>NC_057803.1:725574835-725905006 GCF_018294505.1 Triticum aestivum | reverse complement strand
TTGGCACAAACACTAAACAAAAGATAAAAACACATCTAAACAGAAAGTAGAAACAAAATTTAACACTAAACAGGAACAAAAACAAATAACATAAAGGAAATTGGGTTGCCTCCCAACTAGCGCTATCGTTTAACGCCCCTAGCTAGGCATTGATATTTCAATGATGCTCACAAGAAAGACAAGAATTGAAGCATAAAGTGAGCATCATAAAACATGTGAAAAACACACTTAATTCTAACATGCTTACTATGCATAGGAGCTTTATAGGAAAACAAATTAGCAAGGTAAGCAAGATCTAGCATATGCAAGGAAAAGCAAAGAAACAATAGCAATCTCAACATAACGAGAGGTAATTTAGTAACATGAAAATTTTTACAACCACATTTTCCTCTCTCATAATAATTACATGTAGGATCATAAGCAAATTCAGCAAAGTAGCTATCACATAACATATCTTCAACACGATCCACATGCATGCAAAGTTGACACTCTTCCAAGATAGTGGGATTAACATTAACTAAAGTCACGACCTCTCCAAACCCACTTTCAATATTGCAAACACTATTATCAATCTCATATTCATCATGGGGTTTAAATAAATTTTCAAGAACATAAGAAGAATCACCCCAATCATGATCATTGCAAGAAGTAGTAGACATAGCAAAACTAGCATCCCCAAGCTTAGGGTTTTGCATATTATTAGCACAATTGACATCAAGAGAATTTATAGTAAAATTATTTAAATCATGCTTTTCGTTGAGGGAGCTATCAAGCATGGGTGCAATAGCAACGATCTCTTTTTTAACATAAGGAACTATAGCAAATTCCTCTTCATAAATGTTGGCTTCATGGCCACAAGAATAGCAAGCATCATGTTCATCAAGGGATATTTCAATCAAATCATCGGAATCATCATTATCTATAGATTCATGCATATCATTATTTTCTTCCAAAGCAATGGTCATTCTTTCAATAAATTCTTGGACATAGACATTATGAGCAAGGTTTTCATTGCAATATTTAAGTATGACGGAATTTTAAGATTTGTTGAGAGTAAAATCATACTTTTCAATCAAAGAAGCAACTTCATGAGCACCCTTAAAAACGACAAATTCTTCAATTTATTCGATATCATAGTAACTATGAACACCCTTTGCATAAGAAGATAAGATTTCATTATCATTGAACTCACATAGGTAGGGAAGGTGTTTTTTAGGGTTCTTAGAGCAACAAGTAAAATCACACATTTCACAAAGATTGCAAGCATAGCATAGCAAACTATTTATATGATATCGTAAGAGTCTCCCTTTTTCAGATAAACGATGACGCACAAAATGAGCATGCTCATCTAAAGATTTCCCATCAACTAGGCTAGTTGGGGTTTCAGCACGAGCACATAAGGATCAAAGATGATCCATGTAGAACACTTTAAGTGGATCCATATCAATAGATTTTTAGCAAGCAAAGATGCAAGCATATAGAAGGCACAAGGAAACACAAACAAAGATACATACGGGAAGAAGGCGAACGAAAAAGAGAGGGCGAATAAAACGACAAGGGTGAAGTGGGGGAGAGGAAAACGAGAGGCTAATAATGTAATGCGAGAGATAGGGATTGTGATGGGTATGTGGTAAGGTTAACTTTTGGGCAAACTCCCCGGCAACGGCGCCATAAATTGTTCTTGCTACCTCTTGAGCACTGCGTTGGATTTCCCCGAAGAGGAGAGGATGATGCAGTAAAGTAGCGTAAGTATTTCCCTCAGTTTTTGAGAACCAAGGTATCAATCTAGTAGGAGATCACGCACGAGTCCCTCGTACCTACACAAAAGATAGCTACTCGCAACCAACGCGATTAGGGGTTGTCAATCCCTTCACAGCCACTTACGAGGGTGAGATCTGATAGAGATGATAAATAATATTTTTGGTATTTTAAATATAGAGATGCAAAGTAAAAAGTAAAAAGCAAAGTAAAAACAAAGCAAGTAATAAAGTAATGGAGATTGATATGATGAGAATAGACCCGGGGGCCATAGGTTTCACTAGTGGCTTCTCTCAAGAGCATAAGTATTCTATGGTGGGTGAACAAATTACTGTTGAGCAATTGATAGAAAAGCGAATAATTATGAGATTATCTAGGTATGATCATGTATATAGGCATCACGTCCAAAACAAGTAGATCGAAACGATTCTGCATCTACTACTATTACTCCACTCATCGACCGCTATCCAGCATGCATCTAGAGTATTAAGTAAAAATACAGAGTAACGCCTTAAGCAAGATGACATGATGTAGAGGCAATACGATAAAAACCCCATCTTGTTATCCTCGATGGCAACAATACAATACGTGCCTTGCAACCCTTCCTGTCACTGGGTAAGGACACCGCAAGATTGAACCCAAAGCTAAACACTTCTCCCATTGCAAGAACTACCAATCTATTTGGCCAAACCAAACGGATAATTCGAAGACATTTGCAAATATAACTCAATCATACATAAAAGAATTCAGAGAAGAATCAAATATTGTTCATAGATAAGCTGGATCATAAACCCACAATTCATCGGTCTCAACAAACACACCGAGAAAAGAAGATTACATCGAATAGATCTCCACAAGAGAGGGGGAGAACATTGTATTGGGATCCAGAAAGAGAGAAGAAGCCATCTAGCTACTAGCTATGGACCCGAAGGTCTGAAGTAAACTACTCACGCTTCATCGGAGAGGCTATGGTGTTGATGTAGAAGCCCTCCGTGGTAGATGCCCTCTCCGGCGGAGCTCCGGAACAGGCCCCAAGATGGGATCTCGCGGATACAGAAAGTTGCGGCGGTGAAATTAGGTTTTTGGCTCCGTATTTGATCTGACGGGGGTACGTAGGTATATATAGGAGGAAGGAGTACGTCGGTGGAGCAACAGGGGGCCCACGAGGCAGGGTGGCGCGCCTAGGGGAGCGCCCTGCACCCTCATGACCGCCTCTAGCACTTCTTGGAGTAGGGTCCAAGTCTCCTGGATCACGTTCGGTGAGAAAATCACGTTCCCGAAGGTTTTATTCCGTTTGGACTCTGTTTGATATTACGTTTCTTCGAAATACTGAAATAGGCAAAAAACAGCAATTCTTGGCTGGGCCTCCGGTTAATAGGTTAGTCCCAAAAATAATATAAAAGTGGAAAATAAAGCCCAGTATAGTCCAAAACAGTAGGTAAAGTAGCATGGAGGAATCAAAAATTATAGATACATTGGAGACGTATCAGCCGTCTTATCATTTCTGAACGACACCGATGGTCTGTAAGGACAGGGTGAAGAAGCAGGAAATTATGATGGCTCCTTTGACCCAATGCCGGTGCAAGAAGGAAACCATGAGGACGGCTCAGGTGACCCAATGACGGTGCAAGAAGGAGACCGTGATGGCGGCTCCGGTGACCGAACCGAGTCTAGCTAGGTATATATATTAGTTAAGCCTGTGCTGACTAGCTAATTGATGCATTCATTGTTTTGGTATATGTACACATATTAATTAACTCTCGTCTTTCTTATTTTTTTCTAGCCCTCCGGATCGAGCACAACTTCGGTAAGGAGACGAGGCCCGAAGAAAAAGTTGACCTCGGATGAAAGGTTTGAGATCACAGCAATCGCGCGCGACGGCGAACTGATTGAACCCATCCGGACAAAGAAATCATTTGCTGCTCAGTGCGGGGTTTTTGTTAGGGACAAGATCCCGATCAGCATCCACCAATGGTATAAGCCTAAGGAGGAAGACCCTGAGGTGTCTTATGTCAATGATATGCAGAACGATGATCTTTGGACTGAGCTGAAGGCAAATTTTACCCTACCGCCAGAGGAGGATCTGGAGAAGCCAGTTAAAGAGCAATTAATCAAGTCTTGTGCTCTTAAGAAGAGGGCAGGCCTATTCAGGAGGTGGAGGAAAGAGCTGAAAATGTTTGTCGACAAAGAAGAGACACCAGAATTCATCGGCAAATATGAGAAGATCACTGGCCCGCATTTGTGGCCCACACGACATCGGAAAAGAGTAAGAAGATGTCGGCGACAAACAAGCAAAATGCTGCGAAGAAGAAGTTTCACCATCGCACGGGGTCAGGTAGCTACCTCAAAGCACGGCCTAAGTGGTCCAAGGCTGAGAATGATCTGCTTGAAAAAGGGATCGAACCAGAGACAATGAAATGGCCAGACCGTTGCCGGACTTGGTTCTTCGGGGCTGGCAGAACCTTGGACCCTGTATCAGGGAAGTGCCGTTGGACGGACGAGCAACTGAAAACACCAGTCAACAGGCTTCGGCACTATATCGATGCAGCGCAGCAAGGGACGTTCGTTCCAGACAGGGAGAAGGACAAGCTCACAATGGCCCTCGGGAATCCAAAGCACCCTGGACGGACACGAGGCACGTCGGGCTCCATTCCGTGGAAGGTTGGTTTTCCAAACGCAGGGGGTTACAAAACCCACGAGAGGAGGAAGAAACTGGAGCAGAGCCAACTTCAGGCGCTGCACGAAAGGTTACAAGGGCTAGAGGAACGAGAAGCTTATCGCAGCAAACAACCTGCCGAATCTTCCCCCGAAGCTACCCCGCCATCTCAGCGGAGAAGCAGTGTGCCTTCCACAGAGCTTCCTTAGCCGGAACATGTCTTGACGGCTCCTGCTAGCTACCCCGTGGATTTTATCACGGAGGCTCAAAATTGCCACCTTATGACGCAATGGCAGAACTTAAAAGTCAAGGCGGCTGTCGGCCACGTTCGACCTTCTAAACCATGCGCAACTTTTCACTGTCGTCCGATTCCAGAAGGATATGCTAGGGTGACAGTGGACGAAATAATGGAGGGATTTGAGGACCTCCAGCTTGACCACCCTACCGGTAAAGGGGAGACTCGGCTGGGTTCTGCTCTGAAGACTCCATGCCTATGGCGGAAGGAGTTCATCAAGCTTCCGAACTGGACGCCTCCTCCTCCTCCTCCGGCGAGTCAGGGCACTCCGCCTCCTCCACCGCCTCCTCCTCCGGCGACTGACGATCACGGCACTCAGCCTCCTTCTCCGGCGTGTGGCAGCACTCCGCCTCCTTTTCCGCCTGCGCCGGCGCGCCCGAGCAGCCAGCAGCCTCCTCCTTCTCCGGCGCGTGGCGGCACTCCGCCTCCTTCTCCGCCTGCGCCGGTGCGCCCGAGCAGCTAGCAGCCTCCTCCTTCTCCGCCTCGCCAGCAAGGGCGGAAGAGACCCGCCACCGCCCCGGCTGCTCCAGCGCATCTTAGTCCTTCTCCTCCGCCTCGTAAGCAAGCACGAAAGAAGACAGACGCCGCAACCGCTCCGTCTGCTCCGACGTCTAGCAGTACAGCCAGCAGAGGCGGGAGGCAATACAGATACGGTCCTTCTCTCAAGCCTCTAGAGAAGTTACCGTACGAGTGGACCAATGAGGAAAACGCGAAGATCGTGCAGGCCGAAGTGGACGACTTCTTTGAAGGGTTGAAAGCAAAGAGACATCCACCTCCGGAGGAGAAGGTAGATCCGGTGAAAGCAAAGCGCACTATGGATGCCCCGAGGAAACCACCAAAGTCTCCGCCGAGAACCAACTATGAGCGCATTAGTGAACAGACATATCTCGAAGCGGAGCGGTCGGGAAGTACTGTTAGTGATAAAAGGTTAAAAGAAGGAGCAGCTGGGAAAAAAATTGCCCAGCTCAGCGAACAAGCAAAGCAATCGTGGCCCCCGCTCAATGTGTTTAGCGGCGACATCGTTGCTAATGCTCCGGGGACGGTGGCCGGTTATGGCAATCTTGGAGATTACCTTCCTAACGATCAACTTCCTGATTTCTTGGAGGTGGACGAACGCAGATACGAGTATGGGAAGCCTCTCATCAAAGATGAAAAATGTCTAACAACGATGATGCGAAGATTTCATAATTGGTACATGAAAACCTGCAGAGTGTCTGGGGGGACAAATGCTTTGTATCTGAATATTAAAGAGGAGCACGACCTCGTTGGAACTGATCTGTTGACTGTTCCATTTGAGGAGTTCTTCGAGTTCTTCAATCAAAAGGCCGTCGATAAATTAATGGTTTTTTGCTACTGTCTGTAAGTACTATTTCTGTCATTAAGTCTCTATATATAGCTCGGCTCTTTCATTGCATGTATTTATAATTAATTATCCTCACTATATTATGCAGATTGAAGATCGTCGAGTGCAAAAAACAAGAAATGTATGATATTGGGTTCATTAACAGAAATATCATAAATGAAATTCAGGTTACAAAGCACGTCGAAGAGGCTGAGGCCAACTTGCTACAATCGTTGATCAAAAATCAAAACAAAGATTTAATACTCTTTCCTTACAACTTCCAGTGAGTGTTACTGTCGTGTGCATATTTGGTTTCCCTTATTACTCGAGCGAGGTTATAGTAATGTAATTGATGAGTTATGCATGCGTGCGCAGATACCACTATGTTCTTCTGGAGATTAAGCTTGAGCGGGGAGTAGTAAACGTCTTAGACTCGAGACGAAAAGATCCCCAAACCTATGCGGACATGACTAATTTGCTCAACAAGTAAGTTCAATCGATCATTATCGCACCATATCGGCAACTTTTTATTCATTTCCTGATATCTCAAGTAATAATAATTATTTTCTTTGTCTTGCAGGGTTTGGAAACAGTTCACCACAGAAGTTCCGGGAGTGCCGAAGGAGCTGCGATATACATACCCGAAAGTAAGTACTACTAGCTAGCTAGTTGCGCGCATCTCCCGTTGATTCTATAGCTGTACTTTCATCAATGCCATTTATAATGCTTCATTATCAGTTTGATTGACCTCTATTTTTTGTAAAGTGCTTGTGGCAGGAACAAGAGAATGATTTCTGTGGATACTACGTGTGCGAGTTCATCTACAACGCGACTTTGAAAAAAAGCGGGGCTACTCTAAAAGACAATATGAAGTGCGTAAGCAATAATATTCACAATTTCCTTTTATTACACCATCATTTCTGTTGAATTTCATTCATATATGTATTAACCCCCTTCTTTAAACGTGGCAGATGCGGGATGAACTCCAAGAACAAGATCACATGAAAGCAATTCAAGAGGAATTGGCGGGATTCTTTCTTGACCACGTCATCAATAATGCCGGAGAATATCATGTGGAAGTTGATTTCAATTGCTAGGGGATTGTAAGAGATCTTACATATTGTATATGTATGTAGCCAGTAGCGTCGGATAGATAATACGAAAATTTTTGTTCGACCAATCTCTCGGAGAAGGAGAGGTCGATCGATCACTTCTCTCGGTATGCATGACGAACTTCTGTACTTAATGGTACCTTCATTTTCTTAGTAGCTAGCGTGTCGAGGGCCTCTCTATGTACAGTACGTAGCGTCGACCAAGCACGGACATAAGAGAGGACACTTCTCTCTATTAATTAGCTAGCTAACACAATATATGAAACACCTAAATTAACCCCCCAAAACCCCCCAACCCCCCCCCCCCCCCCTCAATAAAAAAAAAACTCCAGCCACTGAAATGCTGACGCGTGGATGCCTTTTGGTCCCGGTTGGTGCCACCAACCGGTACCAAAGGTCCTCCTACTGGGCTCGGCGCACCAGCCACGTGGAGGCCCATCTATCCCGGTTCGTGTTAGAACCGGGACTAAAAGGGAAAGGCATTAGTAACGACCGACAAATGCCCTGTTTTCTACCGGTGATCTCATCTCCACTAGGGAGCACAGGAGATAAAATCAAGCACGGATCTCAACTGCGCGCACCCGCGCCCGCCTGTGGCGTCACCAGACCCTAGCGTCATGACCGTAACTGCGCTCTTCGCTAACTTCCTCCAAGACCCAGTAGTGCAGAGCACGCCTCCTACCTGGAGGCCCCTTCGTATCCGGGGACCTGGGGCGGCTGCACCATTCGCCCCCCTCCAGGACCAGGCCTGAATCTTTTTTTTTACATGCAGTGGCAACATCGCTTATGTGGACATGAGCATGGCCGGAAGAACGAGCTACGATGAGAGTGACTGAGAGAGCCAGATTACATGCTCCAGATAAAAATATAAAAGGCAAAAAAAGGCATGTAGAGTCACTTGTGATTCCGTACACTAACACATATATCGGTCTATACCCTTTCGTAGTTAAGACAGAAGAAGTCTAAACGGGAATTAACTCGCCATGGTATCTAGTTACCGTTTTGTTCACACATGTAAGGGAATTAACTTGCCGTTGCATGTGATCATTTTCTTTTCCTTGTTTTTTTTGAACATCAATACAGACACAAGCGCTCATATACACGCGCATACACTCACCTCTATGAACGCACACACGCACATTCTACCCCTATGAGCACCTCCGAAAGATTGAGCCAGCATATCATGTTGAGATTTACGAAGTCACCGTAGGCGCCTAGTCGTAGACGGGAACGTCTCCTCCCACTAAATGCGCATCGCCGGAAATCCTAAAATAAATCCAGGAATAAATGCGAGCACCAGGATTTGAACCCTAATGGGCTGGGGATACCACAGTACCTCTAACCATCCAACCACGGGTTGGATCGCTTCTTTTCATTGTTTTTTGACGCGGGAAACTTCACTTCATTAAACCAAGCTACCAACACGATCGCTGGCAACAAGAACATGCACGAAATCTGGGGCCTCTCCTTACCATACGGCTTGGGGAACTTCGCAATGAATTAAATCTGGATCCTATTTATCAAAGAAAGATATGTATCCTTTTCTTTTCTGATCGGCCATGGAGCCAGATGTGCATACATGAGTAATTGTCACGCACGTGAACAGGGATGAGATTAGTTCCGCGCAATAAAATACACGACATTCAAAACGTCCGCTGCTGCTAAGCGGGATTTTCTCCTCTCATAAATGCTAATTACCCTGAAACAAAGGACTATATACCCAATTAGGCCTTAAGACCTGAATAACTATTGAGTACTAGTAGAATGCCCGTGCATTGCCACGGGCTCTTGAAATATTTTACCAGAGTTACACATTGTTTTACATTGTCACATCTTTAACATGTAACACAAACTGAAGTCCATTATTACAATGTAACAAACTAAGTGATGTTACAACTTAACATCTATTACAAAAATATTAATATATAGATGATGTGCTTAAGAAATTCTTTTACAATATCAGGAAAGTTTCCTCTAGCTTCATTCCCACGATGATTTAGCAAGTATAATGAAAATGCTTCCTCAATTCATACCCATCCTGCAGAAAAAATAAATGTAGTTAGTATGAAAATTTCACGCCGAAGGTCTTATAACATGTAACCCACAATACTCACCGCGCAAACCGGCTTGACCAATTCTTTACCGTTCCACCAGAGCATAAAATGAAAAACAAAATAGGCAGACGCATTCCTGAAAAACTTTCAATTAATAATATAAATAATATAATGATAACAAAAGTAAATAATCTTGTTATGAATTCATTACCCGTCTATACTCATTGGAACACCAGCCGGAAATAAACGATGCCATTTAGATATATCGGAATTCCACCCAGGCAGCTTTAGTTCGAGTGCTTCTTTGAAATCCCTTGAAAAACTTTTTAATTTCAGTGAATGCCTCAAGTTTTTATCCTCTGACGATTGTGATGATTGAATAGGATCCATAATATATAGACGACGTGCCTCTTTGTCGATGACGTACAATATGTATCGGCCGATAGATGCATAGGGAAGATAAATCTACAAGTGGAGCTATTAGAAACAAAAACAAAGCATGATAACAATGGACATGATATTTTATTTACCTTATTGCAAGATGAGATGTCGGTCTCCATCCCAGGCCAGCTATCAAATAATGTTGCCAATGTTTGGATAGTTTCCTTCTCACAAAACTTATGACCTCGTGTTGACTCTAGCAGCATGGACTAAGTAAAAGAAGAAATATTGTTTCAACATTTTGACCTCGTGGTAACTTACACAAAATCGTAGATCCATGTAGTGTATAGGAGGGTCTGTGAACAATACTACCTCGTCACATGCCAGCATAACCACGGCGGTGTTGAAGCAATCATTGTCCATGGGCTGCTCCATGTTAAGTATGCACTGAAGTTTCTTAAGACTTAAACTCATTGGATCGGGTGTGGAGCTCCGGACCCATACCTTCCTGTAATTTGGATGGTAAGAAGAAGAATAATATAGATCCGCACATTAAATATTGATACATGATACTTACTCCAAACACCCAGCATCCTTGATCGACATGATGTAGTTGCAGAGGCCGGCAAGTATTTCACGTTGGTCCATGGGAATGATAGTGATTGGGGCAGGACGTTTGTCTTCGACCATGTCAGATGGATTATCCGGGATCTCAACATCAGAATTAGCTAAAGTTTCTTTGTTGAGAGGTTGATGGTACATGGGACATCCTTTTAGCTTATTAAGCTCTGAATCGAGCAAAATAATTGCTAATTTTTGTCGAAAATGTTTCATATCCTCCTACAAAAAAATATGAAAACAATTTATAAAATATTTTGATAATTTTTTTTGAGATAAAGTATAAAACTGAAATACCTGCGTGAACTGGTCTGACTGTCCATGTGATGACCAGTATTCCATATAGTTTAGCATAAACAATCCACATGATGCGCTATAATATGATAAAATAATGCTTTAGAATGCCACGCAAATGAATCTAAAAACAAACCATTATAACAAGTGCTTACCTATCGATTTGTATGGCCTCATGAATTTGCTCTACAACCGTCCATTTTGTAACATTGAGATCAGGCCACTTATGACCTCTGGTAAACTCCGGACTATGCTCTGCAAGTTTCAGCCATTTCTCGAGCCCTCGTAACTTATATATATATATATATATATATATATATATATATATATATATATATATATGAGAAATTGTAGGAATGAAGTCAAACAAAATAAATGTTAAGATGAGAAAATAATTAGATAGTTACCGTAGTAGCAAGGTCATTGCGTTTGACATTCTCACCAAGTGAGTCCAATACTTGGATCTCTCGTTTTTTGGCGTTGGCAACTGCTAGATACCAATGGTAGCCCGGCATGTTAATCGGAATGAATAACTGGTGTAAATAAGATACAAGTCACAGTCACAATTAGATATAGTTATTAATAAATCATTAAGCATATGAACTAAATAAAAACAATTCATAATTATATGCATGGATTAAGAGACAAAAACTAACCAGATCATGTTGTAGATAAGTATTAACATGACGCACAATGCGACGATATTTTGATGGGTCTATGTCTTTTTCCTCGTCTTCTTTTATCTGGCCCGATACAAACGTGCTAATAATGTGTACCTTTTTCACCCGCCCTGTCTTGTAATTGCTCGTGAGCAAGCATGCAATATATGTAAGAATTTATCACATGCAAACAACCATTAGATTATATTTATAAATTATGATATTATTATATAATAAATTAATTACAAAGTTTGTGCAATTGGTCTTACACCGTCATGTAAGAACATGTCATTTTTTATAAGGCATTCCAAATCGTCAGTTGCTAACAAGGCATCTCCAATGTCCACAAACTGGGTATTCTTAGGGGCAGACTTGATTGTTTCGATGACTGTAATATCTCTAGGGGTACAAACATAGTATATGAAATTCATAAAAAAAAGTGAGCCAGCTTAGTACATAATAAAAGCCAAATTTGTTGAATACAAAAGGCAATCTCGCAAAAAATTGTTGATAATAATATTTAAAAATACCTTGTGGGATAACATGTAAATTAGCATCCTTTTTTGGTTTATTATGAGATATAACCTCATCGACGTGATTATGTTGCGAGTTTTCAGCCCCTTGCAGTGACATTGCATCTGAACCCTCAATGGATTCTTTCCGTGCATCTCCAGAGTCCATATCCATGTATACTATATTCTGGAGAAACACAAATATAAATAGATCATTTATTTTATCACATATAATATAGATACAAAGTAAGGTTAGCTTTAGGAACCTCTTCTCGCGGTGTTTTAGTGCGATCTGTCATCGTTGCATCAGTGCGTATGTCGTAACCCATCAATTTATATCTATGATGAAATATATTTAATATTTTTTACATCATTATAAAACTATATATAATATATAAGAGAACTGTAACTGAAACTAAAACAACTGTTTTATCTGATAATAAGAAAAGCATTTGGTTATATTAGAAAAATATGCTGCTTAAATCATTTCACAAATAGAACAATTCGGGGAAAACAACAAAATAAAATGTTCATTTAAGTTAGTAGGCGTTTGAAATTGCTTAAACTATTTTAAATAGAATGATGGGCTATGGGAAATTGACAAACAAAAACAAAAACAAACAACCCAAAATTAACAAAGTTTATTTGTTTTTATATGATTTTTTTGTGATACCCTTAATATATGTAACAAGCATAAAAATATTTATTTTTATGAACCATTTTTATATATATACAATTTTGTTTAATTACAAATCAATAATTACATTTTTTTGTTTAATATCATTTTGTGAGGTACAAAAATAATTACAACAAAAATCATCCCAACATTAATAACAAGTATACCATGATGAAATATATATGATGAAATATAAATGATATTACCTACTTCATCATATTATTATATGTAATATATAATAAAAATAAAAATGATTGTAAAACAACTTATTTGTGTGCAAAAAAGAAAACCTATTTGATATTATTAGAAATATATGTTGATTCAATAAATGTCATACCCCATGTTTCTATAAAAATGTTCAGAATTTTTAAAAAATGTTCATGACATTTGAAAAAGCTTTTTGCTTTTTACATAAATGTTCTTGATTTCCAAAATATCTTTGCATATTTCATAATATTTTATTCAAATTATGCAAGTGTTATTGCTTTTTAAAGAAAACTGATATATACTTTTAAAAAAAGTTATGTATTTTCAGAATTTGTTCCTCAAATTCGAAAATTGTGTTTGCTTTTTAGAAATTTTTTATAGATTTACCAATAAATGTTCTGACTTTTCAAAAATTGTACTGGATTTTTAAAAATAATTATTGTTTATTGAAATTAGTTATCAAAATAAATACAATGTTCATATTTTAAAAAATTGTTCACGTTTATGGAAATATTCTGGATTTTTTAAAAAGGTTATGATTTTCAAAGTTTGTTCTCAATATTCAAAAAATGTTTGTGCTTGTAAAGAACTGTTCAGGCTTCCAAATTTTTTCGGGTTTTTTAAATGGTTATCATTTTCCAGTAAACATTAAAGATTCAAAAACTGTTCGAGTTCCCAAATTTGACTAAATTTGTCAAACTTATTATTTGTTTTAAAGTTTATTCTCAAAACTTTGGGCCGGCCCATTCGGGACGAAACCTTTACGTGGCCCAGCCCCCCGCCTAGCGACGGCCCACCTCCCCCGGCGGGCTTGGCTTTCCAGCTCCCCGCGCGTCGGCCCACCTCCCCGCCTCTCCACCTACCTCGCCGGATACCTTATCCAATCACTCGCTCCTCTCCCCTCCACTCGCTCCTCTCCCCTCCACTCACTCCCCCTTGCCCCACTTCCCATCCGCCGCCGCGTCACCGCGTGCGTCCACGGGCAGGCGGCCGCGCGGCTCCGCCCGGCGAACGCCACATCAGGCCCTCTCCTACCTTCTCCACTCACCTCTCCTCTCCACTCAGTCGCCACCTATCGCCCTCTCACCTCCCCCCGACGCATCACCGCGCACGTTGCTGAGACCGCAACCACGAAGACTCCGCCCAGTGACAGATGCATCTCCGGTGAGCCGTGTGCGGCTGAGGGGACGCACGCAACGAGCCTCATCGTGCATGCGCGGGTGCTGGATCCGGTCGTGGTCCGTTCAGATCCGCGACGTTGCTGGTGACTCGATCTGCAACGGCAGAAACTACGGTACACTGGTCCAAACCCTTTCCTCTTCTACTTCTTCCATTTGTGGATTCCCTTGCCTGATCTCCTCCTCGCCTTCTGTTTCGAGGCGGCTCCCCGACGGCATACGCATGGGCCACGGTGGTGCAGCCTGTCGTCTTCATCGCCGGCAAGAAGCACCACCACGAGGTGCAGTCACGGTGGTGCAGCCTGTCGTGTTCATCGCCGGGAAGAAGCACCACCACGAGGTGCAGTCATGGTGGGGACATATATTTTTTAATTTTTTTAGTATTTTATCCTATTTTGTTTACTATTTTTATAATTTATGATCCTACAGAAGCGAACTGGCCCACTTTGCTAAGTATTTAGGACAGTTAGTTACTTGATCAGACACTTTATTATGCAGAATTTGGAGGTTTGCTTACAAAAATAGCTCCAAGCTTGAAATCAAAATAATATACAATTGCATTAAGTCTAACTGAAACTAGCAAGATACCCTTGCATCTAAGTATTGACTGACATAGCAACAAGGTGGTTTACATGCACTTTTAATGAGCTATGTAGCAAAAACATCAGGTTAGTGTGAAACATGCATGCGGCTAGCTGCAGTTTAAGTTTTGTACCTCAGTTATTTAGGTGTGGCTAGTTTTCTTGTCGGCCTATTGCGTCTTATATGGTGAACATAACCAATGCTATACAGTCAACATACACAATGTAATATGGTGCACACACAAATGCAAGGTGTGTGAATTAGTTAAAGATATGTTCCAACAATTACTTTAATACTCCTCCATTTGTGACTTTTGATAATGCGACATATAGTTGCTCAATGCAGAGGACTTGATTAGGAACATAAAGGAAAACCTTTTTAAGGATTGACCGTAGCTTTTATTTATTGCCATTGCGACACTAACTGATGGAGGATATTGCCTTCTTTTTAGCACGAAGGGCTGTTTTTTGAGCATCACACTGTCTAAGCATGTTATTATCTACTGATGCTGGACTTCTATGGGACACTTGAGGCCTACCAGTGATGCTCACTAAATGCAAATACTCAGCAGCATCAGAAACAAGATAAGTGTTCTCATTTTGTGTACATGATTGATATGCATTTACTTCTAGGACAAGCTGGTTGATATGCATTTATTTATTGATGTACATGATCAATATGATAATTTGCTGCCATATTTACAAGACACCTTTCTTCATGGTAATAAAAATAGCACCTAGCTTGAAATTAAAATAAGAGACACTTACATTAAATATAACTGAACCCAGCAAGAGACCCTTCCATGTAATTATTGCTTGTCAGAAAAAAAGGTGGTTTACATGCACTTTTACCGAGCTATATAGCAAAAACTTCAGCTTAGTGTGAGACGTGCATGCGGTTAGCCGCAATTTAAGTTTTGTAGTTCAGTACTTTAGATGCGGCTAGTTTCCTTGTCGACCTATTGCGTCTTATATGGTGAACATAACCAATGCTATACGGTCAACATACACAATGTAGTCTGGTGCACACACAAATGCAAGGTGTGTGAATTAGCTAAAGATATGTTTTCCTATCTTGCTTATGGAATCTTGCCGTCTAACTCAACAAATTAGAATATATCTTTGTATTCTAAATTCTTAGCACTATCTTCGCTTCGGCACTCCGTGTCGTCGATCAACACATTTAATCCTTCTCTGTCTGTGACCAACAAGGAATTTAAGTAGCAAGTTCGTTTCTCGATGGTTAGTTGTATAATTGTCTGCCAACACTGACACTAATTGTCAGCCAACCATGACCATGAATTTAATTTCATTTATTAATTTCCAACTATTTTTCCAGATAAGGCTCAATATATATGAAGCTATGAAACTTACGTACGACCATGACTTGACTCTTTGTTGTGAATTATAAATGGAGAACATGCATCCAATCTTTTTGAATCAATTTGCTCATGATTTATCTCGTTATTGTTCACTATGGGTGCATGTGTATTATTGGGTTTGAGCCTTAGGCATGCAACAATGAGATCTATTTGTATTGTTTTGTTAACTACTTAATCCGAAATCATTCATCAAGTTTGATCCTAAATATTATCACAATATTTTTGATACAACAAAAATTATTTCAACTTGCCATGTGGAAAATCAAGTAAGAGCATATCCATGTGTATGTTTCCTACGAATGGTACGGGATTTGCAAACTTAAGAGATATTAGATATTTGACAAATATTTTTAACCAAAATTGTTTGAATTATTTGTTCTGATATGGCTGTTTGACTGATTGCAATGTTGATTGTTCGTAGTTTTTTTGAACTGTGTAAGCATAGATTTACATTTTGTGCACCCGGTGCAACGCACCATATTTTTATTACATGAAAGGACTTATTATCATGACTGTCATAATATTGAGATTTTCATAAGTGTTTGTTTATTTGTTTGTTCTCTGCCATGTTAAGAATTGCATGCATGCTTTTATTGATATAAAATGTGCTTCAGAAAATCACGTGTTATGAATCCATGCTATAATTTTGAAGGTGAACATACAGAAAATGCAAGATAAAACATACTAATATAACAACTATTACAATTTTGGAGAAGATAAAGATCCAGAATTGTTAGTACCTAGAGGAACTTGCCTTCTAGATGGTCCTTGCTTACACAAGGTACTCCTTGGGTAATTTTCCTCTAGGTCTGCTGTTGTGATGGCCGAAGGAACAGCAAGGAGGGGGAGGAGGGATGGCAGACAAGGTTAACATATATAGGTAGGACATGCGGAGAATAACTGGGTAGCAAATCATGGCTGAATATAGTTATACCATATATAACATTGTTTTCTACCATATATACCATTGTTGATGGTGCAGATCTGTTTCCTTTTTCCATCAAATGCACACCTGTTAATAAATAAATAAAGATGTAAGAAATCATATCTTACTAAAGAATTAAATTATTGTATTAATTAAATAAAAAGATTTTCATTGCTTGCATGCCAAAGTTTAGCTACAGCAAAAATACATTCACGGCATGCACACTAATCATTTTCCTACTTAGATATTTTTGTATGATTTAACAGTTTGTACTAATACTTCATTCCATATTTTGGTAGTAATGTACAGTCTCAATTTACTTTTTGCAGCTGTAATATCTGAGAGACCACACAAGTTCGATGAATGCTTTCAATTCCAGTTTCTCCATGGTTTCCCAATGCCAAAGGTAACCAATACTAATTCTGGATGCATGAAATCAACTACTTATTTTAGCGCTGATGTTGATCAGTAGGCATTGACATGATAATTACATATAGTTATTTTTGCCAAATATAATTCATGACTTTATGGATCTTTTGCAATATCGTGTATGGACTTTACTATTTAGGGCTGCCAGTGCGTTAATGTGGGAGTTGTAGGAATTATACAAGTATAGTAAGCTATAAATCTGCTACGTACTATACATGGAATAAAACTTACATTCACTGCTATGATTCAGCATTTGTTGTGAGCCTAGGACCACATACAACAACTTAATATTGCAGCAAGTTGAGAACTACCTAGAAAGCTATAAATATTTGCAACAAAAAGGCACCAACTCTCTATCTTCTGCCACATAGAGGTCCCCAAGACCACCTGAACTTTCAATCAAATGGATGATAAATCACTACACATCAACATTAGCTCCAACATATATGCTATACAAACCAAACTGAGACTTGAGAGGGAGACAAACAGAACGAGTTTAATCATGGTCCCACATATTCCAAGTTTTCCTTGCAACTGTTATTTCGATCTGTGCACACAAATTGTCAGGAATTAACTATCATAGACAAAGGAATTAGCAGGAAGACACAGAGGAATAGTACAGGCTGCACAGTATATTCTCTGAAACACAAGAGAGAGCACAACCAGCTTCCTCTTCCCAGCGCCAAAGCCGTCGACCCCTCTGCATCCTTGGTGAGCAGAGCAGAGCAAAGCCGGCACCACGACAACACGTCTGCTTCAAGCCATTATAGGAAACCCCTCTCCATGCTCGGGCGCAGTCGTGCCACTGCACACCAAGGCACCATCCGCGTACAGCAGGCCGACTGCGCGCTCCTGCCATCTACTCTCTGACTGCGCCGCCGACGGAACAAAGCCTGTCCGTGGCAATGGCTGAATTTATCTTCACCTGCACCATGAAGCGTGGCTAAGACCTATTCTCGACCCAGATGCCAATTCCACTACCTCGGCTTCTTGCTCGTTCTCTTCTTCCTTACAGTATTCCTGCACATCTCAAATTCCTAGCGTGGCAGAGGTCACAACAAAGGGCTAGGGAGAGGCGCATGGTACCGGCAATCGAGTGGAATAGGATAATGGAGGAAGAAGGATAACTCCTGCTGCGCCACCCCCGCCCCATCAATGACCGATCGCATACATAAGAGACTCATGAACTATATCTAACCCACGTCCGCCTCCACATCCTTCTTCGGTTTGCCGTAGGCGACCTGAGCGGTGGGGGCGAGAGTTAGTTGTGGTTAGAGGCGCAGGAAACCAATGGGGGTTTTGAGGGAAAGAGCAGCGAGAGGGAGAGGGGCACGGGGATCTCGGCAGAGTTTTTCGTGAATGGAGAGTGGCACGGAGGGGGAATATTCGTCCGCTCGATAGAGTATAGACCGTCAATTAATTTCTACGTGCAATCCTAACCTCCGTTTTAGGCCGTTAGATAATCTGATGGCACCAATTAATCTTAATACACATAATGGGGTGGTGATAGAAAAGAAAATGTTCATTTGGTTAATAGTAGTATAGATATTAACTTAATAATGTGTTGGCCCATTTTTTTAATTAATATTATTTAATGTTATACACGATGATAGCGTGTCTAAAATTCAACAGTAGAGGAAGTGATAGGGGGTTTTGAGCTGAATGCGGGCATCGATAGATGTGACAATCTCCGTTTTGTACCTCTTCCGAGGAAAATGACAGTAGGTGCAGAAACAGTTGGAGGCACAATGCTGCCGCCGAAGGATGTAAATATCCTGTGCACACACATGCATTTGCCTAGTTTAGGAAAAACATTAAACCCTGGCGACTCATCTATTCTAGTGTCAAGCCCTATTACCAATGTACAGCTTGCACAGATGGGGCTAACGGCTCATTCATGGCAAACAACCAAATGATTCGTTCATGACGTTGCAACAAAATCAATTAATAATCCAACAATATGGTAATAAAACCAAACTCAAATAATACCAAAACACCATAAAGTTTGAATAGTTTGATAATACCAAAACATCCTAAAATTTGTGAACATACGTCTATAGAAGACCCCATACAGTTATTATCTAAGTATTCATATCAAAAAATAATAATTGTCAAATCAATGCATAACAAATCTGAAGTATAGAAAAATATTATTGGCATATCTGCATGCATCAGTCCATCTTCAGTTGCTTAAAACCCTCAGAGCCGCTCTAATCTCTTGCGGGATGTTTGCAGCAGCTTCATTGTCTTTGAACATTAACATCTGGACTGTAACATGGTGTCTGAGCTGTATTGGATCCTTGGAAAGGTGCAAAAACTCAATCATTTAATAAACTGGTTGGATAATAATTAGCACACATCAACTCATAATTTATGTACTTATAGTAGTGTTCATCTAGCCCATGCTACGTAAATGACCAATCTGTTGGGCCATCTCCTGTAGGACAAAGAAGCCGGAGTGTTTGCTGCGTCAAAAAAAATTAAACATTATAATGGTCTGCATATTATGTATGTGATCAATTTAGTAGATTACTGACGAGCAGCACAGGACATGGAATCTTCTTCCCAATCCATGATTTGGGTATTCCAACCAGCGATCCTAGTCTGCAACACAGTGTTGAATTCTTCCTTCAGCAGTGTGATTTCCTTCCTCATCAAAATGTTATGAGTGCTATCTTCAGGATCAAACGTGTTGAAGGACGGATCCATCACGACAACCCTCCTCCTCAGCCGGTTGACTACAAGTAACCCGTACGACGAATCCGAAAGTTTCAATGGTAGCAGATACTGTGGCAGGTCGACACATGTCAATTGCAATTATAATAAGTAAAACTAACTTTAAGAAAGAGCGTGTCTTACAATTATAGAGTTGAACACATCATATTTAGGAAGAGGCTCGACCACAACATAGTTAATCAGCATCGTGATACGCTCTCCTAGAGTCATCCAGGAGTACCTCAGGGCCTGTGACTGAGAATGAAACTGCAAGTCGAAATAATGTTTGCTCCCAACCCAGTTGGTGCCTGCGGTCCTCTCTAATTCAGCCCTCGCAAGCTTACGTACAACAAGGTTGACGCATTCGGGATGAAGTTTTTTATGAAAAAAAGGGTGTCCTGGATCATTCGGAGGGTGATGTCGATCTGGTACAGCCGGGAGCATCTTATCCATATTGAGCTGGAAAAAATGCCCAACAACATTTAGGAAAAGACCTCAATGGTCATCTTCTAGTTTAACTTTGTCTATACTAACCTATAAACCGAATTCATATTTAGATTGCATGACATTGCACGAGGTCAGATTGTCCTCACCTAGATGTATCTACACGTATCAAATCCATAACCTGAATTCATGGGCTTTGCATGACATTGTTCATGTAATGTCGGATTCAACTAAAAACCGTATACATGTACCTATGAATATTTTAGGATTGCCCATCTAGCTATCTTTCCTTGCTGTGTAAAGGAGTGTTCCAACATGATTGGTATATAGCAAAGGAATGTATAATAAGACAACTTACTTTAATGTATCTTCGTCTCGAATGCCCATGATAAAGTGAAATATGTGTTGGAGTGCATCTTCTACGGCATTCATTGGTGGGGGCAAAAGATCCATGGGCGCAGGCACATCCTCCTGGGGACCGGGAACATCCTCCTGGGCCGCAGGCGCACCGTCTTCGGGTGCGTGCGCAGCGTTACCAATGATCGCCTCCATTGGATAGAAAATTAGTTCTTTAGTCCTCGATCGGAAATTGTTGATGGGATACATGTGAACTTGGGTGGGTGGTTAAATAGTAGGCAGATGGAGTTTATCATTTTGTTACCGTGACATCTAATAAATTGGAGAGTTGATATTACCTTCCAAATGATCAGCGTCATTTAATTAAAGCAGTTATTCATTTCCATGTATAAAATATTTTTACTTGTGGAGGGATCTGATCTTTCTCCCAGTATCAGATAATATATTCCTAATTCCATTATTATAGCCCACTTGTTTTGTCAATACAACAGAAAGGGAAATAAAAGAAACTTCCTTTTCCTCCTCCCCGTGGTCGTCCATATGTACAAGCATTATATCATTATTAGGGTAATCATATCTCTAGATTTAATACAATCTTATTTTTCTATACCAGACAAATGAAATAACTAATTTATTAACTCATATTAATATATACACCGAAGGATTGCAAAGAGTACGTCTGCTAATAAATCAGAGAAGATGTAAAAGATCCAAACATGCTTAAAACAATTTTGTTTCTTTACTATTTCTTCAAGTTACAAAATAGTTTTTATGAGGTATGAAATTTTCACGTATAAAAATGCAATATATACTACAATGATTTGTCTATTAAAATATTAAAGTTGTAACGGTGAAATTAAAATGAATTATTTCTTCACTTATTTTGTCACTGAAAAATAATGCTTTGGCCTTTATTTTTCTGGTTTGGTTTACTGTATATAAATTCATTGTAGTTATCTTTTGATGTTTTGATTTGACAGATTTTATTATGAAGCTAAGCTTCTAGACACACATCTGTTCTGGTAGTTATTTGTATGAGTTGACATTCAGCATTAGTATCAAGGACACTCGACATGAAGCTATTATAATACATCCAGTTCGACTGGTATGACATATTTTCTGCTTTCTTGAACTCGTCGTGCTCATGGTAACATGGGATTTCCTTGATACTAATCTATCGTATTATATATGCCTATTTTCAGTGTAAATGTGTTCATTTATCAACAAAACCTTGGTGAATCTACAATCAGGGGGAGCCTTGATGCCTTCTCATGTAAGAGTAAGATCCACAACATTTTGATAACTTCAGTCCATTACATCATGATAATAGGGTCAAGCTCCACTTTAATTTGCAGGTAAAGCATGCAGGAAATGATTGTTGACTTTCAATAAGCTTTGAATATGAGGTACATACTTTCCATCACCCATAGATTTACGACAAGTGATTTTTCTTTTAGCGCTAATGTTGATAAGTAGGCATTGATGTGTTCATTATATATAGTTCCTATTGCCAATTATGTAGTTCAAGCCTTTACTGTTATAATTGACCTGATATTTCGAGTTCTAGGATGCGTCGCAAAACAAATGTTAAATATATCCAAATCAAAAAATGTATTCAAACCTATATAGTTCATGCTCCCCTCATTTTGGAGGCTGGCTTAAACCAACCTATGACCTCTTCGCGCTTCCAATTCGATGCTTCCTGGCTTCTGGTGGAGGTATTCATCAATATTCTTTTTACCAAGATTTCTATCCTTCTTAACTCTTCACATTTATACTTTCGGGCCATGGACGACTGGCACAAATGCTCGTATGAGCTTCGTAAGTTTCTTAGGGGCTGGTCTCTTAACAGAGCAGTGGAGACCCGCAGGGAAAACAATTCTGTAGAGGCCAAGTTCGCGAGCTTGGACCTTTTAGCAGATGCGATAGGCCTCTCGGAAAATGATTGGTCAGTCCGTTACAACCTTGAAGCCGCTCTGGTGCAGCTGCATCAGCATGCAGATATATATTGGCGTCAGCGTGGTACCGTCCATTGGACTCTTAAAGGGGACTCCCCAACGAACTACTTCTTTGCAATTGCCAATGGTAGAAGAAGAAGATGTTTTAGATAGCCTCATCATTAATGGAGTTAGGACTTCGGATCAATCCCTCATCATATCCCACGTTGTGGAATTCTTCTCTTCTCTGTTGGGGGCTAAGCAGGAGGGTGGTCTCTCTATCTCTCCCTCTCTATGGGACAAATGTAACATGATATCAAACACCGAGAATGAGGTCATTAACTCTGCCAACCCGAAGGAGGCCTCTGGCCCTGATGGGTATTATATTCCCTTCCTCACGAAGTTTTGGCCTTAGCTGCAATGGCTGGTGTGTCAAATCATTCAAGGTTTCTGTGTGGGGACAGTTGACATATCTCGCCTTATCTTTGTTGTCATTACTCTTATTACTAAAGTGAAAGGAGCTGAACGTCGTGATTTACGACAACCGCTTTTCTTTTAGCGCTGATGTTGATAAGTAGGCATTGACGTGTTAGTTATATATAGTTCGTATTGCCAATTATGTAGTTCATGACTTTACTGTTATAATTGACGTGATATTTTGTGTTCTAGGGTGCGTCGCAAAACAAATGTTTAATATATCCAAAACAAAACAAAGTATTTAAACCTATATATACCATCCAATGAATTTCATAGTTATCCGTAATGCCAAATAGATAATTCTCAATACGATCCCTAACAAAGATGTAGTTGCCATTTATTTGGGACATACAAAAATGCAATGGACCATATTCAGTCGTTTAAAACCCTCAATGCCGCTTTAATTTCATCTGGTATGTTTCCAGCTGCTTCATTGTTTTTTATCGTTAGCATCTAGACCAGCAGGTTCTTTCTGAGCTGTATTGAATCCTAGAGAAGATCGAAAAATATTAATTTATAAATTGCTGGTAAATATATCGCACGATAAACCTCGGTATTGTCTAGTTACGCGAGTTGTCTTCCTACCAGAATCAGTAGTATCATTCTGGTGGGCCATCTCCTGTAGGACAAGGAAAGCGGAGTCTTTTCTGTTACAAAAAAGTAACTATATTAAAACTATAACGGTCTGCTTATAACGCGTGTGATCGATTTACTATATTACCGCCTGCCATTTGAAGCGATGTCATGCGTTGACCAGTCCATGAGATTGGTATTCCAACCATGGATCCTCATCTGCAACACATTGTTGAACTCTTGTTTCAACATTGTGATTTCCTTCCTCGTTTCAGTGTTATGAAAGTTGTATGGTCCACCATAGACGTCGATTGATGGATCGATTGGGAGAACCCTCCTATATTCCATGTCGACTACAAGTAGTCCGTACGAAGAATCCACGGAAACAAATGGTAGTAGATACTGTCGTAAATAGACACATGTTAGTACAAAATAGAATAAGCAAATTAAATTATAAGAATGAGTCTCTTACAATGTTAGAGTTGAACACATCATATTTAGGAAACGACCGAACAATGGCATTGTCAATCAGCACCGCGGTGCGTGTTTCTTGCTCCATCGAAGAGTGTCTGAGGGCCCGTGCCAGAGAATGAAATTGCAAGTCGAAAAATTGTTTGTTTCCAAGCATTCTTGTACCTGCAGTGCTCTCTACTTCAGCGCTTGCAAGCTTACGAACTGCAAGATTGAAGCACTCAGGATGAATTATTCCAAAATTGCTAATTGTTTCCCGGAGCATCCGTAGGCTGATTTCAATCTGATATGGTCGCTCGCTTCTAATCCAGATTGTGCTGCCCAAAAAATGCAAAACAATCTTTACTAAATCACATCCATCCATCTATGTATCACATTTAGACTAACTCTTTTGTATAATGTTAAGCAGTGAAAAAAATTACTTAATTTAAATCACACTACCTCTTTTGTGATAACCTGGTAGCTATTTTGTCTTTAATAATCTTGTAGAGGTATAAAAATAACATGGGGACATGTACCATAGGTAAAAAGGTGTGATACAGAGGCACACATAAAACACCCAGACAACCAAACATAATATAGTGGACTATCATGGTTAATTATGTCTAGCCTGCTGTGTTGCCCAACTGATGTCTAGCTTCATGTGTACGAGAGTAATATGAAGACCAATAAAACTTACTTTAGTGCCTCATCGTCCTGGACAACAGTGATAAATTGAAAAATGTATTCAACGGCATCTTCTAGGGCATTCACATTGCCCGCAACCTCCTGAGGGGCGGGCAAAGCCTCTTGTGGTGCGAGCTGAACATCCACTGGCTCGTGCACAGCCTCCATTGATGAGAGTCGTGAGTGATGGAAAATTGGTGAAGACTGGGGTGGGTGTTGAAACAGGAGCTCGTCGGAGGTTATATGAAGGGATCAGTTCCTGTATGGCAGCTGCATCATATAGACATATGTGCCTTCCAAATAATACGACAACTTCCATTGTTGAAAGCCAAATGATAAGCAAACTTTTAATTACGCCTGATTTTCAGCATCGGATGCATTAAGTGTCACAACACATGGTACCTAAGGCAGATGGAAGGTGCCCCATATCATTCCATCCGTGCATGTCTATATTATTCATTTCCTAGTATAAAATATTTTGAGCTGCGTATGGACCATATCTTTCTACGATAAGTGGAAGGTGTCCCATATATTTCCGAAACAAAACATATAAAGAAATCGGCCTTCTATGACCAAACAAACTTTCTATATAATTTATGGATATTTAATCTGTGTACCGTGTACTATAAAATTTTGTCTATATTTATTTGCAAACTGTTCAACATGTGTTGCAAATCATCGTGCATAAAAAAAGTCTATAAATATGTTAAGACATGGCAAACGTGTCTATTGAAATGCTAGAATAATTTTACACATTATTTTTTGTAATACATAGTACAAAAATACTTCTAAAATTTCCTAATACACGAGAATTTCTAAACTATATATTGAACTGTGTTTTCTTCAAATGCATGAACACTTCATTCAAATTTGTGCCAGCTGAAATTTTTTATTACATTTCCTTGTTCAAAGAGGAAAGAGAACATCAAAAAATAAACATGAATTAGGGAAATAATAATTAAAAATAAACCTAATGAGATCAACTTACAACTCTTTCTTTCATTTAATGTGTAATAGCTATTGAGATGCATATGCCTATTTTTTTGTCCTCTGATTCAGTCATTAGTGCCTCCTTTATTTTATTATTATTTAACGTCATAGGTAGTTATATACGGCTATTATGTTTAGATAAAGTTCATCCATACAACACAAACGTTTTCTTCCTACCACCCCACCCCCCCACCCCCACCTGAAATTTGAAAATGTTGGTAACGTATACTGTTTGTCGAAATATGCTGGCACCGTCTTGTACTTTATATAGTCAATAAGAAAACACTTTGGCGGGGGCTTATGTTGGTTACTCTATTCAGGAACACATACAATATAATCAGCTGGTTATCAGAGACATCATGAGCATGACAGAGAAATGTGGATCATGTGCGAACTTGAAGATCAAAGGCAATTGAAGGTACGTGCATTATATCCAGCATGTTTTTAATTTGGCTATTCCATAGATTGCATGTGAGGATGGCCGCCAAAGTAAATCTCGTATCGTATAGCAGTGCGTGTATGGATGGAGTTAAACAATACGAGTTAGTATATGATGTGAGGCATGACTGTAAACCTCACTTGCCGGCTGAACCTGCCATGGTTCATTACAAAATGCCTCCGGTTCACCTGGAGCAATAAACCTGCTCCTGACCGCATGGGTATTATAGTACAAAATATATATATAAGTCAAAATTAATAGATAAAACCAAAACAAGCAGACAACGTTAAAGCGAATAGGAAGCTAGAGCGATCCATCAAATCCTTTGTTCACTGCATATATATATAATCCAATACATTATTCATATTGCCAAAAGGATAAATCTCAATTTGATCCCTACCAGAGTTCTATTAGTTTATTATATTTGCGACACTTGAATATGCATCAGTCCATAGGCATTCGTCCAAAAACCTTAAGGACGCTGTAATTTCAGCTGGGATGTTTCCAGCTGCTTCATTGCCTTTGATCATGAGCATCTGGACCAGCAAGTGCTTTCTGAGCTGTATTGAATCCTAGAAAACATAAAAAAACATTTAATAACTTGTTGAAAAATTAATTGCACAACAGACATACATGATAGGAAGAACATAAATTTATAATTAACAAATCTATGGAAGACATAAACTTGTTATATATGCACGTACCGAAGCCATCTCGTGTAGGACTTTCAATCCAGAGTCTAGGCTTGACCAAAAGTCTACATATATTAGAACCTATAGCTGTGTGGCTATAATATGCATTAAGAATTTAAATAATTACCGCGGGGCTGTAATAAATGTATGATCTTGTGGCCAATCCACTAGATGGGGATTCAACAACCAGGCATCCCCTGTTGCAACACACTGCCAAATACTTGCAAAACTATACGGGCTTCCTTCTTAAGTTCCTTGTCATGAAAGTCCTCTGAGCCTAAGAATGACTCATTGGAATGATCAATCAGGAGAGTCCTCCTATTTTAAATATTAACTACAAGGAGGCCGTAGGAGGAATCCACCAAATACAACGGCAATAGGTACTGCAATAGGTATACAAAGTTAATGCTGAACAGATAGTATACAAACCAATTGTTAAGAATGAAAATCCTTACAATGGACGGGGTCATGAGCACGTCGTATTTCGGCAAAGGCCGTACAATGACATTGTTAATCAACAAGTTGGTGCGTTCAGCTTGGCCTAAGCCAGTCTGAATCAGAACCCGTGCTAGGCAATGGAATCACAAATCAAATATATGCGTGGAGCCAACAAAGTATGTTCCTGCATTCCTCTGTATCGCGTCGCTAGTAAGCTTACGCACTGCAAGATCGAAGCAGTTCGGATTGACCCATGTATCACCTCGCATGGTGTCTTGGATAGTCTGTAGGCTTAACTCGATAACAAATGGAAGAGGGCTCCTTATCCATATTGTGCTGCAAACAAGACAGCATGATAGCAAATCTGTTAGAAAAATAAGGGTAGCAAAATAATGTAATACTTCAATGTGTGGGCAAACAATAGTACGTTTCTTCCAAACTTTACTAAGGTCTGAAATGTATACATCTTCTAATTGGAATTGTAGTGTCAATTCAGGAGAGGAGTACTATTTAGTGAGATAACCAAATATATTCTGACATGTTCGGTTCCAATGTATTGTTGTAGTATTACAGTTATGAACTAATCTGTAGATGGCACATGTATCATGCAACAGCACACGTTGCAATATAGCACCGTTCATAAAAATATTGTAGTTTAAAAGGATAATTGTCGGTGGGAACGACACCTATGGTATCACAAGAATCCCTACTACGGTTGCGGGGCGCGGGGTCGTGAGAAGAGCGGATCAAACAGATAGCACAGGGTTTCTTTATCCAGGTTCAGGCCGCGAGGATACGTAAAACCCTACTCCTGCTTTGGTGGTTTGTTTATCTATGTTCTTGAACTAGCCTTGGGGCGTGAGGATCTCCAAAAAGCCGAATCATCCTCCTGGTCGCCTTGGGCCTCCTTTTATAGGGAAAGGGGTTGCCACAGTGGCACACAGGAGGTGGAAAGGGTACAGTGATGCGAGTTTATCCCTCGCATTACATGACAAGGCGCCTTTAATGCGTCTTGCTTAGGTGTCCTTGATTTATCGGGGGCGGGGGAGAGCCCTGTCTCGTCCGTCGCCGCTCCCTTTCGTGTCGACACGCGCCCTGGCCAGCGGTGCCCACGGTGCCATGTAGGCAGGCAGGCAGCTGAGGTGGCACAGTTGTGGGTCTCCACGAAGATCCGATTGCCGCCACGCAGGTGCCTACCCAACTGGTTGGGTCGGCAGCCGCATGCGAATAGCGGTGGAGGTTTGATTGGCGTGGGCCTGATGGTGGCCCTACGGGTATTTTTGGCAAGGGCCTCGCCGTAGCCCCGGCAAGGGTCTTGCCGGGGCCCCGGCAAGGGTCTTGCCGTGGCGCCTGCTGTCATCCCCAGCAAGGCTCTTGCCGGGGGCCTTGTGGTCCTCCTTGGCTGGGATCCCGCCAAGGGTCGTCATCTTCTATAGTGTGTATCTGATCTTGAATGTCTTCATAAAGATCTGCATGCCACCACGGGGATGTCTCCCGAATCCTTGCCCCATGGGGGCAGTGGACTCAAGGGTGATTCGCTCCGTAGGTGTGGGGCGAGCTGCCGCGGCAAAGGTCTTGCCGGGTTTGCTAAAACCGCCTCCCAGCAAGGATCTTGCCGGGGTGTCCGCTTCGTCCCCTTTGCTCTTTGTGGTCTTGGTCTTGGCGTCGTTCTGCTCCTTTCGAGCTTCGGCCTTACCTTGGCCCACCTCCCTTGCCTTGCTCAGTGCGGTGGTGCCCACGGCTCAGACTGCCTGTGCACAGTTATAGGGGTACAAAAAGTGTACCCCTCTTTTTGTACACCGACAGGAGCCCCCGGGCCTGGGCCACACATAAGAGCAATTGCGTCGTTGCGCTAGGCCAAAAAACGGTGCGCGGGCAGGCGGGGTGGTTTTTACCGCGGTAAGTCTCTTCGCGCACTGCGCTTCCCATGCCTCCTGCGTGTGGCTCGGCGTGGGGAGGCGTGCGTGACGTGGGCGGCATGCGTGGGGCTGAGCTCTGCATGCATGCGTCACGTCGTAGTAAAGGGGGCGGTTCGCGCCTTCCCCATAAACGGGGGGAGGCGTGGAGGCGCGGCCCATTTACTGAACGGGGCCGAGGCGTGGTCTTCAAGGCGTCCACTCCCCACAATCACGGGGTGGGGAGAGGTTGCCTCACCCGTCGCCTTGGTCCCGCATGCCTGCCACGTGGTTCTCATGCGCTTGGGGTGGCGAATGGTGGAGGCGGGAAACCGGGCCGTCGCGGGCTGGGGCAGCGGGCTGGTCCCAGTTCCCTGCGCCTTCTGCGTCTTGATTGGCTGAGTGGGGCAGCCGAGCCCCCACCTCGTTCCTTTATAAAGAGCGGGAGGGGGGGGATGGCATCCCGCATTCTTCCATCTCCTCCTTCCTTCAGCTTCTACTCCCCCTCCATCCGCTATGGAGAGAGGGAATCCTGGCTCTTCAACGGTGCTAGCGAGGGTCGCCGCTCGACAACGCGTCCTTCCTTCTCCTGCACCTGCGGTGGCAGAGCCAGGCGTGAGGGGAAGGGGAGGGGGCGAGGCCGTGGACGAGTCCGTAGGCGAGGCCGAAGCGCTCGGGGAAGAGGAGGACGGGGCGGCGCGCCGGCCTCGCCTCCGCCAGTAGTTCCTCCCCCCATGGAGGGCCATGTTGGGGATCACCCTTGCGAGTTCTTCGTCAGGCCGTGCCGGCCGCCTCGCCGTCGCCTTCGTCTCCCGACTCCATTCGCGCAGGAGATGGAGCTGGATCCGCCGTAGTCATTGCGGCTGCACATGAGGGGCTGTGGGATTAGCAGTACGCGAGTTCACATCGACTTCCCAGCCCCTCACGTGATCTATCTTCATCGGGGATGGAAGACGTTCGCTCATATCCACCGCTTGACGGAGGGGCTCACTCTCCATTTCAAGCTGATGGAGGGCGGCCTCCTCTCCGTCAAGGTCTTCGGGTGCTTCGGGACCCGAGCAAGGTGCTGCGTGGAGAGCTCTTCTGATAGCGAAGACTCCTCCTCGGGCGGGAGTGGCGAGGAGGATAGCGGCAGCGACGACGAGGGTAGCAGGCGACAGGATGACGGGTCCGACTAGGTGTCGGGCGCTGCTCCGTGCGGCACTGGCGACCCCATCATCCGTGTCGCCAGCTCCCTGAACTTCTCGAGGTCGTCTCCTTGGGCAGCAGGCATTGGGAGGCTGCGGAAGAGGAAGAGGGCGGGCGCAAGGCCGTCAACTCGGAGTACGGGGGCACCGACGCCTTCGACGCGTGCTGGCGTCCTGCCGCCTCGTCTTCGAGCTCTGCTTCCGGCTCCGCCATCACCATCCAGCCTTCGGACGGCCACCAAGATGTTCTCTTGGTGTCTCCTACCACCCGTAGCTCGCCTAGGCGCCCCTTCTGCCCTTTTCGCCTCCTTGACCTGCCTCCTGAGGAGAGGGACAACAAAGGGGTTACGGGCACCTTATCTCTTTTTAGCTTGTAAGCCTTTGGGCCTTGACTGAATTTAAAACTTGTAATCCCGTTATTCATGTTTTTGATTCCCCATGGGTTGTACCTGAGTGGAATGGTTTTAATGAAAAAGGGATGCTTGCCGGGTCATTTGTTTGCGGGTAGAACCCACGACAAGGAGTAAATCCTTGATATCTCTAAGATAAACATTTCCTTGCCCAGCAACAGGCCCTACCATCTTCCCACTTTGCTCGACCTTTCTCACGCTTTTGGCGGAGGCAGGGATGAGGTGAGTTCAGGCTCCTCGTTTCATCCTTTTGCTGCTGCGACTACGACCAAACCTGGCCCCAGGAACGAGCCTTAGGGCCTAGAGTTTTAGGGAGCACGGTAGCTTTTATGAAAAAACGAGGTTTCACATACCTCAGTCCATAAGGGAATGCATGATAAGGGATGAAGAACTTATCTGAAGCTATAGCCCTCGGCAACTCTGGTTTGCCGTGGGTGAATCTTTGCACTTGCAGCCCCCGAAAATACTGGCTTGCTGGGGTCTAGATGCCGGTCTGCCCCTCTTCTCTTTTTCGTCCTCAAGTGATCCGACAAGGATATCTGTGAGTCCTGCGAACCAAAGAAGACAAATGAATGGCAAAGGGACGCACACTCGACCTCTAAGCTAGGGGTTAGTCGCCGCTAAGCACTATCATCCCTAACCAAGGACGAGACTCGACCTAGCATGCATGCTATAACTTAGGGCGCTAGCGCTTCATTTATTTATGCTCAGGGTCTGCTCCTGGCTTTGTACAAAGTGTCACATGCATCATCGGCAATGCTTGTACAAAAGGTGGCTTGCCGGGGGTCCCGGCAAGCCGCGCCTCACGGGTAAAACTTGCGAAGATGCTCAATGTTCCAGGAGTTACTCACCAGAACGGCATCTTCGGTCTCCAGGCGGACTGCGCCGGGCCTGGTGACTCGTATTACCCGATAAGGGCCTTCCCACTTTGGCGTCAACTTGTTGGAATTCTTGGCCGATTGAACGCGCCGAAGGATAAGGTCGCCTTCCTCAAGGCTTCGGGCATGAACCTTGCGGCTATGGTAGCGGCGCAAGGCTTGCTGGTAGCGTGCTGCTCTCCCAGCCGCCCAAAGACGATCTTCCTCAAGGAGCATTGCGTCATCTTGCCGCAGTTACTCTTGCTCAAGCTCGTCATAAGCGAGCACTCGAGGTGACCCGTATATGAGTTCAGTGGGGAGAACTGCTTCTGCCCCATATACTAGGGCAAAAGGTGTCTGGCCGGTGGCTCGATTTGGCGTCGTCCTGATCGACCAAAGAACCGCCGGCAACTCATCAATCCAGCGCCTTCCACTCTTGTGCAGCTTGTCAAAGGTCTTGGTCCTTAAGCCTTGCAGTACTTCAGCATTTTCCCTCTCAGCTTGACCATTGCACCGCGGATGAGCAACGGAAGCGTAACAGACTTTGCTGCCGAGGTCTTGGGTATATTGCATGAAGGTGCGGCTTGTGAACTGTGTGCCGTTGTCGGTGATAACCCTGTTGGGTACACCAAAACGGCACACTAATCCCTTGAAGAACTTGACGGTTGACTGAGCTGTAACCTTCCTCACTGCCTCCACCTCCGGCCACTTTGTGAACTTGTCGATTGCAACGTACAAGTACTCAAAGCCCCCGACAGCGCGGGGGAAAGGGCCCAGTATGTCGAGCCCCCAGACCGAGAAGGGCCAAGAGAGAGGAATGGTTTGAAGGGCTTGAGCTGGCTGATGAAGCTTCTTTGAATGGAACTGACACGCTTCTCACTTGGTGACTAGTGTCATCGCATCCTGGAGGGCGGTGGGCCAGAAGAAGCCTTGCCGAAATGCCTTGCCGGGTGTAAGGCACAGACGTTAAGCTACCTTACCGGGTGTCCGCGGAGAAGCTGCATACCTTGTGGCTCGTCAAGCCGCTTATTGACAAGCGCGATGTCAGCATCCGCCACGTCAAGTTGCCGCTTTAGTTCGGCAAATTCATCAGTCCGGCTTGCCACCGGACGCTTCGCCACCTACATAGGAAGAGCACATATTATACCTGGGATTATGATCCTTGGTGCGCTGTCATTTTTGACAATGCACCGAGTCTCAGGGGCTACTATCTATACAGGGCGCATTCTATATGCAAAACTGTCAGAAGGTACATCATTTTGCATACCTCAAAACCCGTCAGTATACTTATGACGGCTTCATGCAATCCGCTTTCAGCGCATGAAATCCCTTCAATCACCGTACCCATTAGCGCACGGTGATCTTCCGAGATAGACGCTCGCCCGAGCAGATCTTTCAGCACCTCCGACCGTACACTAGTCGGTGTCGGACTCATCCGATGGCCTTTTTCGAAGGCCGGACGCGGAGGGCTTTGAGGGGACATACGACTGCCTTCGGGCCCCGCCGGATTCGGAGAAACCCTCCACGACGACACCTCAGGGTCGTCCGCCTCACATGACGGTACGGCAGGCGGAGGCGTTTCGCTCTCCATCATCTCCGGACTAAGATCCCCTGAAGACGAGCTCTGCTGAGAAGGGCTGAAATCCGAACTACAAGGAAAAATTTCGGTTATCTTCAGAAATAAAACAGGGATGTATCTCATTTTAAGAAAATGCCCCTCTTTACTTACGGCTCGCTGGAGGGCTGATCTCCTTGGGGAAATAGTGCGGCCGAGGCATCTCCCGGCGCAGGACCCTCTGGCGAAGATTTCTTCCCCCGCTTCGAGGCCTTGGTCTCCGGATCTTCAGAGGCGATCCTCTTCTCCCCTTGGAGGGAGGGATTCTCGATCCCTCCTTTCTTGATAAACTCCTTCGTGGAGAGAGTAGCTCCCTCGTTCCCCCCTTCGCCTTCTTCAAAAGGCGCAACCTCTAGCATCCTGGTTAACACAGGATCCGACATGTTCTCAGGGAAGGGGGCCGGACACCGGATCAGTTTTGCTTTCGCTATCCACTCCTGTTCAAGGGACAACTCTTTTAAAGGCAAGTTTATGATAGATATACAGATAGCATGTCCGGGTACAGGACTATTTACTTGAGTATCCGGGCGATTGCAGCTCGGACCTGCGTCCTCGGTCAAGTCCGGACACATTGCTTGTGATTCGAAAAACAGTTGGTACATCTCCACGGGCGTTACACCCATAAAATGTTGGAGAGCTCGTGGTCCCTCGGGATTGAACTCCCACAGGCGGATGGGGCGACGTTTGCAGGGCAGGGTGCAACGAATCAGCATGACCTGCGCTACTACGACCAGATTGATCTCTCTCTCTAGGAGGTCTCGAATACGGCCCTGCAACAAGGGCACGTCGTTGGACGGCCCCTAGTCGAGCCCTTTATTGACCCATGACGCCAGCCGCGGTGGAGGACCCAAGCGAAAGGCAGGTGGCGCCACCCATTTGGTGCCCCTGGGAGTTGTGATATAAAACCACTCTTGTTGCCACAGACTGAGCTCCTCTGGAAAAGAGCCCTCGGGCCATGGAGCATCAACATTGTTGCTTATAACAGCCCCTCTGCACTCTGCCTGCTGCCCCTTGATCATCTTCGGTTCCACTTTGAAGGTTTTGAGCCACAACCCAAAGTGAGGGGTAATGCGGAGGAAGGCTTCACATACGACAATGAATGATGAGATGTGGAGGATGGACTCCGGATCCAAGTCATGAAATTCCAGCCCATAATAAAACATGATCCCCCTCACGAAGGGGTCCGTCGGGAAGCCTAACCCCCGAAGGAAGTGAGACACGAACACCACGCTCTCACAAGGCTGGGGAGTGGGAATAACCTGCCCTTGGGCAGGCAGCCTATGCGAAATTTAGCCGGTTAGATACCGGGCGTCTCTCAGCTTTAGCACGTCTTCTTCTGTGACAGAGGAAGGCATCCACCGGCCTTGCAGGTCGAAGCCGGACATCCTCGGAGGTCCAAAGCGCCTGAATCTAGAGGTTTGGGTGTTGGAACTCGAGGCGAGGGGCGGATTCGATTGAGATTGAAAGAAAGGAGCGGGCCTTGGTCTCGTTATAAAGAGGTTTGAATACCAAGAGCCCTCCCCGTGACCGTTCGGGACTCGCCTTCGATAGAGGAGGCATGCCAACGGGCACGACTGGGTTACCCACACCCGTATTAATGAGAATCCCGGAATAAGGGGACACGATCTCTGCCTTGACAAGATGTACCGAAGAAACCGCCTCGCTAAACACGCTGAGGTGGGATAGTAAAAATGATTCCAGTAAAGGCTTGGCCATGGTGTGACGTCACGCCGCAGAATACGTCAGCAGATTGAATTTGTGTAAAGATTATTATCTCTACGGTGGTATGTGGAACTTATTTTGCAGAGCCGGACACTATCCTTGTGTTCAAAATCTTCTATGAAGTATTCGGAGGAGGAACCCGCCTTGCAATGCCGAAGACAATATGCGCACTGGACTCATCGTCATTGAAGCCTGGTTCAGGTGCTACTGAGGGAGTCCTGGATTAGGGGGTGTCCGGATAGCCGAACTATCACCGTTGGCCGGACTCCTGGACTATGAAGATACAAGATTGAAGACTTCGTCCCGTGTCCACATGGGACTTTCCTTGGCGTGGAAGGCAAGCTTGGCGATACGGATATGTAGATCTCCTACCATTGTAACCGACTTTGTGTAACCCAAACCCTCTCCGGTGTATATATAAACCGGAGGGTTTTAGTCCGTAGGACGAACAACAATCATACCATAGGCTAGCTTCTAGGGTTTAGCCTCTTTGATCTCGTGGTAGATCTACTCTTGTACTACCCATATCATCAATATTAATCAAGCAGGAGTAGGGTTTTACCTCCATCAAGAGGGCCCGAACCTGGGTAAAAACATCGTGTCCCTTGTCTCCTGTTACCATCCGCCTAGACGCACAGTTCGGGACCCCCTACCCGAGATCCGCCGGTTTTGACACTGACAACATGTCTACCAGACCGACAAAAAGAAAAGATAAGGAAGCGAATACATCATACGATGAGCCAAAGCGCCACATAGTTCTTTCAGGAAAAAGGAACATCGTGGGAGTGGAGGGCAAGACAGACATGTCTGAAGATTATGAAAAGTTTCATGAAATTCCTCCCTTCAAAGTCAAGGCTGACCCCAGCATCCTGATAAACGATGAAGATTATCCATGATTACGGTGCAATAAGAAAATGACACAAGCGAAGAAAAAGTGAAGACTTTCTCCGGCAACTATTATGATGATACCATGCCAACTTTGTAACAGACGAGTATGATACCATTATCCGTTTTGTACATGCACATGCTATGTGGGTGAAATTATAATACCATGCCAACTTTCAACTTTTTCAAAGTTCATTTGAAATGCTTTAGTGTCTTATGGTTCGACCCTCGTAATACCATTAATCCCGGTTCGCTCCTTGTCAACTATGTTCTCATCAAGAACACTCTCAAGAGGGCAACCACGTGGGCCATTGGTCCCGGTTCGTCTGGACCTTTTTGTCCCGGTTCCACGCATGAACCGGGACCAAGGCGCCTCGCCCCTGGCCCATGACCATTAGTCCCGGTTTGTGCCACAAACCGGGACTAAAGGGTTGGTTCTCGTTGCGCTCAGAGTTTAGTCCCACCTCGCCAACTGAAGGGCACTCACACCGGTTTATAAGCCCGTCCCTCTCCGCCTTGTTGAGCTCCTCTCAAAGTGAAAATAGATGCCCCTATACAGGGAATTTGACCTAAATTCATAGTGAATTTCTCTGAAATTCATAGAAATTTATTATGAATTTAGGTTGAATTTTCTCTATAGGCGCATCTATGTTCATTTTTTTAGTAAAGTTAATCACAAACTTGTGATTGACACAAATTTCAAAGAATTCAAATTTTAACTATTCAAATTTGAAAACTAATGGCACTAACAGAAAGTTTATAATTTTGTTGACCTAAAAGCAAAAAAGAATTAAAAATAAAGCAAAAAACAAAAGAAAATAAATAATGTAGATAACAAAACAAAAAAACTGGAAACAAAATAAAAATAGCAACCATAAGTATTTTGTTGTAAGTAGAAACAAAATAAAATAAATAAAGCAACAAAGAAAACAAAAAACAAAAAAAGTGTTTTCAAATTTGAAAACTAATGGCACTAACAGAAAGTTTATAATTTTTCTAAAACTAAAAGCAAAAAAGAATTAAAAAATAAAGAAAAAAACAAAAGAAAAAAAATAATGCAGAAAACAAAACAAAAAAATGGAAAAAAATATTAAAAATAGCAACAATAAGTATTTTGTTGTAAGTAGAAACAAAATAAAATAAATAAAGCAAGAAAGAAAAAAACAAAAAAAGTGTTTTCAAATTTGATAACTAATGGCACTAACAGAAAGTTTATAATTTTCCTAAAACTAAAAGAAAAAAAGAATTAAAAAATAAAGCAAAAAACAAAAGAAAATAAATAATGCAAAAAACAAAACAAAAAAACTGGAATGAAAATAAAAATAGCAACAATAAGTAAAGAAAAAAACAAAAAGTGCCTCCTACTGGGCCCCCACGGCGTGAATATGACTAGAAACCCTACCATGGGCCAGGATTCAGGACCGCAGAAGGCCCAGCAGGCCCACAGGCAAAGCAGTGTCAGATTAGGCCCATAGGCCTGCAGTTCAGAGGAGTTCGGATGGGAAGAGGCAGCGGAACTTATAAACAGGTGTGGGGCGCTCTCAACTAGTGAGGTGCGACTAAACTCCCACCACCACGCCGCTGTGCAAGGCCATTGGTCCCGGTTGGTGCCACTAACCGGGACCAAAGGTCACCGCTTCCCGCCCTTTGGGCTTCCCGCCTCGGCCCGCCATCACCATTGCCCGCGCCCCTGCCCCGACGCGCGCCGCCACGGCCTGCCCCCGTACGTCGGCGTCAGCGCCCTGCTTCGCCCTTCATCGACATCGCCCCCTACCCCGAGCGCGCGCCCACTGCCTCGTCACCATCCTCGCTGCCGACCCCGCGGTCCTCCTCACCTTGGTCCGGCCGGCGCCCTCCCTAGCATTTTTTTCATATATATGCTTGTTTTTTATATATATGCTTGTTTTTTATATATATGATGATATATATGCTTGCTATCATAATTGTTTTTGTTCATATATATATGTCATGATTTTTTTATAGAATATGATGTTTTTTTATAGATAATCACATATATGATGTATGCACGGATGTGGATGAAATATGATGTTTTTTTGTTCATAGAACATGATGTTTTTTTATTCACAGATTTTTTTTGTTTATGAGAGAGGCGGGGACGTTGAGGGATCATAGATGTATTTTTTCAGAATTTTCTATCGTGTATAGACGGAGTTTAGACCACGGGAGCACCCCCTCCCTATCGTTGCAAAAGTTGCTAACTAATATTAAGAAGGACGTGGGGGGTCGATATACCCCCTCCCCGATAATATTATTTTCATATACGTATGTCGTGTCGATATAAACTCCCGATAACTTCAACACGTGGGGGGGGGGGTCGATATACCCCCTCCCGATAACTTCAACACGAGGGGGCACTACTAGGGAAAAGGCTAGCAGCAGCGTGGGTTTTAGGTGTATCAGTAGCGCGGGGAGGGGCGCTACTAATAAAGCCCTACAGCTAACACATAGCAGTAGCGTGTAGTCACCGGCGCTACTGCTACAGAAGTGTAGCAGCAGCGCGGTTATTGGAAGCTCGCTACTGCTAGTAGCTCTAGCGCGCTTTGCAATGACGCGCTACTGCTATCGCGGCGCTGCTGCTAACTTTTATACACTCGCTACTGCTAATTTAACAGGTTTTTTGTTTTTTTTGGTATATTTGTTTTGTATTTGAACAGGCTTTATAGAAGAATCTTTAGCACATAGAAATGTCATCATGATACACATACAAATGTCTGCGAGACCACAAATGTAATGATAGCATATACATACAAATAGTCTCATCATAATCATCATCCAACACAAAGTGGTCTCTCGTCATCATCTCGAAAATAGCGATACAAGTCCTCGATTACATGCAAATACATCGTCATCCATCTAAACAATGGTATACGCGAGAAGAGCTATCACTTTGAGTACATGAGTTCGTATCCCTCTCTCGCATTAGCGTGAACCTAAACTAACTACTGCCTGTCGCTCGGAAACCAGAAACCGGTAACACCTGGGCCTGACACTCCGGCCACTCGTCGTATATATACTCCTGGCGTAGCACTTCTTCGTCATCGATGATCTATGCACCTGCATCGTCACATGAGTCGATGATATGCAACATTTATAGTTGAGCAACATAAAGAGACAGACTTGACAAAAATCGGTTGATCGTCGGTAAGGCTAAAAAATTCGGCTGCCGCCCGGTAGGCGTCGACGCAATCACCAGAACCCTGTCCTTCATCATTGCTAGCCATGTTTCCTATGATTAAATCTAGTCAATTAATTCTAGACCTAATAAAATGAATAATGACATAAAAAAGGCCTATTGTTTTGCAGGAATGTTAACTCCTTCCTGGTGCGGCAAATCTCGGGCACTCGATATGTCCTAGTTTGTAGCACAATTCATGCCGAAATTCATGGAAAATTTTGGCATGACTATTACTAAAAAGTGGACAAATCGAGAACCTAAAATTTGCCGGAACAGAAATGAATCAACATTCCGGCAAAACATAGGCCACTCAGCATCATTCCCTGGAAACAACAAAGCCACTTGGGCACAATCAAACCACTTCAATGAAAAGATATAACATGACCACTTCAATGAAAAGATATAATCAACAATAAAAGTCTAGGAAGGGATCATCTTTAAAATAAATTTTGCCTAAATTATTTTCCTTCACTAAACACTTCTCTACCTAGGACAAAACCCAAATTATGTTGATCTAGCTATTCCTCTCTCTCACACAAACACATATTATTATCTCTAACCCTTCTCTGCCTAGGAAAGAACCCAATTAAATTGCAAAGGAACTCCATTTCTCTAACCCTTCTGACCTAATGCTCTAAAATAAATTTTCCTCTAACCTAGCCAACCTACTTAACCTAGCTTGTTAATCCAACGAACCTAATTAACCTACCTATTTAACCTAGTTAGTTAATCTAGTTTACCTACATAATTAACCTAATTAAACTAGTTAACGTAGCTAGTTCTCTGTCAAAGCCCTAAATAATTTTTTGCACTAATTAACCTTGATAATTAACCTAATTAAACTAGTTAACCTAACTAGTTCTCTGTCAAAGCCCTAACTAATTTTTGCACTAACCTAGATAATCAACCTAATTAAACTAGTTAACCTAACTACTTCTCTGTCAAATCCCTAACTAAAATTTTGCCCTAACCTAGATAATTAAGCTAATTAAACTAGCTAAACTATGCATGAGAGAGAGAGGAGCGGTGGGGGCTTACAGAGGATGGCTCCGGTGGTGGCGAGGGAGGCAGTGGTGGCGAGGGAGGCAGTGCTGGCGAGGGAGGCAGTGCTGGCGAGGGAGGCAGGGGCGTCTCCGGTGACGGCGAGGGAGGATCCGGTGGCGTCGACGGAGGCTCCAGTGGCGTTGACGAGGCCGCGCGGCTCCGTGGCGTTGGGGGCGGCTCCGGTGGCGTCGACGGCGCACGACTCTGGTGGCGTCGACGTCGACAGGAGACGGCGGCAAAGTGGGGAGACGGCGAATTTGGGAGACGGCGGCGGGGTGGGTCGAGGGATTTGGGGGAGAAGTGGTGGCCGGGGGGAAACGGTTTTTTGGTTAAGTCAAATTTAGCGGTAGCGCGTCTCGCAAAACGCGCAATAGCTAAGATAGCTACAACGGTTTTTACAAAACGCGCTGCTGTTATAGCTATGTAATTTTCTTCCATTTTTTAATTTTCTTTTATGTTTCTATAGCGGGGGTCTAGGACACGCACTGCAGCTATGTTAGCTATAGCGCCTCGTACAAACACACGCTACTGCTATGCCTTCCTCCGTTTTTTCGCTTTTTCAATTATTGTGCTTTACATTTTATTTTTTCCTTTCTCCTTTTTCTATTTATTTCATTTTCATTTATTTTTCTATTTGTTTTTCATATTATTTTATTTCCACTAGTAGTAGCGCTCTTCGTAGGAAACGCGCTACTACTTATACCCTAGCGGTAGCGCGCTTCTTCCAAGCCCGCTACTGCTATGCGTATCCTATCATTCTACCAACGGGAATATTAGTAGTAGCGCTTTTGGCACTACACGCGCTACTGCTAAGGTTGTATCTGTAGCGCGGTTTTTCCTCAATCGCTACTGCTATCTAGCACTAGCGCTCTTTTTTGACCCGCGTTGTTGCTAAATTTCTGTGTATAGGCTTTTCCCTAGTAGTGGGGGTCGATATACCCGTCCCGATAACTTCAACACGTGGGGGGGGGTCGATATACCCCCTCCCGATAACTTCAACACGAGGGTGTCGGGGTAGATATACCCCCTCCTGATAACTTCAACACATGGGGGGGGGGGTCGATATACCCCCTCCCCGATAATATTCATATGAACAATGAATTAGGCAAAACATTTACTTTTTTTTCTAAAATTTCTATTTGAACATTATTTTTAAAAAAACAAGCAATACTACTTCATGTATTTTTAAGAAGGAAGAAGAAGAAAAAGAATGAGAGGAAAAAGGAAATAAGAAGAGGAAGAAGAGGAGAAATAAATAAGAAGAAGAAAAAAGAAGAAAAGGAAGAGGAGAAGAAGAAAGAAAATTTTCTATTTTTTCTTCTTCTCCTCTATTCCTTTCTTATTCTCCTCTTTTTTTCTATTTTTTCTTCGATCTTCTCCTCTATTCCTTTCTTCTTCTCCTATTTTTATTTCTTCTTCGTTTTCTTATGTTTTATCGGGTCTGTTGTCGTCCATATGCCCCTCCCGATAACTTCAACACGAGGGGGGGGGGGTTGATATACCCCCTCCCCGATAATATTATTTTCCCATGTAGATGTATGTCGCGTCGTTGTCTATATAACCCCTTCCGGATAACTTCGACAAGAGGGGAGGTCGATATATATACGCCCTCTCGACCATTATAATACCACGGCAGCACCCCCCTCGTCCCTCTCGCTCGACCAAAACTCTCGAGGACACCCAAACCCTAGAGAAAAAACAATGTTGGTCTCCTACCCCCTCCCGCCGCGCCCCTAGCCGACAAACACTCTCGAGGCCACCCAAATTTACCAAGTTAAAAGAGCGTTGTCATCGAGGCCACCCCAAACCCATGAAGCGTTGTGTCGAGGCCACCCCAGACCCTTGAAGTGTTGTCGAGGCCACCCCAAACCCTAGAGAAGCAGCGTCGAGGCCACTAATTAATATGATTCCTTACTGTGATTAGCTAGCTAGTTCTATGTTTGCCACTAATTTATCCATATCTGTCATGTTTGAATAATAATTGCCATGTTGTAAATATTTGTAGAAACTACGGACACCCCCCGAGACGAAGCAACAGAAGTGATGTTGGAGGAGATAATCACACATGGAAGTGATGCCGTTGCTACCTCTTGAGCACTGCGTTGGATTTCCCTGAAGAGGAGAGGATGATGCAGTAAAGTAGCGTAAGTATTTCCCTTAGTTTTTGAGAACCAAACTATCAATCCAGTAGGAGATCACGCACGAGTCCCTCGTACCTACACAAAACGATAGCTACTCAGAAGCAACGCGATTAGGGGTTGTCAATCCCTTCACGGCCACTTACGAGGGTGAGATCTGATAGAGATGATAAATAATATTTTTGGTATTTTTGATATAGAGATGCAAAGTAAAAAGTAAAAAAGCAAAGTAAAAACAAAGCAAGTAATAAAGTAATGGAGATTGATATGATGAGAATAGACCCGGGGGCCATAGGTTTCACTAGTGGCTTCTCTCAAGAGCATAAGTATTCTACGGTGGGTGAACAAATTACTGTTGAGCAATTCATAGAAACGCGAATAATTATGAGATTATCTAGGTATGATCCTGTATATAGGCATTACGTCCAAAACAAGTAGATCGAAACGATTCTGCATCTACTACTATTACTCCACTCATCGACCGCTATCCATCATGCATCTAGAGTATTAAGTAAAAAACAGAGTAACGCCTTAAGAAAGATGACATGATGCAGAGGGATAAATTCATGCAATATGATAAAAATCCCATCTTGTTATCCTCGATGGCAACAATACAATACGTGCCTTGCAACCCTTTCTGTCACTAGGTAAGGACACTGCAAGATTGAACCCAAAGCTAAACACTTCTCCCATTGCAAGAACTACCAATCTAGTTGGCCAAACCAAATGGATAATTCGAAGACATTAGCAAAGATAACTCAATCATACATAAAAGAATTCAGAGAAGAATCAAATATTGTTCATAGATAAGCTGGATCATAAACCCACAATTCATCGGTCTCAACAAACACACCGCAAAAAGAAGATTACATCGAATAGATCTCCACAAGAGAGGGGGAGAACATTGTATTGAGATCCAGAAAGAGAGAAGAAGCCATCTAGCTACTAGCTATGGACCCGAAGGTCTGAAGTAAACTACTCACACTTCATCGGAGAGGCTATGGTGTTGATGTAGAAGCCATCCGTGGTAGATGCCCTCTCCGGCGGAGCTCTGGAACAGGCCCCAAGATGGGATCTCGTGGATACAGAAAGTTGCGGCGATGGAATTAGGTTTTTGGCTCCGTAATTGATCTGACGGGGGTACGTAGGTATATATAGGAGGAAGGAGTACGTCGGTGGAGCAACAGGGGGCCCACGAAGCAGGGGGCGCGCCCGGGGGGGGGGGGGGCGCCCTCCACACTCGTGACCGCCTCTGGCACTTCTTGGAGTAGGGTCCACATCTCTTGGATCATGTTCGGTGAGAAAATCATGTTCCCGAAGGTTTTATTCCGTTTGGACTCCGTTTGATATTCTGTTTCTTCGAAATACTGAAATAGGCAAAAAACAGCAATTCTAGGCTGGGCCTCCGGTTAATAGGTTAGTCCCAAAAATAATATAAAAGTGGAAAATAAAGCCCAATATAGTCCAAAACAGTAGGTAAAGTAGCATGGAGCAATAAAAAATTATAGATACGTTGGAGAAGTATCAAGCATCCACAAGCTTAATTCCTGCTCGTCCTCGAGTAGGTAAATGATAAAAAGGAATTTTTGATGTGGAGTGATACTTTGGCATAATTTCAATACAAATCTTCTTAATTGTGACATGAATATTCAGATCCGAAAGATTCAAGACAAAAGTTCATAATGACATAAAAGTAATAATACTTCAAGCATACAAATTAAAGCAATCATGTCTTCTCAAAATAGCATGGTTAAAGAAAGTTATCCCTACAAAATCATATAGTCTGGCTATGCTCTATCTTCATCACACAAAGTATTTAATCATGCACACCCCCGATGACGAGCCAAGCAATTGTTTCATACTTTAGAAATCTCAAACTTTTTCAACTTTCATGCAATACATGAGCGCGAGCCATGGACATAACACTATAGGTGGAATAGAATGGTGGTTGTGGAGAAGACAAAAAAGGAGAAGATAGTCTCACATTAACTAGCCGTATCAATGGGCTATGGAGATGCCCATCAATAGATATCAATGTGAGTGAGTAGGGATTGCCATGCAACGGATGCACTAGAGCTATAAGTATATGAAAGCTCAACAAAAGAAACTAAGTGGGTGTGCATCCAAGTTGCTTGCTCACGAAGACCTAGGGCACTTTTGAGGAAGCCCATCATTGGAATATACAAGCCAAGTTCTATAATGAAAAATTCCCACTAGTATATGAAAGTGACAACATATGAGACTCTCGATCATGAAGATCATGGTGCTACTTTGAAGCAAAGTGTGGAAAAAGGATAGTAGCATTGTCCCTTCTCTCTTTTTCTCTCATATTTTTTATTTGGCCTTTCTTTTTTTTCTCTTTTTCTTATGGCCACTCTTTTGTTTTCGTCCGGAGTCTCGTCTCGATTTATGGGGGAATCATAGTCTCCATCATCCTTTCCTCATTGGGACAATGCTTTAATAATGATGATCATCACACTTTTATTTTTCTTACAACTCAACAATTACAACTCGTTACTTAGAACAAAATATGACTCTATATGAATGCCTCCGGCGGTGTACCGGGATATGCAATGAATCATGAGCGACATGTATGAAAATTATGTAGGTGGCCTTGCCACAAATACAATGTCAACTACATGTTCCTGCGAAAAGCAACATGACAAAAGTAATGCATGTCATATGAATGGAACGGTGGAGAGTTGCATGGCAATATATCTCGGAATGGCTATGGAAATGCCATGATAGGTAGGTATGGTGGCTGTTTTGAGGAAGGTATATGGTGGGTGTATGATACCGGCAAAAAGTGCATGGTATTAGAGAGGATAGCAATGGTGGAAGGGTGAGAGTACGTATAATCCATGGACTCAACATTAATCAAAAGAACTCATGCACTTGTTGCAAAAATTTAGAAGTCATCAAAAACCAAAGCACTAAATGCATACTCCTAGGGGGATAGATTGGTAGGAAAAGACCATCGCTCGTCCCCGACTGCCACTCATAAGGAAGACAATCAATAAATAAAATTGTGCTCCGACTTCATCACAAAGCGGTTCACCATACGTGCATGCTACGGGAATCACAAACCTCAACACAAGCATTCTTTAAATTCATAATCACCCCAACTAGCATTGCTTTGATATTATCACCTCCATATCTCAAAACAATTATCAAGCATCAAACTTATCTTAGTATTCAACGCACTCAAAATAAAGTTTCACAAATCTTGAATACCAAGTATATTAACACTAAGCAAATTACCATGCTATTAACAACTCTCAAAATAATCTAAGTGAAGCATGAGAGATCAATAGTTTCTTTAAAACAAATCCACCACCGTGCTCTAAAAGATCTAAGTGAAGCACTAGAGAAAAATTTATTACGCTCAAAAGATATAAGTGAAGCACTATGAGCAAAACTATCAAGCTCAAAAGATATAAGTGAAGCACTATGAGCAAAACTATCAAGCTCAAAAGATATAAGTGAAGCACAATGAGCAAAACAATCAAGCTCAACAGATATAAGTGAAGCACATAGAATATTCTAGCAAATTCCAAATCATGTATGGCTCTCTCAAAAGGTGTGTACAGCAAGGATGATTGTGGAAAACTAACAAGAAAAGACGCAAATAATACAAGACGCTCCAAGCAAAACACATGACATGTGGTGAATAAAAATATAGCTCCAAGTAAATTACCGATGGAAGTAGACGAAAGAGGAGATGCCTTCCGGGGCATCCCCAAGCTTTGACTTTTTGGTGTCCTTGGATTATCTTGGGGGTTCCATGGGCATCCCAAAGCTTAGGCTCTTGCCACTCTTTGTTCCATAATCCATCAAAATAATTCACCCAAAACTTGAAAACTTCACAACACAAAACTCAATAGAAATGTCGTGAGCTCCGTTAGTGAAAGAAAACAAAAGACTACTTTAAGGTACTGTAATGAACTCATTCTTTATTTATATTGGTGTTAAACCTACTGTATTCCAACTTCCTTATGGCTTATAAACTAATTTATTAGCCATAGATGCATTGAAATAAGCAAACAACACACGGAAAACAGAATCCGTCAAAAACAGAACAGTTTGTAGCAATCTGTAACTAACGCAAACTTATGGAACTCTAAAAATTCTACCAAAATAGGAAGTACTGTAAAATTTGTTTATTGATCAGCAGCAAAAAGAATCAATGCAAAAGCACGTTTCTGTGATTTATTGAATGTTTTCTCGTGAGCGCAAAGTTTCTGTTTTTCAGCAGAATCAAATCAACTATCATCGTAGCTTATCCTATAGGTTCTACTTGGCACAAACACTAAACAAAAGATAAAAACACATCTAAACATAAAGTAGAAACAAAATTTAACACTAAGCAGGAACAAAAACAAATAACATAAAGAAAATTGGGTTGCCTCCCAACTAGGTTTATCGTTTAACGCCCCTAGCTAGGCATTGATATTTCAATGATGCTCACAAGAAAGACAAGAATTGAAGCATAAAGAGAGCATCATAAAACATGTGAAAAACACACTTAAGTCTAACATGCTTCCTATGCATAGGAGTTTTATAGGAAAACAAATTAGCAAGGTAAGCAAGATCTAGCATATGCAAGGAAAAGCAAAGAAACAATAGCAATCTCAACATAACGAGAGGTAATTTAGTAACATGAAAATTTGTACAACAACATTTTCCTCTCTCATAATAATTACATGTAGGATCATAAGCAAATTCAACAAAGTAGCTATCACATAACATATCTTCAACACGATCCACATGCATGCAAAGTTGACACTCTTCCAAGATAGTGGGATCAACATTAACTAAAGTCACGACCTCTCCAAACCCACTTTCAATATTGCAAACACTATTATCAATCTCATATTCATCATGGGGCTTAAATAAATTTTCAAGAACATAAGAAGAATCACCCCAATCATGATCATTGCAACAAGTAGTAGACATAGGAAAACTAGCATCCCCAAGCTTAGGGTTTTGCATATTATTAGCACAATTGACATCAAGAGAATTTAGAGTAAAATTATTTAAATCATGCTTTTCGTTGAGGGAGCTATCAAGCATGGGTGCAATAGCAACGATCTCTTTTTTAACATAAGGAATTATAGCAAATTCCTCTTCATAAATGTTGGCTTCATGGCCACAAGAATAGCAAGCATCATGTTCATCAAGGGATATTTCAATCAAATCATCGGAATCATCATTATCTATAGATTCATGCATATCATTGTTTTCTTCCAAAGCAACGGTCATTCTTTCAATAAATTCTTGGACATAGACATTATGAGCAAGGTTTCCATTGCAATATTTAAGTATGACGAAATTTTCAGAATTGTTGAGAGTAAAATCATACTTTTCAATCAAAGAAGCAACTTCATGAGCACCCTTAAAAACGACAAATTCTTCAATTTATTCGATATCATAGTAATTATAAACACCCTTTGCATAAGAAGATAAGATTTCATTATCATTGAACTCACATAGGTAGGGAAGGTGTTTTTTAGGGTTCTTAGAGCAACAAGTAAAATCACACATTTCACAAAGATTGCAAGCATAGCATAGCAAACTATTTATATGATATCATAAGAGTCTCCCTTTTTTAGATAAACGATGACGCACAAAATGAGCATGCTCAACTAAAGATTTCCCATCAACTAGGCTAGTTGGGGTTTCAGCACGAGCACATAAGGATCGAAGATGATCCAAGTAGAACACTTTAAGTGGATCCATATCAATAGATTTTTAGCAAGCAAAGATGCAAGGGATTGTGAAGTGGGGGAGAGGAAAACGAGAGGCTAATAATGTAATGCGAGAGATAGGGATTGTGATGGGTACGTGGTATGGTTAACTTTTGGGCAAACTCCCCGACAACGGCGCCAGAAATTCTTCTTGCTACCTCTTGAGCACTGCGTTGGATTTCCCCGAAAAGGAGAGGATGATGCAGTAAAGTAGCGTAAGTATTTCCCTCAGTTTTTGAGATCCAAGGTATCAATCCAGTAGGAGATCACGCACGAGTCCCTCGTACCTACACAAAATGATAGCTACTCGCAACCAACGCGATTAGGGGTTGTCAATCCCTTCACGGCCACTTACGAGGGTGAGATCTGATAGAGATGATAAATAATATTTTTGGTATTTTAAATATAGAGATGCAAAGTAAAAAGTAAAAAAGCGAAGTAAAAACAAAGCAAGTAATAAAGTAATGGAGATTGATATATGATGAGAATAGACCCGGGGGCCATAGGTTTCACTAGTGGCTTCTCTCAAGAGCATAAGTATTCTATGGTGGGTGAACAAATTACTGTTGAGCAATTGATAGAAAAGCGAATAATTATGAGATTATCTAGGTATGATCATGTATATAGGCATCACGTCCGAAACAAGTAGATCGAAACGATTCTCCATCTACTACTATTACTCCACTCATCGACCGCTATCCAGCATGCATCTAGAGTATTAAGTAAAAAATAGAGTAACGCTTTAAGAAAGATGACATGATGTAGAGGGATAAATTCATGCAATACTATAAAACCCCCATCTTGTTATCCTCGATGGCAACAATACAATACGTGCCTTGCAACCCTTCCTGTCACTGGGTAAGGACACCGCAAGATTGAACCCAAAGCTAAACACTTCTCCCATTGCAAGAACTACCAATATAGTTGGCCAAACCAAACGGATAATTCGAAGACATTTGCAAAGATAACTCAATCATACATAAAAGAATTCAGAGAAGAATCAAATATTGTTCATAGATAAGCTGGATCATAAACCCACAATTCATCGGCCTCAACAAACACACCGCAAAAAGAAGATTACATCGAATAGATCTCCACAAGAGAAGCCATATAGCTACTAGCTATGGACCCGAAGGTCTGAAGTAAACTACTCACGCTTCATCGGAGAGGCTATGGTGTTGATGTAGAAGCCCTCCGTGGTAGATGCCCTCTCCGGCGGAGCTCCGGAACAGGCCCCAAGATGGGATCTCGCGGATACAGAAAGTTGCGGCGGTGGAATTAGGTTTTTGGCTCCGTATTTGATCTAACGGGGGTACGTAGGTATATATAGGAGGAAGGAGTACGTCGGTGGAGCAACAGGGGGCCCACGAGGCAGGGTGGCGCACCCAGGGGGTGCCCTCCACCCTCGTGACCGCCTCTGGCACTTCTTGGAGTAGGGTCCAAGTCTCCTGGATCATGTTCGGTGAGAAAATCACGTTCCCGAAGGTTTTATTCCGTTTAGACTCCGTTTGATATTATGTTTCTTCGAAATACTGAAATAGGAAAAAAACAGCAATTCTTGGCTGGGCCTCCGGTTAATAGGTTAGTCCCAAAAATAATATAAAAGTGGAAAATAAAGCCCAATATAGTCAAAAACAATAGGTAAAGTAGCATGGAGCAATTAAAAATTATAGATACGTTGGAGATGTATCAGCCATCTGATCGTTTTTGAACGACACCGATGGTCTGGAAGGACAGGGTGAAGAAGCAGGCAATTATGATGGCTCCTTTGACCCAATGCGGTGCAAGAAGGAAACCATGAGAACGGCTCAGGTGACCCAATGATGGTGCAAGAAGGAGACCGTGATGACGGCTCCGGTGACCGAACCGAGTCTGGCCAGGTATATATATTAGTTAAGCCTGTGCTGACTAGCTAATTGATGCATTCATTGTTTTGGTATATGTACACATATTAATTAACTCTCGTCTTTCTTCTTTTTTTCTACGCATCCGGATCGAGCACAACTTCGGTAAGGAGACGAGGCCCGAAGAAAAAGTTGACCTCGGATGAAAGGTTTGAGATCACAGCAATAGCGCGACGGCGAACCGATTGAACCCATCCGGACAAAGAAAGCATTTGCTGCTCTGTGCGGGGTTCTTGTTAGGGACAATATGCCGATCAACTTCCACCAATGGTATAAGCCTAAGGAGGAAGACCCTGAGGTGTCTTATGTCAATGATATGCAGAAAGATGATCTTTGGACTGAGCTGAAGGCAAATTTCACCCTACCGCCAGAGGAGGATCCGGAGAAGCCAGTTAAAGAGTAATTAATCAAGTCTTGTGCTCTTAAGAAGATGGCAGGCCTATTCAGGAGGTGGAGGAAAGAGCTGAAAAAGTTTGTCGACAAAGAAGAGACACCAGAATTCATCGGCAAATATGAGAAGATCAGAGATCACTAGCCCGCATTTGTGGCCCACACGACATCGGAAAAGAGTAAGAAGATGTCGGCGACAAACAAGCAAAATGTTGCGAAGAAGAAGTTTCACCATCGCACGGGGTCAGGTGGCTACCTCAAAGCCCGGCCTAAGTGGTCCAAGGCTGAGAATGATCTGCTTAAAAAAAGGATCGAACCAGAGACAATGAAATGGCCAGACCATTGCCGGACTTGGTTCTTCGGGGCTGGCAGAACCTTGGACCCTGTATCAGGGAAGTGCCGTTGGACGGTCGAGCAACTGAAAACACCAGTCAACAGGCTTCGGCACTATCGATGCAGCGCGGCAAGGGACGTTCCTTCCAGACAGGCAGAAGGACAAGCTCACAATGGCCCTCGGGAATCCAAACACCCTGGACGGACACGAGGCATGTCGGGCTCCATTCCGTGGAATTCCGAACGCAGGGGGTTACAAAACCCACGAGAGGAGGAAGAAACTGGAGCAGAGCCAACTGCAGGCGCTGCACGAAAGGTTACAAGGGCTAGAGGAACGAGAAGCAGATCGCAACAAACAACCTGCCGAATCTTCCCCCGAAGCTACCCCGCCATCTCAGCGGAGAAGCAGCATGGCTTCCACCGAGCTACTTCAGCCGGAACATGTCTTGACGGCTCCTGCTAGCTACCCCATGGATTTTATCACGGAGGCTCAAAATTGCCACCTTATGACGCAATGGCAGAACTTAAAAGTCAAGACGGCTGTCGGCCACGTTCGACCTTCTGAACCAGGCGCAACTTTTCATTATCGTCCGATTCCAGAAGGATATGCTAGGGTGACAGTGGACGAAATAACGGAGGGATTTGAGGACCTCCAGCTTGACCACCCTACCGATAAAGGGGAGACTCGGCTGGGTTCTGCTCTGAAGACTCCATGCCTATGGCGGAAGGAGTTCATCAAGCTTCCGAACTGGACACCGCCTCCTCCTCCTCCGGCGAGTCAGGGCACTCCGCCTCCTCCACCGCCTCCTCCTCCGGCGAATGACGATCAAGGCACTCGGCCTCCTTCTCCGGCGTGTGGCAGCACTCCGCCTCCTTCTCCGCCTGCGCCGGCGCGCCCGAGCAGCCAGCAGCCTCCTCCTTCTCCGGCGCGTGGCGGCACTCCTCCTCCTTCTCCGCCTGCGCCGGCGCGCCCGAGCAGCTAGCAGCCTCCTCCTTCTCCGCCTCGCCAGCAAGGGCGGAAGAGACCCGCTGCCGCCCCGGCTGCTCCGGCGCGTCGTAGTCCTTCTCCTCCGCCTCGTAAGCAAGCACGAAAGAAGACAGACGCCGCAACCGCTCCGTCTGCTCCGACGTCTAGCAGTACAGCCAGCAGAGGCGGGAGGCAGTACAGATATGGTCCTTCTCTCAAGCCTCTAGAGAAGTTACCGTACGAGAGGACCAATGAGGAAAACGCGAAGATCGTGCAGGCCGAAGTGGACGACTTCTTTGAAGGGTTGAAAGCAAAGAGACATCCACCTCCGGAGGAGAAGGTAGATCCGGTGAAAGCAAAGCGCACTATCGATGCCCCGAGGAAACCACCAAAGTCTCCGCCGAGAACCAACTATGAGCGCATTAGTGAACAGACATATCTCGAAGCAGAGCGGTCGGGAAGTATTGTTAGTGATAAAAGGTTAAAAGAAGGAGCAGCTGGGAAAAAGATTGCCCAGCTCAGCGAACAAGCAAAGCAATCGTGGCCCCCGCTCAATGTGTCTAGCGGCGACATCGTCGCTAATGCTCCGGGGACAGTAGCCGGTTATGGCAATCTTGGAGATTACCTTCCTGACGATCAACTTCCTGATTTCTTGGAGGTGGACGAACACAGATACGAGTACGGGAAGCCTCTCATCAAAGATGAAAAATCTCTAACAATGATGATGCGAAGATTCCATAATTGGTACATGAAAATCTGCAGAGAGTCTGGGGGGACAAATGCTTTGTATCTGAATATTAAAGAGGAGCACGACCTCGTCGGAACTGATCTGTTGACTGTTCCATTTGAGGAGTTCTTCGAGTTCTTCAATCAAAAGGCCGTCGATAAATTAATGGTCTTTTGCTACTGTCTGTAAGTACTATTTCTGTCATTAAGTCTCTATATATAGCTCGGCTCTTTCATTGCATGTATTTATAATTAATTATCCTCACTATATTAGGCAGATTGAAGATCGTCGAGTGCAAAAAACAAGAAATGTATGATATTGGGTTCATTAACACAAATATCATAAATGAAATTCAGGTTACAAAGCACGCCGAAGAGGCCAAGGCCAACTTGCTACAATCGTTGATCAAAAATCAAAACAAAGATTTAATACTCTTTCCTTACAACTTCCAGTGAGTGTTACTGTCGTGTGCATATTCGGTTTCCCTTATTACTCGAGCGAGGTTATAGTAATGTAATTGATGAGTTATGCATGCGTGCGCAGATACCACTATGTTCTTCCGGAGATTAAGCTTGAGCGGGGAGTAGTAAACGTCTTAGACTCAAGACGAAAAGATCCCCAAACCTATGCGGACATGACTAATTTGCTCAACAAGTAAGTTCAATCGATCATTATCGCACCATATCGGCAACTTTTTATTCATTTCCTGATATCTCAAGTAATAATAATTATTTTCTTTGTCTTGCAGGGTTTGGAAACAGTTCACCGCAGAAGTTCCGGGAGTGCCGAAGGAGCTGCGATATACATACCCGAAAGTAAGTACTACTAGCTAGATAGTTGCGCGCATCTCCCGTTGATTCTATAGCTGTACTTTCATCAATGCCATTTATAATGCTTCATTATCAGTTTGATTGACCTCTATTTTTGGTAAAGTGCTTGTGGCAGGAACAAGAGAATGATTTCTGTGGATACTACATGTGCGATTTCATCTACAACGCGACTTTGAAAAATAAGCGGGGCTACTCTAAAAGACAATATGAAGTGCGTAAGCAATAATATTCACAATTTCATTTTATTACACCATCATTTCTGTTGAGTTTCATTCATATATGTATTAACCCCCTTCTTTAAATTAGACGTGGCAAATGCGGGATGAACTCCTAGAACAAGATCGCATGAAAGCAATTCAAGAGGAATTGGCGGGATTTTTTCTTGACCACGTCATCAATAATGCCGGAGAATACCATGTGGAAGTTGATTTCAATTGCTAGGGGATTGTAAGAGATCTTACATATTGTATATGTATGTAGCCAGTAGCGTCAGATAGATAATACGAAAACTTTTTGTTCGACCAATCTCTCGGAGAAGGAGAGGTCGATTGATCACTTCTCTCGGTATGCATAACGAACTTCTGTACTTAATGGTTCCCTTTATTTTCTTAGTAGCTAGCGTGTCGAGGGCCTCTCTATGTACAGTACATAGCGTCGATCAAGCACGGACATAAGAAAGGACACTTCTCTCTATTAATTAGCTAGCTAACACAATATATGAAACACCTAAATTAACCCCACAAAACCCCCAAACCCCCCCCCCCCCCCTCAATAAAAAAAAACCCCAGCCACTGAAATGCTGACGCGTGGATGAATTTTGGTCCCGGTTGGTGGGCAAAGGCCCTCCTGCCTGGGCTCGGCGCACCAGCGACGTGGAGGCCCATCTATCCCGGTTCGTGTTAGAACCGGGACTAAAAAGGGAAGGCATTAGTAACGACCGAATGCCCTGTTTTCTACCAGTGATCTCATCTCCACTAGGGAGCACAGGAGATAAAAATCAAGCACGGATCTCAACTGCGCGCACCCGCGCCCGCGTGTGGCGTCACCAGACCCTAGCGTCATGACCGTAACTGCGCTCTTCCCTAACTTCCTCCAAGACCCAGTAGTGCGGAGCACGCCTCCTACCTGGAGGCCCCTTGGTATCCGGGGACCTGGGGCGGCTGCACCATTCGCCCCCATCCAGGACCTGGCCTGAATCTTTTTTTTTTTTGCATGCGGTGGCAACATCGCTTATGTGGACATGAGCATGGCCGGAAGAACGAGCTACGATGAGAGTGACTGAGAGAGCCAGATTACATGCTCCAGATAAAAATATAAAAGGCAAAAAAAGGCATGTAGAGTCACTTGTGCTTCCGTACACTAACACATAGATCGGTCTATACCCTTTCGTAGTTAAGACAGAAGAAGTCTAAACGGGAATTAACTCGCCACTGTATCTAGTTACCGTTTTGTTCACACATGTAAGGTAATTAACTTGTCGTTGCATGTGATCATTTTCTTTTCCTTGTTTTTTTTGAACATCAGTACAGACACAAACGCTCATATACACGCGCATAAACTCACCTCTATGAACGCACACACACACATCCTACCCCTATGAGCACCTTCGAAAGGCTGAGCCAGCATATCATCTTTAGATTTACGAAGTCACCGTAGGCGCCTCGTCGTCGACGGGAAAGTCTCCTCCCACTGAATGCGCATCGCCGGAAATCCTGAAATAAATTCAGGAATAAATGCGAGCACCAGGATTTGAACCCTGATGGGCTAGGGATACCACAGTCCCTCTAACCATCCAACCACGGGTTGGATCGCTTGTTTTCCTTGTTTTTTGACGCGGGAAACTTCACTTCATTAAACCAAGCTACCAACACGATCGCTGGCAACAAGAACTTTCACGAAATCTGGGGCCTCTCCCTACCATACAGCTTGGGGTACTTCGCAATGAATTAAATCTGGATCCTATTTATCAAAGAAAGATATGTATCCTTTTCTTTTCTGATAAGCCATGGAGCCAGATGTGCATACATGAGTAATTGTCACGCACGTGAACAGGGATGAGATTAGTTCCGCACAATAAAATACACGACATTCAAAACGTCCGCTGCTGCTAAGCCTGGATTTTCTCCTCTCATAAATGCTAATTACCCTGAAACAAAGGATTATATACCCAATTAGGCCTTAAGCCCTGAATAACTATTGAGTACTAGTAGAATGCCCGTGCGTTGCCACGGGCTCTTGAAATATTTTACAAGAGTTACACGTTGTTTTACATTGTTACATCTTTAACATGTAACACAAACTAAAGTTCATTATTGCAATGTAACAAACTAAGTGATGTTACAACTTAACATCTATTACAAAAATATTAATATATAGATGATGCGCTTAAGAAATTCTTTCACAATATCAGGAAAGTTTCCTCTAGCTTCATTCCCACGATGATTTAGCAAGTATAATAAAAAATGCTTCCTCAATTCATACCCATCCTGCAGAAAAAATAAATGTAGTTAGTATGAAAATTTCACGCCGAAGGTCTTATAACATGTAACCCACAATACTCACCGCGCAAACTGGCTTGACCAATTCATTACCGTTCCACCAGAGCATAAAATGAAAAACAAAATAGGCAGACACATTCCTGAAAAACTTTCAATTAATAATATAAATAATATAATGATAACAAAAGTAAATAATCTTGTTATGAATTCATTACCCGTCTATACTCATTGGAACACCGGCCGGAAATAAACGATGCCATTTAGATATATCGAAATTCCACCCAGGCAGCTTTATTTCGAGTGCTTCTTTGAAATCCCTTGAAAAACATTTTAATTTCAGTGAATGCCTCAAGTTTTTATCCTCTGATGATTGTGATGATTGAATAGGATCCATAATATATAGACGACGTGCCTCTTTGTCGATGACGTACAATATGTATCGGCCGATAGATGCATAGGGAAGATAAATCTACAAGTGGAGCTATTAGAAACAAAAACAAAGCATGATAACAATTGACATAATATTTTATTTACCTTATTGCAAGATGAGATGTCGGTCTCCATCCCAGGCCAGCTATGAAATAATGTTGCCAATGTCTGGATAGTTTCCTTCTCACAAAACTTTTGACCTCGTGTTGACTCTAGCAGCATGGACTAAGTAAAAGAAGAAATATTGTTTCAACATTTTGACCTCGTGGTAACTTACACAAAATCGTAGATCCATGTAGTGTATAGGAGGGTCTGTGAACAATACTCCCTCGTCACATGCCAGCATAAGCACGGCGGTGTTAAAGCAATCATTGTCCATGGGCTGCTCCATGTTAAGTATGCACTGAAGTTTCTTAAGACTTAAACTCATTGGATCGGGTGTGGAGCTACGGACCCATACCTTCCTGTAATTTGGATGGTAAGAAGAACAATAATATACATCCGCACATTAAATATTGATACATGATACTTACTCCAAACACCCAGCATCATTGATCGACATGATGTAGTTGCAGAGGCCGGCAAGTATTTCATGTTGGTCCGTGGGAATGATAGTGATTGGGGCAGGACGTTTGTCTTCGACCATGTCAGATGGATTATCCAGGATCTTAACATCAGAATTAGCTAAAGTTTCTTCGTTGACAGGTTGATGGTACATGGGACATCCTTTTAGCTTATTAAGCTCTGAATCGAGCAAAATAATTGCTAATTTAAAATATTTCATATCCTCCTACAAAAAAATATGAAAACAATTTATAAAATATTTTGATAAATTTTTTTGAGATAATGTATAAAACTGAAATACCTGCGTGAACTGGTCTGACAGTCCATGTGATGACCAGTATTCCATATAGTTTAGCATAAACAATCCACATGATGCGCTATAATATGATAAAATAATGCTTTAGAATGCCACACAAATGAATCTAAAAACAAACCATTATAACAAGTGCTTACCCATCGATTTGTATTGCCTCATGAATTTGCTCTACAACCGTCCATTTTGTAACATTGAGATCAGACCACTTATGACCTCTGATAAACTCCGGACTATGGTCTGCAAGTTTCAGCCATTTCTCGAGCCCTCGTAACTTTTATATATATATATGATAAATGGTAGGGATGAAGTCAAACAAAATAAATGTTAAGATGAGAAAATAATTAGATAGTTACCGTAGTAGCAAGGTCATTGCGTTTGACATTCTCACCAAGTGAGTCCAATACTTGGATCTCTCTTTTTTGGCGTTGGCAACTGCTAGATACCAATGGTAACCCGGCATGTTAATAGGAATGAATAATTGGTGTAAATAAGATACAAGTCATAGTCACAATTAGATATAGTTATTAATAAATCATTAAGCATATGAACTAAATAAAAACAATTCATAATCATATGCATGGATTACGGGACAAAAACTAACCAGATCATGTTGTAGATAAGTATTAACATGACGCACAATGCGACGATATTTTGATGGGTCTATGTTTCTTTCCTCGTCTTCTTTTATCTGGCCCGATACAAACATGCTAATAATGTGTACCTTTTCACCCGCCCTGTCTTGTAAATGCTCGTGAGCAAGCATGCATTATATGTAAGCATTTATCACATGCAAACAACCATTAGATTATATTTATAAATTATGATATTATTATATAATAAATTAATTACAAAGTTTGTGCAATTGGTCTTACACCGTCATGTAAGAACATGTCATTTTTTATAAGGCATTCCAAATCGTCAGTTGCTAACAAGGCATCTCCAATGTCCACAAACTGGGTATTCTTAGGGGCAGACTTGATTGTTTCGATCACTGTAATATCTCTATCGGTACAAACATAGTCTATGAAATTCATAAAAAAAGTGAGCCAGCTTAGTAAACAATAAAAGCCAAATTTGTTGAATACAAAAGGCAATCTCACAAAAAATTGTTGATAATAATATTTAAAAATACCTTGTGGGATAACATGTAGATTAGCATCCTTTTTTGGTTTATTATGAGATATAACCTCATCGACGTGATTATGTTGCGAGTTTTCAGCCCCTTGCAGTGACATTGCATCTGAACCCTCAATTGATTCTTTCTGTGCATCTCCAGTGTCCATATCCATGTATACTATATTCTGAAGAAAAAAAATATAAATAGATCATTCATTTTATCACATATAATATAGATACAAAGTAAGGTTAGCTTTAGGCACCTCTTCTCGCGGTGTTTCAGTGCGATCTGTCATCGTTGCATCAGTGCGTATGTCGTAACCCATCAATTTATATCTATGATGAAATATATTTAATATTTTTTACAGCATTATAAAACTATATATAATATATAAGAGAACTGTAACTGAAACTAAAACAACTATTTTATCTGATAATAAGAAAAGCATTTGGTTATATTAGAAAAATATGCTGCTTAAATCATTTCACAAATAGAACAATTCGGGGAAAACAACAAACTAAAATGTTCATTTAAGTTAGTAGGCGTTTGAAATTGCTTAAACTATTCTAAATAGAATGATGGGCTATGGAAAATTGACAAACAAAAACTAAAACAAACAACCCAAAATTAACAAAGTTTATTTGTTTTTATATGATTTTTTCTGTGATACCCTTAATATATGTAACAAGCATAAAAATATTTATTTTTATGAACCATTTTTAAATATATAAAATTTTGTTTAATTACAAATCAATAATTACGTTTTTTTGTTTAATATCATTTTGTGAGGTACAAAAATAATTACAACAAAAATCATCCCAACATTAATAACAAGTATACCATGATGAAATATATATGATGAAATATAAATGATATTCCCTACTTCATCATATTATTATATGTAATATATAATAAAAATAAAAATGATTGTAAAACAACTTATTTGTATGCAAAAAAGAAATCCTATTTGATATTATTAGAAATATATGTTGATTAAATAAATGTCATACCCCATGTTTCTATAAAAATGTTCAGAATTTTTAAAAAATGTTGATGACATTTGAAAAAGCTTTTTGCTTTTTACATAAATGTTCTTGATTTCCAGAATATGTTTCCATATTTCATAATATTTTATTCAAATTATGCAAGTGTTATTGCTTTTTAAAGAAAACTGATATATATTTTTAAAAAATGTTAGGTATTTTCAGAATTTGTTCCTCAAATTCGAAAATTGTGTTTGCTTTTTAGAAAAATTTTATGGATTTACCAATAAATGTTCTGACTTTTCAAAAATTGTACTGGATTTTCAAAAATAGTTATTGTTTATTGAAATTAGTTATCAAAATTAATACAATGTTCATATTTTAAAAAATTGTTCACGTTTATGGAAATATTCTGGATTTTTTAAAAAGGTTATGATTTTCAAAGTTTGTTCTCAATATTCAAAAAATATTTGTGCTTGTAAAGAACTATTCAGGCTTCCAAATTTGTTCGGGATTTTTAATGGTTATCATTTTCCAATAAACTTTAAAGATTCAAAAACTGTTCGAGTTCCCAAGTTTGACTAAATTTGTCAAAATTATTATTTGTTTTAAAGTTTATTCTCAAAACTTTGGGCCGGCCCATTCGGGACGAAACCTTTACGTGGCCCAGCCCCCCGCCTAGCGACGGCCCACCTCCCCCGGCGCACTTGGCTTTCCAGCTCCCCGCCCGTCGGCCCACCTCCCCGCCTCTCCACCTACCCCGCCGGATACCTTATCCAATCACTCGCTCCTCTCCCCTCCACTCGCTCCTCTCCCCTCCACTCGCTCCTCTCCCCTCCACTCACTCCCCCCTCGCCCCACTTCCCATCCGCCGCTGCGTCACCGCGTGCGTCCACGGGCAGGCGGCCGCGCGGCTCCGCCGGGCGAACGCCGCATCAGGCCCTCTCCTACCTTCTTCACTCACCTTTCCTCTCCACTCAGTCGCCACCTATCGCCCTCTCACCTCCCCCCAACGCATCACCGCGCACGTCGCCGAGACCGCAACCACGAAGACTCCGCCCAGCGACAGATGCATCTCCAGCGAGCCGTGTGAGGCTGAGGGGACGCACGCAACGAGCTTCAATGCGCATGCGCGGGTGCTGGATCCGGTCGTGGTCCGTTCAGATCCCCGACGTTGCTGGTCTCCGGCGATTTCAAGGTTGATCCGAAGTAGGGAGGTGGGCCGATGCGCGGAGAGATTCAAGATTCGTTGCTGGTGACTCGATCTGCAATGACAGAAACTACGGTATGCTGGTCCAAAGCCTTTCCTCCTCTACTTCTTCCATTTGTGGATTCCCTTGCCTGATCTCCTCCTCGCCTTCTGTTTCGAGGCGGCTCCCCGACGGCATACGCACGGGCCACGGTGGTGCAGCTTGTCGTCTTCATTGCCGTCAAGAAGCACCACCATGAGGTGCAGTCACGGTGGTGCAGCCTGTCGTCTTCATCGCCGGCAAGAAGCACCACCACGAGGTGCAGTTACGGTCGGGACATGTATTTTTTACTTTTTTTTAGTATTTTATCCTATTTTGTTTACTATTTTTATAATTTATGATCCTACAGAAGCGAACCGGCCCACTTTGCTAAGTATTTAGGACAGTTAGTTACTTGATCAGACACTTTATTATGCAGAATTTGGAGGTTTGCTTACAAAAATAGCTCCAAGCTTGAAATCAAAATAATATACAATTGCATTAAGTCTAACTGAAACTAGCAAGATACTCTTGCATCTAAGTATTGACTGACATAGCAACAAGGTGGTTTACATGCACTTTTAATGAGCAATGTAGCAAAAACATCAGCTTAGTGTGAAACATGCATGCGGCTAGCTGTAGTTTGAGTTTTGTACCTCAGTTATTTAGGTGTGGCTAGTTTTCTTGTCGGCCTATTGCGTCTTATATGGTGAACATAACCAATGCTATACAGTCAACATACACAATGTAATATGGTGCACACACAAATGCAAGGTGTGTGAATTAGTTAAAGATATGTTCCAACAATTACTTTAATACTCCTCCATTTGTGACTTTTGATAATGCGACATATAGTTGGCCAATGCAGAGGACTTGATTACGAACATAAAGGAAAACCTTTTTGAGGATTGACCGTAGCTTTTATTTATTGCCATTGCGACACTAACTGATGGAGGATATTGCCTTCTTTTCAGCATGAAGGGCAGTTTTTTGAGCATCACACTGTCTAAGCATGTTTTTATCTACTGATGCTGGACATCTATGGGACACTTGAGGCCTACCAGTGATGCTCACTAAATGCAAATACTCAGCAGCACCAGAAACAAGATAAGTGTTCTCATTTTGTGTACATGATTGATATGCATTTACTTCTAGGACAAGCTGGTTGATATGCATTTATTTTTTGATGTACATGATCAATATGATAATTTGCTGCCATATTTACAAGACACCTTTCTTCATGGTAATAAAAATAGCACCTAGCTTGAAATTAAAATAAGAGACACTTACATTAAATATAACTGAACCCAGCAAGAGACCCTTCCATGTAATTATTGTTTGTCAGAAAAAAAGGTGGTTTACATGCAATTTTACCGAGCTATATAGCAAAAACTTCAGCTTAGTGTGAGACGTGCATGCGGTTAGCCGCAATTTAAGTTTTGTAGTTCAGTACTTTAGATGCGGCTAGTTTCCTTGTCGACCTATTGCGTCTTATATGGTGAACATAACCAATGCTATACGGTCAACATACACAATGTAGTATGGTGCACACACAAATGCAAGGTGTGTGAGTTAGTTAAAGATATGTTTTCTTATCTTGCTTATGGAATCTTGCTGTCTAACTCAAAAAATTAGAAGATATCTTTGTATTCTAAATTCTTAGCACTATCTTCGCTTCGGCACTCCGTGTCGTCGATCAACACATTTAATCCTTCTCTGTTTGTGACCAGCAAGGAATTTAAGTAGCAAGTTCGTTTCTCGATGGTTAGTTGTATAATTGTCTGCCAACACTGACACTAATTGTCAGCCAACCATGACCATCAATTTAATTTCATTTATTAATTTCCAACTATTTTTCCAGATAAGGCTCAATATATCTGAAGCTATGAAACTTACATACGACCATGACTTGACTCTTTGTTGTGAATTATAAATGGAGAACATGCAGTCAATCTTTTTGAATGAATTTGCTTATGATTTATCTCGTTATTGTTCACTATGGGTGCATGTGTATTATTGGGTTTGAGCCTTAGGCATGCAACAATGAGATCTATTTGTATTGTTTTGTTAACTACTTAATCCGAAATCATTCATCAAGTTTGATCCTAAATATCATCACAATATTTTTGATACAACAAAAATTATTTCAACTTGCCATGTGGAAAATCAAGTAAGAGCATATCCATGTGTATGTTTCCTACGAATGGTACGGGATTTGCAAACTTAAAAGATATTAGATATTTGACAAATATTTTTAACCAAAATTGTTTGAATTATTTGTTCTGATATGGCTGTTTGACTGATTGCAATGTTGATTGTTCATAGTTTTTTTGTGCAAATAAACAAGCATAGATTTACATTTTGTGCACCCGGTGCAACGCATAGTATTTTTATTACATGAAAGGACTTATTATCATGACTGTCATAATATTGAGATTTTCATAAGTGTTTGTTTATTTGTTTGTTCTCTGCCATGTTAAGAATTGCATGCATGCTTTTATTGATATAAAATGTGCTTCAGAAAATCACGTGTTATGAATCCATGCTATAATTTTGAAGGTGAACATATAGAAAATGCAAGATAAAACATACTAATATAACAACTATTACAATTTTAGAGAAGATAAAGATCCAGAATTGTTTGTACCTAGAGGAACTCGCCTTCTAGATGGTCCTTGCTTACACAAGGTACTCCTTGGGTAATTTTCCTCGAGGTCTGCTATTGCGATGGCCGAAGAAACAGCAAGGAGGGGGAGGAGGGATGGCAGACAAGGTTAACATATATAGGTAGGACATGCGGAGAATAACTGGGTAGCAGATCATGGCTGAATATAGTTATACCATATATAACATTGTTTTCTACCATATATACCATTGTTTATGGTGCAGATCTGTTTCCTTTTTCCATCAAATGCACACCTGTTAATAAATAAATAAAGATGTAAGAAATCATATCTTACTAAAGAATTAAATTATTGTATTAATTAAATAAAAAGATTTTCATTGCTTGCATGCCAAAGTTTAGCTACAGCAAAAATAAATTCACGGCATGCACACTAATCATTTTCCTGCTTAGCTATTTTTGTATGATTTAACAGTTTGTACTAATACTTCATTCCATATTTTGGTAGTAATGTACAGTCTCAATTTACTTTTTGCAGTTGTAATATCTGAGAGACCACACAAGTTCGATGAATGCTTTCAATTCCAGTTTCTCCATGGTTTCCCAATGCCAAAGGTAACCAATACTAATTCCGGATGCATGAAATCAACTACTTATTTTAGCGCTGATGTTGATCAGTAGGCATTGACATGATAATTACATATAGTTATTTTTGCCAAATATAATTCATGACTTTATGGATCTTTTGCAATATCGTGTATAGACTTTACTATTTAGGGCTGCCAGTACGTTAATGTGGGAGTTGTAGGAATTATACAAGTATAGTAAGCTATAAATCTGCTACGTACTATACATGGAATAAAACTTACATTCACTGCTATGATTCAGCATTTGTTGTGAGCCTAGGACCACATACAACAACTTAATATTGCAACAAGTTGAGAACTACCTAGAAAGCTATAAATATTTGCAACAAAAAGGCACAAACTCTCTATCTTCTGCCACATAGAGGTCCCCAAGACCACCTGAACTTTCAATCAAATGGATGATAAATCACTACACATCAACATTAGCTCCAACATATATGTTGTACAAACCAAACTGAGACTTGTGAGGGAGACAAACAGAACGAGTTTAATCATGGTCCCACGTATTCCAAGTTTTCCTTGCTACTGTTATTTCGATCTGTGCACATAAATAGTCGGGAATTAACTGTCATAGACAGAGGAATTAGCAGGAAGACACAGAGGAATAGTACAGGCTGCACAGTGTATTCTCTGAAACACAAGAGAGAGCGCAACCAGCTTGCTCTTCCCAGCGCCAAAGCCGCCAACCCCTCTGCATCTTTGGTGAGCAGAGCAGAGCAAAGGCGGCACCACGACAAACGCCTGCTTCAAGCCATTATAGGAAACCCCTCTCCATGCTCGGGCGCAGTCGTGCCACTGCACACCAAGGCACCATCCGTGTGCAGCAGGCCGGCCGCGCGCTCCTGCCATCTACTCTCTGACCGCGCCGCCGACGGAACGAAGCCTGTCCGAGGCAATGGCTGAATTTATCTTCACCTGCACCATGAAGCGTGGCTAAGACCTATTCTCGACCCAGATGCCAATTCCACTACCTCGGCTTCTTGCTCGTTCTCTTCTTCCTTACAGTATTCCTGCACATCTCAAAATCCTAGCGTGGCAGAGGTCACAGCAAAGGGCTAGGGAGAGGCGCATGGTACTAGCAATCGAGTGGAATAGGATAATGGAGGAAGAAGGATAAGTCCTGCTGCGCCACCCCGGCCCCATCAACGACCGATCACATACATAAGAGACTCATGAACTATATCTAACCCACGTCCGCCTCCACATCCTTCTTCGGTTTGCCGTAGGCGACCTGAGCGGTGGGGGCGAGAGTTAGTTGTGGTTAGAGGCGCAGGAAACCAGTGTGGGTTTTGAGGGAAAGAGCAGCGAGAGGGAGAGGGGCACGGGGATATCGGTAGAGTTTTTCGTGAATGGAGCGTGGCACGCCGGGGGAATATTCATCCGCTCGACAGAGTATAGACCGTCAATTAATTGCTACGTGCAATCCTAACCTCCGTTTTATGCCGTTAGATAATCTGATGGCACCAATTAATCTTAATACACATAATGGGGTGGTGATAGAAAAGAAAATGTTCATTTGGTTAATAGTAGTATAGATATTAACTTAATAATGTGTCGGCCCATTTTTTTAATTAATATTATTTAATGTTATACACGATGATAGCGTGTCTAAATTCAACAGTAGAGGAAGTGATAGGGGGTTTTGAGCTTAATGCGGGCATCGATAGATGTGACAATCTCCGTTTTGTACCTCTTCCGAGGAAAATGACAATAGGTGCAGAAACAGTTGGAGGCACAATGCTGCCGCCGAAGGATGTAAATATCCTGTGCACACACATGCATTTGCCTAGTTTAGGAAAAACATTAAACCCTGGCGACTCATCTATTCTAGCGTCAAGCCCTATTACCAATGTACAGCTTGCACAGATGGGGCTAACGGCTCATTCATGGCAAACAACCAAATGATTCGTTCATGACGTTGCAACAAAATCAATTAATAATCCAACAATATGGTAATAAAACCAAACTCAAATAATACCAAAACACCATAAAGTTTGAATAGTTTGATAATACCAAAACATCCTAAAATTTGTGAACATATGTCTATAGAAGACCCCATACAGTTATTATCTAAGTATTCATATCAAAAAATAATAATTGTCAAATCAATGCATAACAAATCTGAAGTGTAGAAAAATATTATTGGCATATCTGCATGCATCAGTCCATCTTCAGTTGCTTAAAACCCTCAGAGCCGCTCTAATCTCTGGCGGGATGTTTGCAGCAGCTTCATTGTCTTTGAACATTAACATCTGGACCGTAACATGGTGTCTGAGCTGTATTGGATCCTAGGAAAGGTGCAAAGACTCAATCATTTAATAAACTGGTTGGATAATAATTAGCACACATCAACTCATAATTTATGTACTTACGGTAGTGTTCATCCAGCCCATGCTACGTAAACAACAAATCTGGTGGGCCATCTCCTGTAGCACAAAGAAGCCAGAGTGTTTGCTGCGTCAAAAAAAATTAAACATTATAATGGTCTGCATCTTATGTATGCGATCAATTTAGTAGATTACCGACGAGCAGCACAGGACATGGAATCTTCTTCCCAATCCATGATTTGGGTATTCCAACCAGCGATCCTAGTCTGCAACACAGTGTTGAATTCTTCCTTCAGCAGTGTGATTTCCTTCCTCATCAAAATGTTATGAGTGCTATCTTCAGGATCAAACTTGTTGAAGGATGGATCCATCACGACAACCCTCCTCCTCAGCCAGTTGACTACAAGTAACCCGTACGACGAATCCGAAAGTTTCAACGGTAGTAGATTCTGTGGCAGGTCAACACATGTCAATTGCAATTATAATAAGTAAAACTAACTTTAAGAAAGAGCGTGTCTTACAATTATAGAGTTGAACACATCATATTTAGGAAGAGGCTCGACCACAACATAGTTAATCAGCGTCGTGATACGCTCTCCTAGAGTCATCCAGGAGTACCTCAGGGCCTGTGACTGAGAATGAAACTGCAAGTCGAAATAATGTTTGCTCCCAACCCAGTTGGTGCCTGCGGTCCTCTCTAATTCAGCGCTCGCAAGCTTACGTACAACAAGGTTGAAGCATTTGGGATGAAGTTTTTTATGAAAAAAAGGGTGTCCTGGATCATTCGGAGGGTGATGTCGATCTGGTACAGCCAGGAGCTTCTTATCCATATTGAGCTGGAAAAAAAATGCCCAACAACATTTAGGAAAAGACCTCAATGGTCATCTTCTAGTTTAACTTTGTCTATACTAACCTATAAACCGAATTCATGTTTAGATTGCATGACATTGCACGAGGTCAGATTGTCCTCACCTAGATGTATCTACACGTATCAAATCTATAACCTGAATTCATGGGCTTTGCATGACATTGTTCATGTAACGTCGGATTCAACTAAAAAACCTATATATGTACCTATGAATATTTTAGGATTGCCCATCTAGCTATCTTTCCTTGGTGTGTAAAGGAGTGTTCCAACATGATTGGTATATAGCAAAAGAATGTATAATAAGACAACTTACTTTAATGTATCTTCGTCTCGAATGCCCATGATAAAGTGAAATATGTGTTGGAGTGCATCTTCTACGGCATTCATTGGTGGGGGCAAAAGATCCATGGGCGCAGGCACATCCTCCTGGGGACCGGGAACATCCTCCTGGGCCGCAGGCGCTCCCTCTTCGGGTGCGTGCGCAGCGTTACCAATGATCGCCTCCATTGGATAGAAAATTAGTTCTTTAGTCCTCGATCGGAAATAGCTGATGGGATACATGTGAACTTGGGTGGGTGGTTAAATAGTAGGCAGATGGAGTTTATCATTTTGTTACCGTGACATCTAATAAATTGGAGAGTTGATATTACCTTCCAAATGATCAGCGTCGTTTAATTAAAGCAGTTATTCATTTCCATGTATAAAATATTTTTACTTGTGGAGGGATCTGATCTTTCTCCCAGTATCAGATAATATATTCCTGATTCCATTATTATAGCCCACTTGTTTTGTCAATACAACAGAAAGGGAAATAAAAGAAACTTCCTTTTCCTCCTCCCCGTGGTCGTCTGTATGTACAAGCATTATATCATTATTATGGTAATCATATCTCTAGATTTAATACAATCTTATTTTTCTATCACAGACAAATGAAATAACTAATTTATTAACTCATATTAATATATACACCGAAGAATTGCAAAGAGTACGTCTGCAAATAAATCAGAGAAGATGTAAAAGATCCAAACATGCTTAATTTTTTTTTGTTTCTTTACTATTTCTTCAAGTTACAAAATAGTTTTTATGAGGTATAAAATTTCCGCGTATAAAAATGCAATATATACTACAATGATTTGTCTATTAAAATATTAAAGTTGTAACGGTGAAATTAAAATGAATTATTTGTTCACTTATTTTCTCACTGAAAAATAATGCTTTGGCCTTTATTTTTCTGGTTTGGTTTACTGTATATAAATTCATTGTAGTTATCTTTTGATGTTTCGATTTGACAGATTTTATTATGAAGCTAAGCTTCTGGACACACATCTGTTCTGGTAGTTATTTGTATGAGTTGACATTCAGCATTAGTATCAAGGACATTCGACATGAAGCTATTATAATACATCCAGTTCGACTGGTATGACATATTTTCTGCTTTCTTGAACTCGTCGTGCTCATGGTAACATGGGATTTCCTTGATACTAATGTATCATATTACATATGCCTGTTTTCAGTGTAAATGTGTTCATTTATCAACAAAACCTTGGTGAATCTACAATCAGGGGGAGCCTTGATGCCTTCTCATGTAAGAGTAAGATCCACAACATTTTGATAACTTCAGTCCATTACATCATGATAATAGGGTCAAGCTCCACTTTAATTTGCAGGTAAAGCATGCAGGAAATGATTGTTGACTTTCAATAAGCTTTGAATATGAGGTACATACTTTCAATCACCCATAGATTTACGACAAGTGATTTTTCTTTTAGCGCTGATGTTGATAAGTAGGCATTAATGTGTTAGTTATATATAGTTCGTATTGCCAATTATGTAGTTCAAGCCTTTACTGTTATAATTGACCTGATATTTCGAGTTCTAGGATGCGTCGCAAAACAAATGTTAAATATATCCAAAACAGAAAAATGTATTCAAACCTATATAGTTCATGCTCCCCTCATTTTGGAGGCTGGCTTAAACCAACCTATGACCTCTTCGCGCTTCCAATTCGATGCTTCCTGGCTTCTAGTGGAGGTATTCATCAATATTCTTTTTACCAAGATTTCTATCCTTCTTAACCCTTCACATTTATACTTTCGGGCCATGGACGACTGGCACAAATGCTCGTATGAGCTTCGTAAGTTTCTTAGGGGCTGGTATCTTAACAGAGCAGCGGAGACCCGCAGGGAAAAAAAATTCTTTAGAGGCCAAGTTCACGAGCTTGGACCTTTTAGCAGATGCGATAGGCCTCTCGGAAAATGATTGGTCAGTCCATTACAACCTTGAAGCCGCTCTGGTGCAGCTGCAACAGCATGCAGATATATATTGGCGTCAGCGTGGTACCCTCCATTGGACTCTTAAAGGGGACTCCCCAATGAACTACTTCTTTGCAATTGCCAATGGCAGAAGAAGAAGATGTTTTAGATAGCCTCATCATTAATGGTTTTAGGACTTCAGATCAATCCCTCATCATATCCCACGTTGTGGAATTCTTCTCTTCTCTGTTGGGGGCTAAGAAGGAGGGTGGTCTCTCTATCTCTCACTCTCTATGGGACAAATGTAACATGATCTCAAACACCGAGAATGAGGTCATTAACTGTGCCAACACGAAGGAGGCCTCTGGCCCTGATGGGTATTATATTCCCTTCCTCAAGAAGTTTTGGCCTTAGCTACAACGGCTGGTGTGTCAAATCATTCAAGGTTTCTGTGTGGGGACAGTTGACATATCTCGCCTTAACTTTGTTGTCATTACTCTTATTACTAAAGTGAAAGGAGCTGAACGTCGTGATTTACGACAACCGCTTTTCTTTTAGCGCTGATGTTGATAAGTAGGCATTGACGTGTTAGTTATATATAGTTCGTATTGCCAATTATGTAGTTCATGACTTTACTGTTATAATTGACGTGATATTTTGTGTTCTAGGGTGCGTCGCAAAACAAATGTTTAATATATCCAAAACAAAACAAAGTATTGAAACCTATATATACCATCCAATGAATTTTATAGTTATCCGTATTGCCAAATAGATAATTCTCAATACGATCCCTAACAAAGATGTAGTTGCCATTTATTTGCGACATACGAAAATGCAATGAACCATATTCAGTCGTTTAAAACCCTCAATGCCGCTTTAATTTCATCTGGTATGTTTCCAGCTGCTTCATTGTTTTTTATCGTCAGCATCTGGACCAGCAGGCTCTTTCTGAGCTGTATTGAATCCTAGAGAAGATCGAAAAATATTAATTTATAAATTGCTGGTAAATATATCGCACGATAAACCTCGGTATTGTCTACTTACGCGAGTTGTCTTCCTACCAGAATCAGTAGTACCATTCTGGTGGGCCATCTCCTGTAGGACAAGGAAAGCGTAGTCTTTTCTGTTACAAAAAAATAACTATATTAAAACTATAACGGTCTGTTTATAACGCGTGTGATCGATTTACTATATTACCGCCTGCCATTTGAAGCGATGTCGTGCGTTGACCAGTCCAGGAGATTGGTATTCCAACCATGGATCCTCATCTGCAACACATTGTTGAACTCTTGTTTCAACATTGTGATTTCCTTCCTCGTTTCAGTGTTATGAAAGTTGTATGGTCCACCATAGACGTCGATTGATGGATCGATTGGGAGAACCCTCCTATATTCCATGTCGACTACAAGTAGTCCGTACGAAGAATCCACGGAAACAAATGGTAGTAGATACTGTCGTAAATAGACACATGTTAGTACAAAATAGAATAAGCAAATTAAATTATAAGAATGGGTCTCTTACAATGTTAGAGTTGAACACATCATATTTAGGAAACGACCGAACAATGGCATTGCCAATCAGCACCGCGGTGCGTGTTTCTTGCTCCATCGAAGAGTGTCTGAGGGCTCGTGCCAGAGAATGAAACTGCAAGTCGAAAAAATGTTTGTTTCCAAGCATTATTGTACCTGCAGTGCTCTCTACTTCAGCGCTTGCAAGCTTACGAACTGCAAGATTGAAGCACTCAGGATGAATTATTCCAAAATTGTTAATTGTTTCCTGGAGCATCCGTAGGCTGATTTCAATCTGATATGGTCGCTCGCTTCTAATCCAGATTGTGCTGCCCAAAAAATGCAGAACAATCTTTACCAAATCACATCCATCCATCTATGTATCACATTTAGACTGACTCTTTTGTATAATGTTAAGCAGTGAAAAAATATTACTTAATTTAAATCACGCTACCTCTTTTGTGATAACCTGGTAGCTATTTTGTCTTTAATAATCTTGTAGAGGTATAAAAATAACATGGGCACATGTACCATAGGTAAAAAGGTGTGATACAGAGGCACACATAAAACACCTAGACAACCAAACATAATATAGTGGACTATCATGGTTAATTATGTCTAGCCTGCTGTGTTGCCCAACTGATGTCTAGCTTCATGTGTATGAGAGTAATATGAAGAGCAATACAACTTACTTTAGTGCCTCATCGTCCTGGACAACAGCAATACACCATTTCAACGGCATCTTCTAGGGCATTCGCATTGCCCGCAGCCTCCTGAGGGGCGGGCAAAGCCTCTTGTGGTGCGAGCTGAACATCCACTGGCTCGTGCACAGCCTCCATTGATGAGAGTCGTGAGTGATCGAAAATTGGTGAAGACTGGGGTGGGTGTTGAAACAGGAGCTCGTCGGAGGTTATATGAAGGGATCAGTTCCTGTATGGCAGCTGCATCATATAGACATATGTGCCTTCCAAATAATACAGCAACTTCCATTGTTGAAAGCCAAATGATAAGCAAACTTTTAATTACGCCTGATTTTCAGCATCGGGTGCATTAAGTGTCACAACACATGGTACCAAAGGCAGATGGAAGGTGCCCCATATCATTCCATCCGTGCATGTCTATATTATTCATTTCCTAGTATAAAATATTTTGAGCTGCGGACGGATCATATCTTTCTACGATAAGTGGAAGGTGTCCCATATATTTCCGAAACAAAACATATAAAGAAACCGGCCTTCTATGACCAAACAAACTTTCTATATAATTTATGGATATTTAATCTGTTTACCGTGTACTATAAAATTTTGTCTACATTTATTTGCAAACTGTTCAACGTGTGTTACAAATCATCGTGCATAAAAAAGTCTATAAATATGTTAAGACATGGCAAACGTGTCTATAGAAAGGATAGAATAATTTTACACATTATTTTTTGTAATACATAGTACAAAAATACTTCTAAAATTTCCTAATACACGAGAATTTCTAAACTATATATTGAACTGTGTTTTCTTCAAATGCATGAACACTTCATTCAAATTTGTGCCAGCTGAATTTTTTTATTACATTTCCTTGTTCAAAGAGGAAAGAGAACATCAAAAAATAAACATGAATTAGGGAAATAATAATTAAAAATAAACCTAATGAGATCAACTTACAACTCTTTCTTTCATTTAATGTGTAATACCTATTGAGATGCATATGCCTATTTTTTCGTCCTCTGATTCAGTCATTAGTGCCTCCTTTATTTTATTGTTATTTAACGTCATAGGCAGTTATATACGGCTATTATGTTTAGATAAAGTTCATCCATACAACACAAACGTTTTCTTCCTACCACCCCATCCCCCCCACCCCCACCTGAAATTTGAAAATGTTGGTAACGTATACTGTTTGTCGAAATATGCTGGCACCGTCTTGTACTTTATATAGTCAATAAGAAAACACTTTGGCGGGGGCTTATGTTGGTTACTCTATTCAGGAACACATACAATATAATCAGCTGGTTATCAGAGACATCATGAGCATGACAGAGAAATGTGGATCATGTGCGAACTTGAAGATCAAAGGCAATTGAAGGTACGTGCATTATATCCAGCATGTTTTTAATTTGGCTATTCCATAGATTGCATGTGAGGATGGCCGCCAAAGTAAACCTCGTATCGTATAGCAGTGCGTGTATGGATGGAGTTAAACAATACGAGTTAGTATATGATGTGAGGCATGACTGTAAACCTCACTTGCCGGCTGAACCTGCCATGGTTCATTACAAAATGCCTCCGGTTCACCTAGAGCAACAAACCTGCTCCTGACCGCATGGGTATTATAGTACAAAATATACATATAAGTCAAAATTAATAGATAAAACCAAAACAAGAAGACAACATTGAAGCGAATAGGAAGCTAGAGCGATCCATCAAATCCTTTGTTCACTGCATATATATATAATCCAATACATTATTCATATTGCCAAAAGGATAAATCTCAATTTGATCCCTACTAGAGTTCTATTAGTTTATTATATTTGCGACACTTGAATATGCATCAGTCCATAGTCAGTCGTCCAAAAACCTTAAGGACGCTGTAATTTCAGCTGGGATGTTTCCAGCTGCTTCATTGCCTTTGATCATCAACATTTGGACCAGCAAGTGCTTTCTGAGCTGTATTGAATCCTAGAAAACATAAACAAACATTTAATAACTTGTTGAAAAATTAATTGCACAACAGACATGCATGATAGGAAGAACATAAATTTATAATTAACAAATCTATGGAAGACATAAACTTGTTATATATGCACGTACCGAAGTCCTGGACATGTTATGCCCGCGAGTATCATCTTGGTGAGCCATCTCGTGTAGGACTTTCAATCCAAAGTCTAGGCTGTGACCAAAAGTCTACATATATTAGAACCTATAGATGTGTGGCTATAATATGCATTAATAATTTAGTTAATTACCGCGGGGCTGTAATAAATGTATGATCTTGTGGCCAATCCACCGGATGGGGATTCAAACCAGGCCTCCCCTATTGCAACACACTGCCAAATTCTTGCAAAACTATACGGGCTTCCTTCTTAAGTTCCTTGTCATGAAAGTCATCTGAGCCTAAGAATGACTCATTGGAATGATCAATCAGGAGACTCCTCCTATTTTCAATATTAACTGCAAGGAGGCCGTAGGAGGAATCCACCAAATACAACGGCAATACGTACTGCAATAGGTATACAAAGTTAATGCTGAACAGATAGTATACAAACCAATTGTTAAGAATGAAAATCCTTACAATGGACGGGGTCATGAGCACGTCGTATTTCGGCAAAGGCCGTACAATGACATTGTTAATCAACAAGTTGGTGCGTTCAGCTTGGCCTAAGCCAGTCTGAGTCAGAACCCGTGCTAGGCAATGGAATCGCAAATCAAACATATGCGTGGAGCCAACAAAGTCTGTTCCTGCATTCCTCTTTATCGCATCGCTAGTAAGCTTATGCACTGCAAGATCGAAGCAGTTCGGATTGACCCATGTATCACCTCGCATGGTGTCTTGGATAGTCCGTAGGCTTAACTCGATAACAAATGGAAGAGGGCTCCTTATCCATATTGTGCTGCAAACAAGACAGCATGATAGCAAATCTGTTAGAAAAATAAGGGTAGCAAAATAATGTAATACTTCAATGTGTGGGCAAACAATAGTACGTTTCTTCCAAACTTTACTAAGGTCTGAAATGTATATATCTTCTAATTGGAATTGTAGTGTCAATTCAGGAGAGGAGTACTATTTAGTGAGATAACCAAATATATTCTGACATGTTCGGTTCCAATGTATTGCTGTAGTATTACAGTTATGAACTAATCTGTAGATGGCACATGTATCATGCAACAGCACACGTTGCAATATAGTACCGTTCATAAAAATATTGTAGTTTAAAAGGATAATTGTCGGTGGGAACGACACCTATGGGATCACAAGAATCCCTACTACGGTTGCGGGGCGCGGGGTCGTGAGAAGAGCGGATCAAACAGATAGCACATGGTTTCTTTATCCAGGTTCGGGCCGCGAGGATACGTAAAACCCTACTCCTGCTTCGGTGGTTTGTTTATCTGTGTTCTTCAACTAGCCATGGAGCGTGAGGAGCTCCAAAAAGCCGAATCGTCCTCCTGGTCGCCTTGGGCCTCCTTTTATAGGGAAAGGGGTTGCCACAGTGGCACACAGGAGGTGGAAAGGGTACAGTGATGCGAGTTTATCCCTCGCATTACATGACAAGGCGCCTTTAATGCGTCTTGCTTAGGTGTCCTTGCTTTGTTGGGGGTGGGGGAGAGCCCTGTCTCGTCCGTCGCCGCTCCCTTTCGTGTCGACACGCGCCCTGGCCAGCGGTGCCCGCGGTGCCATGTAGGCAGGCAGGCAGCTGAGGTGGCGCAGTGGTGGGTCTCCACGAAGATCCGCTTGCCGCCACGCAGGTGCCTGCCCAACTCGTTGGGTCGGCAGCCGCATGCGAACAGTGGTGGAGGTTTGATTGGCGTGGGCCTGATGGTGGCCCTACGGTTATTCTTGGCAGGGGCCTCGCCGTAGCCCCGGCAAGGGTCTTGCCGGGGCCCCGGCAAGGGTCTTGCCGTGGCGCCTGCTGTCATCCCCGGCAAGGCTCTTGCTGGGGGCCTTGTGGTCCTCCTTGGCTGGGATCCCGCCAAGGGTCGTCATCTTCTATAGTTCTGATCTTGAATGTCTTCACAAAGATCTGCATGCCACCACGGGGATGTCTCCCGAATCCTTGCCCCATGGGGCCAGTGGACTCAAGGGTGATTCGCTCCGTAGGTGTGGGTCGAGGTGCCATGGCAAGGGTCTTGCCGGGTTTGCTAAAACCGCCTCCCGGCAAGGATCTTGCCGGGGGAGTCCGCTTCGTCCCCTTTGCTCTTTGTGGTCTTGGTCTTGGCGTCGTTCTGCTCTTTTCGAGCTTCGGCCTTACCTTGGCTCACCTCCCTTGCCTTGCTCAGTGCGGCGGTGCCCACGGCTCAGACTGCCCGTGCATAGTTATAGGGGTACAAAAAGTGTACCCCTCTTTTTGTACACCGACAGGAGCCCCCGGGCCTGGGCCACACGTAAGCGCAACTGCGTCGTTGCGCTAGGCCCAAAAACGGTGCGCGGGCAGGCGGGGTGGTTTTTACCGCGGTAAGTCTCTTCGCGCACTGCGCTTCCCATGCCTCCCGCGCGTGGCTCGGCATGGGGAGGCGTGCGTGATGTGGGCGGCATGCGTGGGGCTGAGCTCTGCGTGCATGCGTCACGTCGTAGTAAAGGGGGCGGTTCGCGCCTTCCCCATAAACGGGAGGAGGCGTGGAGGCGCGGCCCATTTACTGAACGGGGCCGAGGCGTGGTCTTCAAGGCGTCCACTCCCCACAATCACGGGGTGGCGAGAGGTCGCCTCACCCGTCGCCTTGGTCCCGCACGCCTGCCACGTGGTTCTCATGCGCTTGGGGTGGCGAACGGTGGAGGCGGGAAACCGGGCCGTCGCGGGCTAGGGCAGCGGGCTGGTCCCAGTTCTTGATTGGCTGAGTGGGGCAGCCGAGCCCCCACCCTTTATAAAGAGCGGGAGGGGGTGGGGGGATGGCGTCCCGCATTCTTCCATCTCCTCCTTCCTTCAGCTTCCTTCTCCTGCACCTGTGGTGGCAGAGCCAGCCGCGAGGGGAAGAGGGAGGGGGCGAGGCCGTGGACAAGGCCGAAGCGCTCGGGGAAGAGGAGGACGGGGCGGCGCGCCGGCCTCGCCTCCGCCAGTAGTTCCTCCCCCCATGGAGGGCCATGTTGGGGATCACCCTTGCGACTTCTTCGTCATGCTGTGTCGGCCGCCTCACCGTCGCCTTCGTCTCCCGACTCCATTCGCGCGGGAGATGGAGCTGGATCCGCCGGAGTTATTGCGGCTGCACATGAGGGGCTGTGGCATTAGCGGTACGCGAGTTCGCGTCGACTTCCCAGCCCCTCACGTGATCTATCTTCGTTGGGGATGGAAGACGTTCGCTCATCTCCACCGCTTGACGGAGGGGCTCACTTTCCATTTCAAGCTGATCGAGGGCGGCCTCCTCTCCGTCAAGGTCTTCGGGTGCTTCGGGACCCGGGCAAGGTGCTGCGTGGAGAGCTCTTCTGATAGCGAAGACTCTTCCTTGGGCGGGAGTGGCGAGGAGGACAGCGGCAGCGAAGACGAGGGTAGCAGGAGGCAGGATGACGGGTCCGACTAGGTGTCGGGCGCCGCTCCGTGCGGCACCGGCGACCACATCATCCGTGTCGCCGGCTCCCTGAACTTCTCGGGGTCGTCTCCTTGGGCGGCTGGCATTGGGAGGCTGTGGAAGAGGAAGAGGGCGGGCGGCAAGGCCGTCAACTCGGAGTACGTGGGCACCGACGCCTTCGACGCGTGCTGGCGTCCTGCCGCCTCATCTTCGAGCTCTGCTTCCGGGGCCGCCATCACCATCCAGCCTTCGGACGGCCACCGAGATGTTCTCTTGGTGTCTCCTGCCACCCGTAGCTCGCCTACGCGCCCCTTCTGCCCTTTTCGCCTCCTTGACTGAATTTAAAACTTGTAATCCCATTATTCATGTTTTTCATTCCCCATGGGTTGTACCTGAGTGGAACGTTTTTAATGAAAAAGGTATGCTTGCCGGGTCATTAGTTTGCGGGTAGAACCCACGACAAGGAGTAAATCCTTGATATCTATAAGATAAACATTTCCTTGCCCGGCAACAGGCCCTGTCGTCTTCCCACTTCGCTCGACCTTCCTCACGCTTTTGGCGGAGGCAAGGATGAGGTGGGTTCAGGCTCCTCGTTTCATCCTTTTGCTACTGCGACTAGGACCAAACCTGGCCTCAGGAACGAGCCTTAGGGCCTAGAGTTTTAGGGAGCACGGTAGCTTTTATGAAAAAACGAGGTTTCACATACCTCAATCCATAAGGGAATGCATGATAAGGGATGAAGAACTTATCTGAAGCTGTAGCCCCCGGCAACTCTGGTTTGCCGTGGGTGAATCTTTGCACTTGCAGCCCCTGGCAATACTGGCTTGCCGGGGTCTAGATGCCGGTCTGTCCCTCTTCTCTTTTTCGTCCTCAAGTGATCCGGCAAGGATATCTGTGAGTCCTGCGAACCAAAGAAGACAAAAGAACGGCAAAGGGACGCACACTCGACCTCTAAGCTAGTGGTTAGTCGCCGCTAAGCACTATCAACCCTAACCAAGGACGAGACTCGACCTAGCATGCATGCTATAACTTAGGCCGCTAGCGCTTCATTTATTTATGCTCAGTGTCTGCTCCTGGCTTTGTACAAAGGGTCACATGCATCATCGGCAATGCTTGTACAAAAGGTGGCTTGCCGGGGGGGCCGGCAAGCCGTGCCTCACGGGTAAAACTTGCGAAGATGCTCAATGTTCCAGGAGTTACTCACCGGAACAGCATCTTCGGTCTCCAGGCGGACTGCGCCGGGCCTGGTGACTCGTATTACCCGATAAGGGCCTTCCCACTTTGGCGTCAACTTGTTGGAATTCTTGGCCGATTGAACGCGCCGAAGGACAAGGTCGCCTTCCTCAAGGCTTCGGGCATGAACCTTGCGGCTATGGTAGCGGCGCAAGGCTTGCTGGTAGCGTGCTGCTCTCACAGCCGCCCGAAGACGATCTTCCTCAAGGAGAATTGTGTCATCTTGCCACAGTTGCTCTTGCTCAAGCTCGTCATAAGCGAGCACTCGAGGTGACCCGTATATGAGTTCAGTGGGGAGACCTGCTTCTGCCCCGTATACTAGGGCAAAAGGTGTCTGGCTGGTGGCTCGATTTGGCGTCGTCCTGATCGACCAAAGAACCGCCGGCAACTCATCAATCCAGCGCCTTCCACTCTTGTGCAGCCTGTCAAAGGTCTTTGTCCTTAAGCCTCGTAGTACTTCAGCATTTGCCCTCTCAGCTTGACCATTGCTCCGCGGGTGAGCAACGGAAGCGAAACAGACTTTGCTGGCGAGGTCTTGGGTATATTGCATGAAGGTGCGGCTTGTGAACTGTGTGCCGTTGTCGGTGATAACCCTGTTGGGTACGCCAAAACGGCACACTAGTCCCTTGAAGAACTTGACGGCTGACTGAGCTGTAACCTTCCTCACTGCCTCCACCTCCGGCCACTTTGTGAACTTGTCGATTGCAACGTACAAGTACTCAAAGCCCCCGACAGCGCGGGGGAAAGGGCCCAGTATGTCGAGCCCCTAGACCGAGAAGGACCAGGAGAGAGGAATGGTTTGAAGGGCTTGAGCTGGCTGATGAAGCCTCTTTGAATGGAACTGACACGGTTCACACCTGGTGACTAGTGTCGTCGCATCCTGGAGGGCGGTGGAACAGAAGAAGCCTTGCCGAAATGCCTTGCTGGCAAGAGCCCTTGACCCAATGTGGGATCCACATATGCCTCCGTGTATCTCCGCCAACAGCTCCAGTCCTTCCTCTCGAGGGATACACTTCAATTTCACACCGTTCGGACTCTTTCTGTACAGGACGTCATCGACGAACTAGTACATGGTAGAGCGACGGGCTACTTTTTCCGCTTCTTCCTGCTCCTCAGGAAGTTCCCCTGTTTGGAGGAATCGGACGGTATGTTGTGCCCACGCTGGAGCCTGGGGCTCGACGGCGAGGACTAAAGGCATTTCCTCCGCTATAGGAGCGGCTGTCTCGACGGCAAGAGCTTGACGCTCCGCCGGAGCCAGTCGGCTCAGTATCCCCGGCAACATCCTTGCCGGCGGCTCCGGGGAGCTCGGCGGGAAAGTACTTGTCGGGCCCTGATTTCCTCCTCTTATTCTGCTCTGTTGATGGATCAATGGATGGCTGAGTTAGCTGAAGCACAAAGGTACCAGGTTCCACAGGTAGCTTGAGGGCAGCGTGTTTTGAAAGGTAATCGGCGATATCGTTCTCTGCTCGGGGAACGTGTTCAGCCTGTATACCGTCGAAACGCTCTTCCAGCTTTCTCACTTCATCGACGTAGGCCTTCATCAACGGGCTCAGGTAATCCTTGTTGACTTGCTTGACGACAAGCTGCGAGTCTCCCCTAACGATGAGTTTCTTGATTCCGAGGTCCGCCGCGATCCTAAGACCGGCAAGCAGACCTTCGTACTCTGCCGTATTGTTTGTTGACACCTCCCTGGGGAAGTGCATCTGGATCACGTACTTGAGGTGCTCTCCGGTGGGCGCGACAAGCAGTATGCCAGCCCCGGCGCCTTCCAAGGAGAAAGCTCCATCTAAGTACATGATCCAATCACAACTTGCCTCCGTGCCGGGGAGAGCAGTCTCTTGGGCTTCTTCGTCAGGCGTTGCGGTCCATTCTGCAATGAACTCCACTAGGACTCGGCTCTGAATCGTCGAAGTACTTTCAAACTTGAGGCCAAAGCTGGACAGCTCCAGTGCCCATTCCACAATTCTTCCTGTTGCATCCGGATTGTGCAATATCTGTTGCACAGGGAAGCAAGTGACGACAGTGATCTCGTGTGCCTGGAAGTAGTGATGCAACTTCCTCGAGGCCATAAGACGGCGGAAGAGAAGTTTCTGCACGCCGGAGTATCTTGATCTAGCCCCCTGCAGGAGGGAACTAACAAAGTAGACCGGGTGCTGCATCATTTTGTTCTTCGGCGGCACTTCAACTGGCTGTGTCATCAATGCATTGGTGGTGTCGGGCTCTGTCGCTGCCATTACCTCGTCGTTAACCTCTCTCTGCGCCACTAATGCGGCGCTGGCCACCTGGTCTGTTGCCGCCAGGTATAGCAGCAACGGCTCCTGTGGCCTAGGCGCAACTAGTATTGGCACGAAGGAGAGGTAGTTCTTCAAACCTTGCAATGCTGCTTTGGCTTCTGGCGTCCACTCCATCGGGCCCGCCTTTTTCAGGATCTTGAAAAAGGGAAGGGCACGCTCGGCAGACCTGGAAATGAACCTGCCCATGGCGGCGACGCAACCAGCAAGCCGACGCACATCCTTGATTCGCTTGGGTGCTTCAATCTGCTCTATAGCTTTGATTTTGTCCGGATTGGCCTCTATCCCACGCTGTGACACCAAGAACCCGAGAAGCTTGCCGGATGGGACGCCAAAGACGCACTTCTCGGGGTTCAGCTTGAGATTGATCTTGCGCAGGTTTCCAAATGTTTCTTGCAAATCTGGTATGAGGGTTGCCCTATCCTTGGTTTTGACCACTATGTCATCCATATAAGCTTCCATATTTCTATGGAGCTGGGGTTCAAAACCAATCTGGACCGCCCTTGCAAACGTCGAACCAACAATCTTCAACCCGAAAGGCATCCGCATGAAACAATACGTACCGCATGGGGTGATGAATGTTGTTTTCTCTTCGTCTTCTGTTGTCATGAAGATCTGGTGGTAGCCGGAGTAGGCGTCGAGGAATGACAACAGATCACACCCAGCTGTGGAGTCAACAATCTGGTCAACGCGCGGCAACGGGAAGGGGTCTTTAGGGCAAGCCTTATTCATATCTGTGTAATCAATACACAATCTCCACTTCCCATTTGCCTTGCACACTACGACCGGATTGGCCAACCACGTTGGATGGAGCACTCCTCTTACCAAACCCGCTGCTTCCAGTTTCTGGATCTCTTCTTTGATGAACTCTTGTCGTTCCAAAGCTTGCTTCCTGACCTTCTGCTTGACAGGCCGTGCATGAGGGCAGACAACAAGGTGGTGCTCAATCAGCTCCCTCGGAACACCGGGGATGTCGAAAGCTTGCCATGCAAACACATCGACATTCGCCCGCAGGAAGGTGACGAGCGCGTCTTCCTATTTGTCGTCAAGGGTGGAGCTTATGGTAAAAGCTCCTCCCGTGCCGTCCTCATTGATAGAAACCTTCTTGGTTCCCGGCGGTATGGAGCTGGGCTTCTTGTTTCTGCCGCTGGAGCTCTCTGGCACGTCCTCGACGGCAGCGCTACACTCCGAAGAGGTGCGCTTGCCGGAGTGGGTGTCCGAGGTCTCACCGGTCTTCTTCTTCTTCTTCCCTCCCGGGGTCCCAGCGGCAGGAGCAAGTGCCCTAGTGGCGGCAGCTGCTACAACTGCTTGCTTGTATAGTTGGTCAGCGCAAATCAGCGCATCTTTCTTATCGGAGGGGGTGGTGATGATCGTCACAGGTCCTGGCTTCTTCAGGGTGTTCTAGGCATAGTGTGACGCCGCCATGAACTTGGCCAGTGCTGGGCGGCCAAGGATCCCGTTGTAGGGCAAGGGGATCTTGGCAACATCAAACACGATCCTCTCCGTCCTGTAGTTCAGGTCGCTTCCAAAAGTCACGGGCAGCGTGACCTTTCCCTTGGGTTGGCTTCTTCCCGGGTTGACCCCCTGAAACGTGCCCGTCTCTTCGAGGTCTCCATCAGGAATCTGCAGTTTCTCGATCACGGCAGGCGAGATCAAGTTCAGACCGGCCCCGCCATCGACTAGCATCTTCGTCACCTTGAGGTTGCGTATTGTTGGCGAAACCAACAATGGCAAGCACCCGACCGCAGTAGTGCGATCAGGGTGATCCTCAGTGTCAAAAATGATAGGTGTGCTGGACCACATCAGCGGCGTTTGGGCATCAAACGACGGCTCTGCCGCTGTAATCTCTCGCGCCCACTGTTTAAGCCGGCGGTGAGAAGTATGCAGCAAGGCGCCACCGTCGACGCACATGGCCTCTGTAGCTTTCTGAAACCCTTGTCGCCGGATTCGTCGTCCTCTTCGTGATCGTCGTCTTCTGGCTTTCTGTCACGGCCCTGGGTGGGCCTATCCGGTTGCTTATCCTTGCCGCGACGGCCCGCCTGGCCGTCACGCTTCTTGCCGGACCCCTCAGCACCATCTGGGCCCTTCTCCTTGTCCCGCCTCTCATACTCAGCCCTCTGCTTCTCAGCGAGGAGCTCAACCTATCGGCAGTCTTGGAGAGCATGGCCTTTGGTGCGATGGATCTTGTAGTATCGCTTGTCGGAGTTTCCTGGCTTCTCGGCAGCCGCCAAGGCCCGACAGGCGACACATCCGGCAACTTCCTTGCCGGGGTCATCTGCCTTGGTTTTCTTGGTGGAGCCAGCGTCATCAGATCCCTCGACGGCAAGCACGGCTTTACCTTCGTGCTTCCTGTTGCGGCGCCGGCCTTTCTTCGCCGGGGCGGCAATATCCTCATCTGAGGAGTCGGTTTCCACGCCGGCATCTTCACCGGGGTACTTCCTTCCCTCTTCAGCTCGGGCACATCTGTCAGCAAGAACATTGAGTTCTGCTACATCTTTCACCTTGTTCATTGCCAGCTCTTCGCGCATCTTGCGGTTACGCACGTTCTGATGGAACGCGCTGATGATGGCGGCAGGGTGAACATCAGGGATATTGTACTGTAACCGGCTGAACCTCTGTATATACTTGCGGAGACTCTTGCCTCCCTTCTGGGGAATGACGTGCAGGTCGCTTGCTTGGCCATGGGCTTGGTGGCCTCCAGTAAAGGCGCCCACGAACTCATGGCACAAATCCGACCAGGAGGAAATAGATTCTACCGGCAAGTGCATCAACCATGACATGGCGTTGGGTTTAAGAGCCAACGGAAAGTAATTCGCGAGCACCTTATCATCGCGGGCTCCGGCAGCTTGCATCGCGATGGTGTAGATGCTGAGCTACTCGGACGGGTGGGTCTTGCCGCTGTACTTTTCGCCCACGTTGGGTTTGAAGGTGCGGTGAGTGGGCCACTGGAACTGCCGCAGCTCACGGGTAAAAGCCGGACAGCCTACCTCGTAAGGTAGGCCTCCAGGGCTCTCCGGTGCCGGGTGGCTCACAGCATGCCCTGCTCGCCTGTCTGATTGGTGGCGCGCTCCGCGCCGGCGCTCGATAGTGGTTCAAGCATCTTCATGTTCTCGTTCCCGAAGAACTTGGCACTGGTCACAGTGGGCCCGCGGGTCGGACGATGCTATGGAGATTTCGTCGCCCGTAACGTCGCGACGAGCTGGCGTCCGCGGTACCGAGCGAGGAGGAGGCGAGTGCACCATGGTCGCGGCGCCGCCGGCTTTCCTGCCACTGGTGTGTGGGACTCCATCGGAGCGTCGACCAGGGGGCTCCTCCGGACTCAGTTCGTCTTTGTTGGCCACCGCAACAAGGCTTCGGATAGTGGCTCTCCATTCGTCGAGTTTCCCCGTAGTGGGAGGAAAATCGAGGAGCAACTGCGCGCGCGTCCGGGCTTCTGCTGGCGTTGGTGGCAGCGAAACCTGCACGAATCGCGACGCGCTTTGACTTCTGACCATGTCAGAAGGAGCTCTATCACGACCCCGCGGTCGCATGCCATCTTCACCAGCGCCTCGGCGGGCGGGCGGGTCTTCTAAATCCCGGGAGTGGCGCTCGGGGCTCTTTCCACGGCGACGCCCAGGGTCCTCGGCGTGATTACGCCATTCATCGCGCGCCGCTTGAGAGGAGCGCGCCGTCGGCGCCGGCGTGGGAGTCTTAGAATCCCTCGCGTCGCCTTCGGGCGGGGTGGCAGCAATCTTGGAAGGCCCTGCGCCACCCGCGGAGGGCCTGGCTCCGTCTTTGGATTTGGCGGTGTGTGGCCCGTTCCCAGGCGCACAAACATCGCCGCCTCCCAAACTTCGGCTGCTGGGACGGTGTTGGTGTTCGCGAACGTCGCCCCGGGTCCTTTCTGCGACCGTTCCGCTGCTCGCCCGCGTCGGGACGGGATGTCCGGCGTCCGACGGGCCAACCGCCGCTGTCATCTTCTTCTTGGGCGCCATGACGATGAAGAAGCGTCGAACTAACTGCTAGAGCCAATTCTCACAACTGCGCCCCCTACCTGGCGCGCCAAAGATGTCGGTGGGAAGGACACCTATGGGATCACAAGAATCCCTACTACGGTTGCGGGGCGCGGGGTCGTGAGAAGAGCGGATCAAACAGATAGCACACGGTTTCTTTATCCAGGTTCGGGCCGCGAGGATGCGTAAAACCCTACTCCTCCTTTGGTGGTTTGTTTATCTGTGTTCTTGAACTAGCCATGGGGCGTGAGGAGCTCCAAAAAGCCAAATCCTCCTCCTGGTCGCCTTGGGCCTCCTTTTATAGGGAAAGGGGTTGCCTAGTGGCACACAGGAGGTGGAAAGGGTACAGTGATGCGACTTTATCCCTCGCATTACATGACAAGGCGCCTTTAATGCGTCTTGCTTAGGTGTCCTTGCTTTATCGGGGGCGGGGTAGAGCCCTGTCTCGTCCGTCACCGCTCCCTTTCGTATCGACACGCGCCCTGGCCAGCGGTACCCGCGGTGCCATATAGGCAGGCATGCTGCTGAGGTGGCGTAGTGGTGGGTCTCCACGAAGATCCGCTTGCCGCCACGCAGGTGCCTGCCCAACTGGTTGGGTCGGCAGCCACATGCGAACGGCGGTGGAAGTTTGATTGGCGTGGGCCTGATGGTGGCCCTACGGGTATTCTTGGCAAGGGCCTCGCCGTAGCCCCGGCAAGGGTCTTGCCGTGGCGCCGGCTGTCATTCCCGGCAAGGCTCTTGCCGGGGGCCTTGTGGTCCTCCTTGGCTGGGATCCCGCCAAGGGTCGTCATCTGATCTTGAATGTCTTCACAAAGATCTGCATGCCACCACGGGGATGTCTCCCGAATCCTTGCCCCATGGGGGCAGTGGACTCAAGGGTGATACGCTCCGTAGGTGTGGGGGGAGCTGCCACGGCAAGGGTCTTGCCGGGTTTGCTAAAACCGCCTCCCGGCAAGGATCTTGCCGGGGGAGTCCGCTTCATCCCCTTTGCTCTTTTTGGTCTTGGTCTTGGCATCGTTCTGCTCCTCTCGAGCTTCCGCCTTACCTTGGCTCACCTCCCTTGCCTTGCTCAGTGCGGTGGTGCCCGCGGCTCAGACTGCCCGTGCACAGTTATTGGGGTACAAGAAGTGTACCCCTCTTTTTGTACACCGACAATAATATTACAACATGGCCATTTTTTTGCAACCACTACGTTAGATCTGAAGAACCGTATGTATATAGAAAGGATATCATGATCCTAACCAGTAAATGCATGCAACAAATTATAATGGTACTGATCTGTAGCTAACAATTGCAATTAAAGTATGGACGAAGTTTAGGGCTGCCAGAACAAACTCTAATTCCTCCTCGTCTGACGAAATCATGACGTAGTTGTAGATGTACTCGACTGCGTCGTCCACTCCATCAAAAATCGGCATTGCAGCCATTACCGCGGGAAGAAAGTCGTCTTAGAACCAGGATGAGCGAGCGAGGGGGCATTAGACAATGGTGGACTCACAGCTGGGCCATATATATGATAGTCGGAGGGGAATTGTCCTTCCAACAGGTCGGTGAGGCATTAGCATGTTGTATGGATTGGAAGGTGCCCAAATCATGAAATCCGTGCATGTATCATTTACAAAATCTTGCATATAAAGGGACAAGCATTTATTCTTATTCCATACTACAATGGGCAAATAAATAAATGCCGATTATAATTCTATTATATACGTCTCCTTTCCAGATCGAAACAAGCAGGATTTAACTTACCTTATAAGCAAATCCGACTAAGGGAAAATTAATGGCCAAAGCGGGAAACCCTTGTAACGTATGGTAGGCCACACCGTTAGATTGGATACTACATCGTATCGGAAGGTGGCCCATATCCTTCCATAATTACAAGTTGCCATAAGAAAAACTGTAGACATCATGATATAATCCATAGGCGCCTGTGCGTTGCAACGGTGTACATATATTGTGGATAGTTTACTTGATCAATAAAACAAAGCAGTAGTGTGTCTTGTCACAATATAATAGTGCATGAAACACCTAACATTGGCCTTTTATTCCCGCAAAACTTTAAAGATCAAGTAAGATATTATAATGCTCATAGTCATGAGAAAAATAAAAGTCGTAAATGAACAAATGAAGCAACTATTGTTTGATATATATTCCAATTGGAACATAATCCTTACATGTGCGTCATGCGCGCACCATCGTGTTAGGATCGATAAGGCATAAATGGAGGAGGGAGAGGGAGAACATGGACCAGAGGACTCGGGCGGATGGGGCCAAACATGCGTCGGCGAAGGCGTGGGTGCGCGTGTTGTTATCCCAGGATCATGCCTGTGTTGGGATCGCACGAGGGGAAGAGGACTTAGTCAGTTATTCGAATAAAAAATAGTTGCATGTGTGTGATGTTTCCTTTCCTGGCTTGTGTGAAAAAATGAATGGTGGGGGAGAGACGGGCAAAGGACGACGGCGTAAGACGAAATACTGAACACTGCGTAATATGGAGGTATATATATGTATAATACATTAATCATAATGCCAAAATGATAATTCTCAATTCAATCCATAACAAAACTGTAGAAGCCATTTATTCGCGACATTTGAATATGCATCAGTACATAGTCAGTCGTCCAAAACCCTCAAGGATGCTCTAATTCCAGCTGTGATACTTCTGACGTCCATTGTTCCTACCTTGAACAACACGATTGACGTACGCACGTGTTTCATCAAGTGTCATCAGACTGCCTTCATGGATATCTACGAAAACAATCAGTGTTATATAGTAGTGACATAGTATTACAGAAAAAATCTATTGAAAACAAATTTAAAATAGAACGCAGCACCTACCTTGTAGATAATGATGATCATAATTAATGTTGGGAGAGAAGAAGAATGTGCTCTCCCTCATAGTTTGCAAGCAACGATGCCTCTGATTTACCTGTATGTAAGTTACAGCAAACTTCTCGTACAGGTTGTCAGTGCATTGCAAATGCCAGAAGTTAGGCCCAACGTGTTCTTCACGTACACGTAAGAAAATTATCTGCCGTCTACAAACAAATACAAATGTGAGTATCATTGCAACAATAGAATTACAAACATAAGCATATGATAATCTCATATTATAATTTGCGCTTACTGAAAGTTCATGAGGCCAATCTCGAGGGAAGGGACGCAACGCCTATATATTGCATCCCACTTAAATTCTATCTGACCAACATAGGCAATGATAGCAACCACATCTGCAAAATTTAAATCACAATGAGACTCTGAGTTGTACGGAATAATATGCAAAATCAACTAACTAAATGATGCACCCGTGATGGTTTTGTCTCGTAGCTCAAAGATTTCTCCAAACTGTGGGAAGCACAGTGGGCAAATTGTCGACGTTATCTGCTGCGCCGACATCGTAACCTCGGTCGTAGAACTTAGTGTGGTGACAAAGTTCATGGCTAGGTACCAGAAATGTCCATCTGGCATTTCTGTGGGGTTAAACCCGACGCGATTGAAATCATAGGTCCTACCGGTTTCTAGCACGTTGTTGAAACGGATTGCCTGGCTGTTGTATGCAATGGCTTCCATCTTTGTTCCCTAGTATATTTTCATGAAACATAACAACAATGAGCAAATAAACATGTTTATCAAAATTGTATTTACAATATATGGGCTATAAAGTATTCTTACATGCCGATCGAGTAGTATGCACTAAAGGTACAAGTTTCCCATTCCATTCTCTTTGATGTGAGCCTTCCACATGACCCTAGCTTGAATAATCCAGCAATTTTGATATATGTGTTGCATTTGGACGCGATGAAAATTCATGTTCCTGTGCGTATAAAAAAACAAAAGGATCGGGTAAAATTATTTTCCTGGGGGAGCACAAAATTTAGCAGACAAGCAGCATAACATTCTAGTGGCCGAACACTAATCATGCCAAATTTATACATATTATTCATGTTCTGCTTAGTTGTTTTCTTCTGTGCAATCAGAACTATTGCATATGGGATAAATATGGTTTTGAAAACATGCAGTACCCAATGGTTATAAGAAACAACCCAAATGAGATTACAGCCAGACCATCAATTTATTAACTTAAGAAACTATATAAATGAATGCTAATCAAATAGTAATATACTCATGTGATTGTGTTAGTGCTTGCTACATCTGGTTTGTACACGATGAAGAAAAAAGTATATGTAATTCAGACTAACTGTCCATCTGGTTTTAACAAGTATACAAAATGAAACAAGCCGACAATAGATGATTTGATCGCCAAGCCTATTACTATGTCATAGTGTATCCCATGTGATCCATCTTTTTAGATAAAAGAACAAGTGGCAAAACAATGGTGACTATTTCAATAAAAAAAACCCGTTATATAATGATGGCAAATAGACGTACTAAAAGATTATTCTATCTTGCCTGTTCATCGGAGGGGAGATGAGTGGACTGCTGACAGGAGCTGGCGGCGGCGCCACCACCCTCTTAGATGTGATCGATCCGTATGAGATCACCATGGTCGTCGTGGAGGAGATGACTTTTCCTATACAGAAAATTTGTGGGCATTGGGGATTATTTATATAAGCATAGTGGGCGGCGGGAAAATGAAATAGTGATGAAAATTTGATTTTGGCTGGCTAGGCCCCCGTGGGTGACATATCTATATTCAGATATGTAATATTCGGCAACCTATTAAATCAGGATGTATTAATCAAGGAAATGTACATAACAAAGTCGGTCCATGATCTTCAGTATGATTAACATTATGATCACTTGCCTGTGAAAACGCATGTGATTTATCACTTGCCTTTGAAAAACAGACTTTCTTTTTCATGGATATTTATTAACCTTTCTTATATGCACATTAATATATTAATTAATTATAATATATTTTATTTTTTTCATTAACTTGATGATATGTAAAATTATGAGATAGGTCTCTGCCCGTGCGTGGCTATGGGACAAATGATATATCATGCCTAACACATAACTTTACAATCATCATCTATATCAAATAATATAATTGCACTACGGGAGAATATTGTTTATTATTTTTCATCACGACTGTCTTAATGACACACATAGGTACAAATGAGAAACAATAGTAGAGGACGTCTCGTAATAGTAGTAGAAGTACATGGTCCGATAGCTACCAAACGTTATATTGTTATCTATTTATGCGTATGCATTAGCAACAACGTCATTAGGAAAATGCTCTCTGTTTATGCATTAGCAGAAGCAACATATGAGCGGGATCATTCAGTATTTAAAAATTATAGCTCATCTCTCTATCTCTCTCAACGCGTGAGGCCTGGCTGCTGCTGCTCGTCGGCATCAAAATTACACACAAGGATAGAGCTGCTCTGGCCCTTGTGCCTTTCTCACAAACACACGCTCTCTCTGCCATACGGAGCAGCATAAACCAGCAATCACACGCCGGCGTCGGGCCCTCGCTGAAAAGTGCAGATCCAGAAAAGTCACTTTGTTCTGCTCGATTTGAGATAAACAATGGAGGGAAGTCAACGAACCTGTAACACGGATTAGTAGGATCGTAGTGGATTGGCGGAGGAGATCAAAGGGGTGACGGCACCAGGAGGCACCTGGACGGCAGCGAGAGACCCTAGTATGCAGAAGGTGCACATAGAGAGATGGGAGAGATCGTGTGCATGCCTGCAATGAGGACTTTCGGCTAAGAATTAGGGTGACAAATTATATTATGATATTAAGCTGTTTTTTTGGTCACGCTATCACCGTGTAGAATTAGTTTAAGAAATTAGAGCGTAATTAGGGAAATAAATAAGAAATAATGGAAAATCAGATTGTCATTAAGCATATTTAGGACACACGTAGCATGCATAAATGAACCGAAAATCAAACTTTATTATTGTTCAAGTCCGAACGGTTACACGGGATGAATAAAAAAACAATCTATCATCTCAACATTATTGTAGATCTCCTTATGCTTCGTCCTTATCAGCTGGTGGTGGCTTCTTGTCACATGCTTGAATAAGCTTCTCGACCACCTTCGTCAAATGATTTATGTGTTCAATCAAAACCTGCACCAACATGCTAGTATGCTTTTGTGCCTGTAGAATCTCATAGTTGTTGGTACCCCAAACGTCTGTCCTCGCTGCACTTGACCCCGTGTTACGCTGGATATCCCAGCCTGAGGGGAGATGTGCATGAGGGATGTGATGCACCTCACGATGTCGTATTAGGTTATCAAAATGGTTCGATGAAAGCATGGATGGGAACTGAACAGGCATGTTATGATCATGCTTCTTTAGTTTCTTACATCTCAGTGCAGATCCCTCACCAACATTCCCATCTCGGCTCGGTTCTTCCTCATCTTGTTCCAGCTGACCAATATCATCAGGGTGCAGCTCCCCCGTTTCTTCTTGTTCTTGATGATTATCATCAGCGCCATCGATGCTGTTGGATGATGACATGTCAAAGTTAGCTGTAGTGGCAAGGGTGTTAGAGCGGTATGGTTTGGGTTTGGCTGATTAAAGGGTGTAGCATTTTATAGATGTTTATAAGGAAACAATAATTACGAAATCGGAAAATGAATCAACTCACATGATTACCATTACTAAAAATTCACTGGAATCATATTTGTGATTCGGCGTGATCAACCAAGTAGTATATTACAATGAAAAACACCAAACATGCCATTTTGTAAACACCGGATATGATCACATGCCGTAATTAATACTAAGTATGCCGATAATATATTATTTGTTTCCGGATATTATATCTGGACATTGGCATCTTATATTTTGGATATATATTAATAAGTCTGCATCTTGTAAAATTAAATTATTTATAATTTTGGTTTGAGGTTATGTTTTAAACATGCCATTAAAAAATAACCTGCATGCTAAATAGTAGGAAAATATGATAATCTATAATCAATACTTGTGTATACGGGGATTGTTTCATCCTCAAATCTTTTTGTATATCCTACTTCTGCCCCAAGTTCCACACTAAATTCTTCAGCTACTATTGATGCAACACACGAGGCATTTCAAATAATTAAGATGGGTTGAAATGTTAAGTCATCACATAATGATAGGCATCTACAGATGTAGTCTAAGTACAGAAAAAAAATTGAAACACATCTCATGAGTAATACAAATGCAGTAGAAAAAATGTTCAGCTACCATTTTCTCAGAAGTACATATATGGTTATACCAGATTTTATGTCTGGGGTTGGATGTAAAAAATCACTGCCAGTCCACATGAATAAGTTTTCAGCTAAATGCACTCCAATGTTGGATTGTCAACAATCTGTCCAATGTTTAAAAAGATAATTTTGCAGGATGCAGTATCATGTTATAGACACACCTTTGGGCACTATGGCCACTATCACATGGCAACCCTGTCACAAACGGCCAGGTCACAAAGGATTAGCAACATAAAAAATCTCGGTGGCTGAATCTATCAAAAAGTCCTCCAATCTTATCTTTTAGGCTTTATATATATATAGTAATTTCCTTCATAGATTCATGTTGCTGCAGTTTAATTATTTAGCATGGACTTGGAGCTCTATATATAATCTAGTGCATGCTCTCATCAAAAGGTAAAAAGAGATTCCTAGTATTACATGGCAGCTAGAAAAGGATACACATTTCGATGAACATTTAATTATTTGATGCCAGCACAGTAAATAGTCTTGGCATGGTGCAACTATAAGTCGACCACCCTCAGACCAACCAGCCATCTTAGTGGAATCATTGCTGTCCCGCTAAGGCTTCACAACACACGATGCTCGATATCAGCCTAACACAAGTTCTCATGGACCAGAAAACCATGAAACGATGCTTGCTCCCTGAACCAATCCTCGCCAGGTCCAAGATTAATGCAGCCTTGTACAAATTAATAGTTTAGAACTCTTTCAGTCGAGTCAATAGTAAACTCATAAACGTAAATGAACCAATGGAAATGAATAATATGTAACTTGAATTGAACTGTTAATTAATTAGTATAGCTGCGTGAAAGTACAAGTAATATAACTTTTGCCGAATATTGCACACTTCAGCAAACAGACATTTGCATTGCCACAATCTACAGAGTCGAACGGGTATTTAAACTTATTAGCAAATACGCATTACACGCATTTTATTATTTATTAAAAGTACATATGCAAAATATAATTTCAAAATTTGGACAAACTTCCCTTATGCGTGTGTTGGTCTTATAATTCAAACCGATCTGAATCTTTTAGTTGTGACATATCAGAATAATAGATAGATAATAAGGACGCGAGAATAATAGATAGATAATAAGGACGCCAATAAATTTACAGTGAAGCATAGTATCAAATAACCAAAATAAATAAGAACGGTATGATAACTTGCCTTAATTAAAAAAGTTCATTGCATGTCCAAGGGCCAATCATTAGATCTGGATTACAGATTACACACCAAATAATACGCTGTGTGACATGTACATTGCCATAAAAACAACAATAGTAGAAAAACCATAACAGCGATGATGGTGCCAATATGACGGCTGATTATTGAACTACAGTGCGTATCTCGCGTTGATCGAATATACCTCCAGCTATCAAAATAACAAATAAAAAGATACATGTAGAAAAACAAATTACAGCATGTCTAGACAATCGCAAGAGTAATTGCTCTGTCATTACAAAACCTGCCTTGATATTAACGGGTCTTCAACCTGTAAGGACTTCCTTGTAGACGATGTTCTTCATCCACGTCAGTAAGGACACGGTCGTTCTTTTTCGCTTCTTTGGATTGTCCTTATGCTTGTTGGTCTTCTCCTTCGGCTTCTCCTTCTAAATGAGTATCTTTATGTTTCTCTTCGCGGTGGCTCGAGACAAAGCAACATAGAGCTGACCATATGAGAACACGGGATTTGGTAGGTAGACACCAACAATCGGGATGGTCTGCCCTTGAGCCTTGTTAATGGTCATAGCAAAGCTAAGCCTTATAGGAAATTGCTTTCTCTTAAACTTGAACGGAAACATATCATTCTCAGATGGGCAAAGAGGTATTCGAGGAAGGAAGACCCTCCTGCCAGCGTGTTGTCCAATCACGAATTCTGCATCAATGGTGTTCCTCTCAAAACCTCTAACAACAAGCCTAGTGCCATTACACAGCCCATTAGCTGGATCAATGTTCCTTAGAAGTATCACAGGGCAGTTCAGCTTTAGTTTGAGAGCATGCGGAGGAAGACCGTTAGGAGTCAATCCATTCAGAAACTCCTGAGCATAGTAGCCATATGGGCCATCCTCCGCACTGTCAAAGCTATGGTAGATTACTTCATCTCCATGAAAACGCTCTATCATGTGGATGTTTATCTTGTCTACATTGTCATTTGTTGTGGAAAGGATTGCTCGAGATGTCATGTAATTCGAATCAGCCATGTTGTCGTCTAGACTCGGAAATACGTGCTCAATAAGCTTCTCCAAGTCGTCAACCTCGCCTGTAGACGGCAGACAAATATCTTCAGGGAGTACTATGTTGCCTTGATCGTCGACATCCTCAGTGCCATTGCCGACCCTTAGCAAGTAATTGGCAAACCACGTGTCATTATGAGCCCTCATGTTGGTGATGAGCCGAAGCTGCCGCATACCCTTCCATAGATGAGAACTTCGGAGGGTTGCATCAATTATCTGGCCCCGCGACCCCCTTCTGACGACCGGAAGAACCTGCCTAAAGTCCCCGCCAAAAACAACAGTCTTTCCTCCAAAGGGTCGGTCGCGTATTCCCATGATGTCGCGCATGCTATTATCCAATGCCTCAACTGCTTGTCGCTTTGTCATGCTGGCCTCGTCCCATATTATCAATGAGGCCATCCGTAGCAGCTTGGCAGTCCCACTCTGCTTGGTGAAGCTGCACGAGGCTCCATCATCGCAACTCAATGGGATCTTGAACCTCGAGTGGGCAGTCCTGCCGCCAGGCATGATAGAAGCAGCGACGCCGGACGTCGCGGTAGCGATACCAATCTTGCCCTGGCTCCTCACCTTGGCAAGCATCGCCCTATATAGGAAGGTCTTACCTGTACCTCCAGGGCCATCAACAAAGAAAACACCCCCATCACCGCGTTCAACCGCCCCTAGTATCTCATCGTATGCGGCCCTCTGCTCCATGTTGAGTGAAGATGCCAATTTTGTGTCATCCATGTCAAACTCAACGGTTGATTCCTCGATAACCTCTCTTGCCTCGCCCTCTGTAGGGTCAAAAGCATCATCTATGCTTGGAAGAGAGAAATCAACAATGTCTTTACCCATTGACTGCAACATCCCCCTAATGTCAAGCAACACCATCTGCTCCACCTCGTTAGTGGACGTGCGTGCTCGACGATAGTCATCTGACATAGGCTCGAAGTGCCGATCCCATAAACCACGCACATCGCCTGGCTCGCAGTGCACCAAGATGGTTGCGAAGAGCCTCCTAAGTGAACATGGCATCGCCCACTGCTCAGCCTCATTAAGACAGTCATCGAGCGTGTTGTCTGCCTCGATGAGTCCCGACCTTTCAGCAGCCTCTCTAAAGCTCCCACATAGCACGTTGTCCACGGTGAGCAAGTCGTCGAAGGATGTTTTGCCCGTAACATGGTTAAGCAACACACGCAGGTAGTATCGCTCCCCCTCGGCAAGATTGGCAGACACTATGCGCCCAATTTGAAAACGCTCGACCCGCGGCTTCCAATACTTCTTTTTCTTCTGCCACGTAAAGCTTCCGGGAAAATCCTTGTACAATATATGCCTAGCCCGAGGGTGTTCCTGGTTAGCCTTGAAATACTCTGTTAACATGGATTTTGAAGCATTTTCGGAGGCTACAACATTCTTCAAGTCAGCCTACGCATTGAATGCAACCCTGTGCATATTCGGGAGATGAAGGGGCAACTGCAAGACAGGCGGGTAATTGGCACAAAGTGGGAAGCCAAATATCCTCCACATAGCCTCCGGAGGGGTGACCCACCTAGCGTCAACATATCTCTTGATCTCATCAATGTTACCATCGGCATCGGGCTGATCGATGCTGAAAGAAGCCTTATCATGGCCCTTGTAAATGTACTTGTAAAGATATTTCACGGCTTTTATGCTAGAGCATACCTCAACATTGATGTGGCAATTGAACATCCGCAGTAGGTATGGGTTATAAGGCACAACCCATCTGTTGTCCAGCATCTTCCCTCGGACCTTAGCACGTCTTCCATCGTCTCTCCGTCGATAAAATGGGTATGAGTCCTTCCCCTATGATGTGTTCTCATTGAACGGCCGTGGATATCTGCACTTGCAACCGTTGTCTTGCATGCAAACATTCTTCGGGTTGAGATCACCGCATAGTCCGTGCATCATATGTTTTACCACCATTGCATACAAATCCGGATACTTATGCTTGTCTGGGAGCTCCCCGGAAATGAGTCGATCATACTGTTCTGGGACGATAAGCTTATATGTTGAGTCCATGATCAACAAAAAATGTGCATGGGGGAGGCCCCTTTTTTGGAACTCGACTACGTATACGTAAGCGACTACAACACCTAGGATCTGCTCCTTGAACAACATGTATTTCATGTGCTCTAGTTTGCCATAGAACACACGAGCCACAATATCAGGTCGGTCTTGCGCCGTCTGACCAGGCAGCAACTCATTTGTTATCTCTTCCCATTTAGGATTGCAAGTCATGGTGAGGAAGATGTCTGGCTTCCCGTATGTATGGACAATTGTCATGGCATCCATATCTCTTCTTCATGTCGCGGTCGCCACCAGGGTATGTTCCAGGGAGCACTATTCTAACCCCAACAGCGCTTGCTCGCGTCTCCCCCGAAGTGATGGCATCAACCACTCCTTTATACAAGTCGACACGAATCTGCTTCTGGTTCTGCCTGTACCACCTCAACCGACAGCTCTCAATCTTAACGTACATGTCGACAGCCCATTGCTGAAGCAGTCGTGCTCCACAGAGTATGGGATTGAAGATTGCAGGCCGTGTCTGCAGCATATAACAGTAGTAGTCTCTGACGGAGATGCACAACCTGCTATTTCCCTCTGCACACGATGGTAAAGCATCAAAACCATGACGTATGTGAAAAATAATTTATTTATTGAAACAAAAAGGGACATAGATGTCATACCTACATCCTCATCATCATCATCGACAAGTTGATGATGTAGTACAGCCTCCCACGGAACATTACGTTTAGGTAGTTTCGGATGCCAACCTAGTTCGCCCCTTGGATAGAATAGGAGATAAGACAACGGGTCATATGCTCGGGATGACACGCGTATACTATGCATTTCATTGTTGTTACCATAAAGTGTTATCCTCCGGTCAAACCTTTTTGCCAGGTCGCTGCCCTCAACCCAAATTGCAGCAATCTCAAATGACAATGGTCTATTATATTTTCTTTGGTCAAGCCTCTTATCGGTGTTTAGGTCTATCCTATAATCATCAAGGTTGTCCTTGTGTGCACCCAAACTTCTAAATTGCTGGGAGTACGGGTTTTCTTTAAGTATGTCTACTAACTTCTTCACGTCATCTTGGTCTAATTGCTTTGTGGCCGCCTTACGATGGGTTATGGTTGGGTCGTCATCATAGAAGTACAACTGCAGATGTTCTGGACGTGAGCTAGGACCGAACGAATGCACATTGTGATAGATGGTTCCGTGTACCCGGAATGTGTACACCCCAGACTTCATGTTTGTGTAGTTCTCATCAAGGCTGACGCCAAGGGTTGTGAAGGCGAAATGCCCATTGAAAAACCGTATGTTCTCACGAAAATGTCTGGAATCTGCATCCATGCTGGACCATAGCCTCATAAGCTCTGGGATTGGTTCCGGTTGTTTAAGCTCGATCTGTCCATTACGACAGCAGAATCCGTCCATCTCAGAAACAAACTTTCTGGCCTTGCAATGTTTGCAGTTTGCGTCGAGCTTCAGGATGTGGGTGTTGTCTGCTATGTTTGTGTACACACAGTCTAATGGATCAACCTTGCTAGGTATAAAAGGCGACATGCTAGCTTCCTCGTCATCCTCGAATGCGTCATTATCAGATCCTACAGGCATTCGTTGAAACATGATCATGAGAATAATATTCACATAGTACTACAATTACAATGAAGATCCTAGCCTTCCAAAATCCGACTTGACCATACCTTGGTCGCGATACATGTAGTACTCCTCATCCATCAATTCGGCTGGTGTCGGCTCATCGCCCATGATGGGCTCTGGGAACACATCAATGTCATCTGCATTAAAGTTGTTCAGAATGTGACAAAGACCGCATTATGTCAGAACAAGGTTGATGAGAAGTTGCAACAGAACCAAAGAAAATCTATTACATACCATTGGTGCAAACACCGTAATTCGGCATGACCGGGGGAGGGTCGCCATCCGATGAATCATCGCCGGCAGCCCGAGAGAGGGGGACTACGAGACTATCAGATGTTGAGTTAGTAATGTCTGGATGTGGGAGTGCGAGAAATTCTTTGCACGGGGTGTTTTTCCTTTTAGCATAACAGGCCTTCCTTTGAGCACTTGACTGCCCCTTCTCAATCTCCGACATGCTTTTGCGGCGCTGCACGCGCTTCCCTCGTATCTTTTCATTCAAAACATCTCTATCATCAACAGTTAGTTCCTCATTTTTCTTCTGATAACATGCTCGGCTACGAGAGTTTCTCTGTATCCTCTTAGCTTGGTCGTTGTCATGGGTAACACCGGAGGCGTCTAATGATGGAGGAGGTAATGTTGCATCATCATGGAATGAGTCTGTATAGTTAGGGCTATCAGCGGAGGCTTTTTAAAAGAAGGTGTGCAAGCATCATTAGTGAGGGGGTAATGTTGTCATGGGAAAATATTGTTTTAGTGAGTAATGAATATCAGAACATTCTTCTCGTACTCAAAAATAATTAATTTGCATTAAGATCAAGCATATGACGCTATGGTTTTTGCATCAATTATATTAAGTTGTGTCTACGGCAATTATTATTTGTCAGTCAAGGTGAAAGTAAAGCAACTGTTGGTATGAGAAGGTATGCACTGTGCATTAATAACAACCATATTTACCTGAATTAGATAGTGGCCGTAGATTTTCATCTCCTATTAACTTATCCTTTTTCCTCCGATAAGCTGCTCTCCTAAGTGCATTTTTATGATCTCTCTTGCGATCTTCCTCGGTTATATGACATGTTTCTTCAAGTATATTCTCGTCAACGTCTGATGTCATTGAGGACATAGTTTAAATGTAGTGAGTAAAACATAATCTGACCACATTGATGACAACATTATTCACAAGTCGATTACCATTTTGATAATTGTCATTAACCAGAACATATGTCTCTGTAGATGTAGCAGTAAATGCTGAATCAGAATGCGCTAATGTTGTATAGGCGGAGCTAGTTGGGTTGTCTGGTTAAACATGGTTAATAAATTATACACAATATTTAATTGTTAAGAAATGACTTGAAGATAATAATGATAATGGTTAGAACATTTGATTCTTACCAGATAAATTAATGTCGCGGAGTTTATCTTCTTCGAGACCACGCTCTTTTTTCCTATGATAAGAAGCTCTCCTCAGGGCGTTTCTATGAGCCCTTTTGCGATCTTCTTCCGTTATTGTAGCATTATCTTTGGTGACATTCAGGTCATCTGATTCAAAATGATAGGTCAGTATTACATTATGATATACCAAGGGGACGCCACGCATGAAAATTGATAAACAATGAGTAAATGATGTACCCGAGATCACAAGTCTAGGTTGACCAACATTCGTGATATCACCTAGGGCACGAGGTTGAACCATGTGGCCATCGACTTGTTGTTTTTTCAAACCCTGTGTCTTGCTAATGCGATAAGATTCCCGCCTCCACGCGTTGTTAAGTTCCCTATGGTCTACAACATGAATTCAACATATGGTAGTTAGTGAATAAAAACAGCCACTGCATGTAGCAAAATTTTGTTTACAACTCATTTAGATCACATTGGCACAAAATATAAGAAAACAGTTCCACTGGTTAAATGCCGCAAATATTATTCATCAACCTGCAGTTAAACAAATTACCAGATTTCGACAAGCAGGGTTGTTGAACCTCTATATCTAACACAATGTCCTGGATTTTTTTCATATGCTTAGCTGCACGCCTTTGTGTGTTGTCAGGTTCCTCTGATATATGACTTAGATCGATGGATCTGATGTCGTCTGCAACATGTCAAAAGTATAAAAGACAAAGACCATAATGCTTTGTCGCAAGATCTATATATCAGGTCATAATCGAAGTTAGATAAGCATCCACGGGAATACCGGTTAGCTTTGTCGCACCATCGATATCTTCGTTTGGAGGTTCACCGCCTATAGATTACCAATATGAAAAAATTGCTACATGTTCTAAATGAAAGTGACTTCCATTAAGTGCACTATTGGAATTTTAAATAAGTATGAGTTGGTACCAATAGTATTTTTGCCAGCTACATTTGTGCGCCAATCAAGACTTAGATGGTTGGAACCCAACAACGAATCATCATGATGGTCATTAATACGTTGCGAACTTGTTCCATCTGGAGAGTTGTACCCAGTAAAAAAAGATAATCAATGATATATAGGCTCCAAAAATATGGTTATAACAATCTTGGCATTTGTAACGCGGCTGAGCGAGTACCATATTCATTTATACTAAAATCCAAATTCTTTATATTCGGAGCTATGAATGAAGACTCATTATGCTCTCCATCCGAAAACAACAATGATACATCTGTAGAGTAATAACCATCATGAATATAAGGACAATGATCCAAACGCCATATCTACATGGCAACATTCCCAACAATATTCACACAAGCAATATACCTGGAACCATAGCTGAATTTTCCCCACCATTTTGAGCTATGGGTAAGATGCTTGCATTGTTATCTTCAACTATTGTAGAGCTTCTAAGGCCTGAAAAGCATTATGCTTTAATTATGTGAATATCACAAGTGCACAGAACTCATGTGTAGCACGTTATGATAGGTAAAAGCATGCTCGTAGAATTAACTTCAATAGTTATCACGCTTTTAAGGCCTGCAAAACATGATAATAAAATCTTGCGAATGTTCGTTAATGCAGCATACCCGTAGTAACGTCCTCTTCTGGTTGCTGATCAACCGCCTTGCTTCTTGAATTACCCATACGTACCTAAGCAATTACACACAACTGACAATTAATGACCTCTGCCTTCTGTGAAGTAAGGATGAGGATTCATTTAACTATTCGTGTGTTGACAATATAGTAGCGATCCTAGATCTAAAATATAGGGATTATAGATTTTTTATATCATTTAACTGCTTTATTGGCATTGACAATATGGTAATTTTTTATGGTGTGCTGGCATGAGTCTATAGAATCTGCGTGTTCTCAACCTAGCAAATACTATATAAGCAGTTCGGTGTAATTGCCACCACCGCATTGTAATTACTGAAACGGTAGTGTGCATTGACTTAAGAGTAGGAGTTCAAGTGGCTACCATCGATAAAATCTATTTGGTAGTGCTGCAATTTGAGGCCGAGTTACAGCGGCATGCATCATCTTGCAGCATATACTGGACCAGATATAAAATAAAGGGTGTTTTTGCTGGTAGTTCAAACAGGCATGTGAATTTTAATGGGAAATTAATGTTAGCAATGCAAAAACAATTCTGATTTCCCATCAATGTAAGATAAATTTGTGCTATGAGGAAAACAATGCGGCGCTTTATGTCAGCATAAATTTCTGGTGTCGTATATACATTGATGAATGGTTTTATTTCCCATTCAAAACCGTGGTTCATCTGGGAGCATCAAGTGTTTTGACCTTATTATTGTATATGTTCAGACTGTAGTTGGACTCAATCAATTTCAACCATCTGATGCTCACCTGGCATAGAAACCTTGACTATTTCCTTTTGGCATAGAAACCTTAACTATTGCATGGAACCTATTAGATTCAAGTATCATAACTACCTTATGTTTGTGTCACTTTTTGCATGTGATGCTGTTTCGGGGCTGGAAACTGGAGATCCTCTGAACTTGTGAGCTGCAAACTCGATGCACTTGCCAGATGCTGCTGCTGAACTCCTATCAGTTATGTGCACGTAAAATAGATGACTGCTGCCACTTGATGCTTATACCGACACCGGCAATGAGATGATTCACCACCTGCAAGAATTAGGGGCTGACAAAATGAGAAAAAAAGGTATGGCCTAGGCATATTAGCCAGTTAGGTGTAATTTTACAATTTCAAAGTCATTGAATGGTGACGCAATATGTATTTTTTAATTACAGGTTCTCAAATCTTGCACAGTATGACCACGGTACCGATCCGACATCATAATGTCAATTTTTGTGCAATATGACCACGGTATAGATCAGAGATCAAGAGTTGTAAGGGTTAGCAGTAGGATTTGTAAAGGTTAGAATACATAAACGCCCAACCTGAATTTGCAATCGCCGCTCCAGATAGTGTCCGGCGGCGACTGGATCACAAGGAGATCCGCTGAACAGCGACGGATCATACGAGATTTTCCTGTCTTTGCACTCGGACGGCGGCGTCGCCGGGATTGACCGGCCGTGAAGGAGGTCTACGGTTTGAGCGGTGGTGACGGCGGCCAAGGGTTTGAGCGGCGGGGTCGGAAGATGCGTGTAGAAAGGTACGATATGGACGAATGACGGCGACTCGCAATGGCATCGAGGGCACGACGATTTTCGGATCCTAGGGGTTCTGTTTCAGATCAATCAGCTGTAATTTCGTAGGTTAACCTTGTTAGATCATTTTAGGTCGTTTTTTAGCTGTGAACCGGCGCCCAACCTCAGAATGGGCGTCGTTGTAACTTGATGTTTTTTTTATCGGTCGGGAGGTAAGATGCGGGGGAACGGTGGGTAGCGGGAGGTGGGACGAAGTACCAAAAAAAACCAGGGGAGGTGGGACGAAAATTGACCGGCGGAGACTACCAACTGCTCCATTAGGAGTAGAGACTTGAAGGGTTTAATTACTGAATTGAGGTGGATGGACAATATTACCCTTTGGAAAATTTTAAAGGGGGTGTACAGAAGAAGACCTCAGAGACAATTTACTTGTATAAATAAACATAAGTATATCTAATAAAATAAACCATTCATTTTTATAGGGACCTGGTAAATGATTCATTTTTCTGATTGGACTTCGTACACATATGTATAGCTTTTCAAAATCTTTGAATTTATGCTGTCAACTTATGTCACTTCAAATATTGTAGAAAATATGTTCAAATTTTTTTTGGGTGATACTAGGACTCAAACCCAGTATCTGGTACTTGTGACAAGGGGGATCGTACCAGTAGGCTATGAGAGGATATCAAGCATATGTTGCCAACCATCTAATTTGTATATACTGCTAAACATTGCTAGTCGTCCGATCAAAAGTCAACGTGCACTGCATCGTCAAACAGGACGCCGCTGACCGTAGGCCAATGCCCCTTCCCGCCATGGCCACTTCCCGCGTTCGCCTCTTCCCGCCAATGCCTCTTCCCACCATGGCCACGCCCGGTCGCTATAAAAGCCATGGTCACCGCAGCCAAACCCAAGCCGTGCTCACCGCGACAATCATGGTACGCAAGCTCATCACCACATGGGCTACCATCATAGGAACCTGGGATCACATCACCCGTCCTTGTTCCCCTTCAACCAATGTTCCGCCACCCCAGCTAGAGCTCGAGCCCCAGCCCGAGCCCCAGTCATGGGATCCATGGCCACAACCTCCGCTCTAGCCCCAGCCATGTGATCCATGGCCACAAGCTCCGCTCCCAGCCGTGGTGCCTGCAGTTGATCAGCAAACTTCCATACTGAACTCGTATGGCACTGCGGCGAGGGAGGACTCCAGCCGCAGATTCATCGATGAGCATTCTATCCTGGGACTGCCCGCTCCTGCCGATGCATACCCCGCTAGAGTGAGGCAGGCCATGGAATACCACCGCGCCGCGCGCGACACCATGGTCAGGAGGCAAGCTGCAGCGCCTGGGAAGGCACCAGTGCAGTACAACCAGGCTATGGAGCCGAGTTGCAGCCGCCCGGCACCTGAGTACATCGACTTGTCGTCCGACGAGGACTAGAGTTTCAGAAAAGTGCAGAACTAGAAACTGAATTTCTGCTAAGTGGTCAGTGTTAATCAAGTTAGTGGTCAGTGTTAGTAGTCAGTGTTAGTGAGTTTCAGAAGTGTTAGTAGTCAGTGTTAATCAAGTTAGTGGTCAGTCTTAATCAAGTTAGTGGTCACTATTAATCAAGTCAATCTTAGTGGTCAGCGTTGTACTTTGCATTTCAACTGAATTTCAGTTTCAACTGTCTCCTAAGTACTTTGCATTTCAGAGCTTCTTTATAACAAAGGCACAAAACATTACACATTCCAAACTTGCCAACTTTTCAGCATTACACATTCTAGTTTCTTCCTCTTACAATCACACAAAGCCCCTGCTAAGCAATGCAACCACGGCATAAACCACAACACTCTCAAGAATCACAAGTACAAGAAACCGATCTAGTTTTCCCTAGTTTTCCTCTGCTCATCTATTTTTTCCCTCTCTTTCTTCATCCTCTGAATCTCATGTTCCTTCTCAAACATACTAACTTGCAGCTTCTTCTTATCATCTACAAGCTTGTGAATAACAAGCCTTGATCTCCCCTGCCATGAATCATCCATCCAACTCAAATACCCACAGGAGTTCAGCCCCTGTCCATTTCAATTGCAGAAAACATTTAGTACAAAATTCGGTGAAACAAGGAAAATTCAGTGAAACCAAATCGGATGCCTCATATGGACAGCTCAGAAAACGTCGTCCTGCATCAAATCCTTCATTGCACATTCTCACAACAGGCGTCAGTTTGCAGCCACATTCTGCCTTACCACCTTGGCGATTTTCATTTGCACTGTTCTCCCCTCCCTGCAAATCACGCGTGCAATCAAACACAAAAACCCACGGCAACAAAATGATGAAAGGACACACCTTCATGGATTTTTTTGAGCTAGATGTAAGCTCAGAGCTCATTCTCCACTCGCCATCCATGTTGTTGCTGCCGCCGGCGTGGTTGAGGCTGCCGGCGTGGTTGAGGCTGCCATCGTGCTTGATGATATGGCCGTGCTTGATGTTGTCGCCGTGCTTGATGTTTTTGCCGTGGTTGAGGCCGCCGTTCTGACCGCCTACCATGGTCGCACGACGGGATCTGGCCGTCGTTCCCTCCATGGTCGCACGAGAAGGGCGGCCGCCGCGTCACAGCTAGGGATCTGGAGAAAAGGATTGGGGATACAGAGGAGTGGGCGGCGGGTCAGTTATAATTAAACTGGGGGGGGGGGGTTATCTGCAAAAAATGCATGGCACAGTCGACCGACCCAGGCGTGCGTGGCAGCCCATGTGTCCACTTTGCATGCGATTTGGGCCTAAATGAGTCCGCATCAGAGTTAATGTATGATTTTTATGGGTTTTTTTTTGTTTATGTATGAATCCGTTACCGCCGCGCAAGTTTATGTACCCCAGCTGTAATTAATTCTATATAGAAGTGTTGTCAAACTAATGAGCAATTTGAGTAAGATGAGCTGGCGCATAAAGATAAGGAGGGATGAACTTAAAACAATAGAAAAATCCACCGAAATTGCACTAGAAGATGGTATATAAAGAGATCAGTAGGTCCATGGAAATCCATATTTTTATTTCATTTTCAATGAAATATTACTCGAAACACTAATGAAAATAGAAACCAACAAATGAAGAGTTTGAAAGGGGATGCTAGAGATCGGTATGAGAATCCGTGAATAGTTTTCAGGTAGCACCAACCCAATACACTTATCGGAAATCTCTATTATATTATTTAAATAAGATATAAAAGGGCAACACATTCATCGACATAAGCTGAAGTATATCAACTGATTGGTCCAAATAATAAACATTTGAATTTAAAATATATAAATAGGAAAACAAGGTTAGCTTAGATTGTTATATTTCTTGTGGTGGAGCAAGCTCATCCGGGTTCATATTATAGACTTGGGACATGTGCTTGCATATTTCTTGGATCTCTTTCAGACTTAGTGGCAATATTCCTTGATTGTTAAGATGCCCCATTGATTACAAGGTGTCTGTGGCGACTTCATTAATCTCAAGATTTGCCTGCTTAGTTTATTGGATGCTCTTCACAGGAATACATTGAGAGTGTGTGCGCGTCATGATCATCTACGCCTCTACTGCGTTTGTAAAAAATAATATAAACATTGCCGTGACAGTGAAAAATAATCAGCAATATTTGATGAATTAACATGGAGTTTCCATTAGATGGGAAATTGCCAGAAGCAATTAGAACAATAGAAACATGCACGAAATCATCTAGGAGGATGACATTGCACAAGATTTAAACACATTCTTCAGATATTTTTTTCTGTGGTGAATTTCTTGATGTGTTATCAATCAACATAAATACGTTAATTACGAAAAAAAAATGACAAGTCTCGGTGTATTATTTATCATCAGTAAAGTTACGAAAATGATTCACTATTTGGGCCCAACTACATGTATATGTTTTTTCAAGAAAAAAAAACATGAGTTCACATCTACTTATATGCGCAATTGCATAGTTTCAATTGATAATTTACAATCAGTCTGATCTAAGACTTTTACCAATTTAGCAGTTGTTTTAGCTTTAGAGCATCTCTCTAAAGAATTTTATATAAAATCTCAGATGTGAAATTGTGTTATTTACGAGAAACATATGTGAACTAATATGAGACAAGAAAAGGGTTGGCAAGCTCCTTTGAGTGGCATTTTATCCATATCTCACCTTTCCACCTAGTATGATACTTCTACAATCCTTGGTTCATATTATTGTCACTAGACATCCATACTCTTTTGGACTAATCAATTTATCATTGGTAAGGTTGGTCGCCCATTAAAATGTGTTAGAAGTTGAGAATCAACAGAATATGCACATAGATCACCATGATGTGCCAACTTAGGTGCACAGAGTACATTGAGTTCTCTATGGTCTTCATGTTTATAACTGCATGTGTTTACACTTATGTTTTACGTTCGAATGAGAAAAGTTCAGTCTGGGTAGTACAATTCAGAATTCTATTTTGAATACGAAGGTGGAAATGTAAAAAGCACATTTTTGATGAAAAAAGTATTCACGTATTATATCAATATTATGAATTTATGAGAGATGGTTGGCTCATGTACAAGCTGATGATCCACTGTGTCAGTGACTTCAGTTAGGAAGAGGACAAGGCCCACCAATGACATGAATGTTATGCCGGATTGAGGAACATCATGAGTATTAATCAAGATGCAATAGGGGTTTCCATCAGAAATATGTCTTCTTACCCATTAGATGTTTTAACTTCTGTTTACATTACTTGGGCAAGTAATGGGAGCCTTGGCGCAACGGTAAATTGGTCGGACCCTTCCCCGGCCCCTGCGCAAGCGGGAGCTACGTGCACTGAGCTGCACCTTTTTTTTGCATTACTTGGGCAAATTATTTATTCCATGGATTGATCCATTACAGACTTGCTTTGTAAATTTTCTAAAACTCATGTATACTCACATTGTCCCCAAAACTAGGGACCACCACATGATCTCAGGACAAAGCTGTAGAGAGGAAGCCAGACTGCCTGCTCAAAACGCATATCTTTAGTTAGCAAGATCCATAAGATTTCCTTTAAACCATCTAAAAATAAGTGTTTTTATTTTCAATAAATGTTGGCTTGATCATTGTTTCAAGACCAAAGATCCCTCTTCAAGTACAAAACATGAACACATGTGTATTACCATCATATAGTTGCTTATCCAAATGATTTACTATTTGGAAATTTTCTGAGACAACATAGAACAAAAGTACAATAGTAATATTCTCTATAGACCGTAATGTGCTACTCATAGTTAATACTCCTCCGTCTAGGTGTGTAAGTCACCTTACAAAAACCAAATAATCCCAAAACACTTACTCCCTCTGTCCGGTGAAGAGTGTACATCTGGAAATTTTAGGACAAATTATGAAGTTGAGTAAAGAATGCATTGGAAAGGTGCAAGCTACCATCTCTCTCCTCTTTAATTACCCAACCCCCAATGAGCTAAGTGCATGTAGAAATTAAGAAGATCATGTGTAGATTGCTATTGGTCTTGGTTACCGTGTGATGAGAGAGAATTATTTTTTCCCACTTTAAAATGCATTGGGAAGATAGAAGTACACTCTTTTGTGGATAAATTTTAAAGCTAGATGTACACTCTTCACCGGACGGAGGGAGTAGGCATGATGCATTAACTCCCACCTCGTTTCTTGTTTCATGACATATCAACCAATAAGAGATGTGGGGCGTGCATGCTTTCAATCACTTGAGACTACCAAACACGACATGCAGTGGTTAGTACATTGCATGCAATGCTAATTAGCAGATAAACATTAAGTTCTCTCGTTTTCCCCTCCTCCCCGGTCATGGTGCACAACCTAATAAATCAACTACATAGATATTTATATTTAAGAAAACATATGAGTTCTCATCTACTTACACGTCTATTGGCATAATTTCAATCCGATCTGGTACTTTTACACATTCAACATTTCATCTAGCTTCAGAGCATTTCCCTACTGAATTTTTTGTAAATGATTGTAAGCGAAAGTTCTTGATGACGCGGAAATATGGGAAACAATATAGAAAAAGATACTTAAACTCACATATTATTAGTTTATACTTTGTACTAAATTATTAGCTGATTTCCAACCATGCCCTCGCAAACGTTGCTAGTGCAAAATAAAAAGAGGATAGTTAATTACAACTAAAGAACGGCGTGGCATTGCGCGCTTCAGACATGGATCAATCGTACACTTATTTTCATTGGTCCTTGTGCCAAGCAGCCACACACATTCCCCATGACAAAATGGGCAGGTGGTTGGATAGGGATCGTGGAAGGCTGTTGCGATAAAGTGATGGCCGATTGCACATTTCAAGGCGCATGGACGGCTATCAATGCACAATCACCGAATGACGACGCAGTGCCATATCGTATACATACAGAAATATACTACACTTTAATCAACACATCGCTACAGAGATCCTTCAACGACGATCGAGATGGCCGGCGCTCAAGAGCAAGGCCTGAAGCTGCTGGGGGCGGCGTCCGGGGTGAGCCCGTACGTGATCCGCGCCCAGATGGGGCTCGGCATCAAGGGGCTGACCTACGACTACCTCCCCGAGGACACCCGGTGCAAGAGCGACCTGCTCCTCGTGTCCAATCCTGTGCACAAGAAGCTGCCTGTCCTCATCCACGGCGGCAGGCCCGTCTGCGAGTCGCTGATCATCTTGGAGTACCTCGACGACGCCTTCCCCGAAAATGGCGCCTCCATCCTCCCTGTCGACCCCTACCGCCGTGTTGTCGCCCGTTTCTGGGCCGCCTACGTGGATAGCAAGGTATGTTTCCTCTCGTCTAGTTTGGCCCATCTTTGACTTTTTTCATTCATTAAAGTGATAATACTTTTTTTTTGAGTTGGACATGTTGGTTGCGTGCATTGTGTGTTATGCAGATGTTGAACATTCGCTCTGAGTTGTATTCTCTTCAATTATCCATTGAAAGAAAATATCGATTATTGAAAAATCACATAATCAATGTGTTGCCACAGCTGTTCCCTTCGTGTATCGGCATCCTCAAGACAGGGAAGCCGCAACAAAGAGCCGACAAGGTGGAGGAGACCTTGTCAGCACTCGGGCTCCTAGAGTCCGCCCTAGCGGAATGCTCCAAGAAAGGGGAAGCGGAGGCGCCGTTCTTTGGAGGTGGCTCTCTCGGGCTGCTCGACATTGCCCTCGGGAGCTATCTTCCCTGGCTCGAAGCAATAGGCCACCTTGCCGGCATGCCGCCGTTCCTCGATGCGGCTAGGACACCAAAACTGGCCACGTGGGCGGAGCGGTTCAGGGCCGCCGAGCCGGTAAGGGTGCTGCTGCCTGCGGCGGACAAGGTGGAGGAGTACATCTCAACGGTTCTTTATCCAAAGTGGAAGGCCGCGCTCACTGCATTAGCAACTAATTAGAGATCATGCCGCCTCGTTCCATCACTGTTGTTGTGCTCGCCTTCAAATTCAGTTAGTGTTTTCACGAGTTGTGCTCTTTGAACTTTTGTTACTTTGTTGTTAGGGTCTGATCGTCGTGGATGGTGCGCATGCGTGCACTGTCTTCGATCTGAGTTTGCTGTCTTGGGAATAAAATAAAGCTTCGTCAATCTTTGACCGTTTTCTCAAGGATGTTTTTTATTTCTCTGAAAATATCAGATCCATTATAAATGTTCACGGAAAGTACAAACCACACAAACATAATAAAAATTACATCGAGATCCGTGGACAACCGAACAACCATTGCCGCCGCCCGAACGAGCCGCCGACGCGCCCGCTGTCGCCGCTCCGATACCGGAGCCGGCTGGACCTTGTCGATGACAATCGTGAAGTATTCGTGTGTGTGTGTGTGCCCTAAGGACGAGCGTTCGAGGGCCGCAAGCATCGCCATTGAATCCTTCAATTGATCTGAAGAACCTGACACCAAATCTTGTTGTTGTGTACGCACGACGAGAAACACTAAGCTCGCCGCTCCGAGGAGCTGGCTGGGATCTATGGCGAAGCTCTGTCTAATACGCTCCGACGAACAAACTTGAGGAGGACCAGAGTCCGGAAGACTGACTCGAAGAAGAAGCGCCGCCATCCATCCGAGCGCTGCCCTTGCGAGAAGCAAAACCCTACCTATCTAAGCCGAGGCACCAGGAATACCCTCCCTACCACCGGCTGCCGGAGTGCCAGGAGGAGGGGAGGCAAATCCACAGACTCGCCGACAGAGATCAAAAGGAAGATGGCTTTCCCAAGTCGCCTTGTGAGAAGGGAAACAAAAAACCGTGTCTAGAGTACTTATCCGATTTTACCCCGTCAAGGACGTTACTAATACGACATGCAATGTTCTCCTGTCGAGTTCTTAATATGTAAATAAAAAAAATTAAAACATGTTGATACCAGATTTTGGCACGACAATAAATATAAATAGGAAGGCCTCAAATGAAAAAGTGATCAATATGAAGAATCTCCATCTCATCAAAACGGGGAAATTTGATGTTTAGGCCATCTCCATCCGATTTCATACCGAGGGCTGAAGTAGTGTCCGGGGTGCTGAAAGTTGCTGATCAGGGTACTATTCGGCTGATTACAAACCCAAAATCACCTCAAATGAAAAAAAGGTTACTACTCGGGGTAATGCGCGAAGGAGAAAGAAGAAGGATATATGCGGCATTGCCTGCGTGAGTCTATTTTTACTTGAAAAGAAAGAAAGAAACCGCCACCGTGTGGAAGAACCCTATGCCCCCCCCCCCCCCCCCCCCGAGCCTCCATCGTGTCTCCTTGCTGCCAGGCGGCCAACCATGCGTGGCAGCGGGCAGTACTCCACTTCCATATCATGTCTTGGTTGGCGGCATGTCCTCTCCTTCGACTAGGCGACATGCTTCCTAGCGAGGCAGCGGCCCTGTTCGTCCAATTGTCGTGGCCGTTCAGGTCTCGAGGAGCAACCGCGGGAGCCGGCGCCCTTCGTCATTATGACTCTGCGGCTCAGACGCAATGGGTATCCCCATCTCAGGCTCTCCCATATCCCAACTTCTCTTGCTAGATGTCGTTGTTCAATGCCTTGATTGAAACTTGATATTTAGCTCTTAATGATTTCCTCTTTCCATGTTATTTTCTTCCTTCAATTTCTAAATCTAAAGTCCCTGAATGTGGAAACCGGTTTAGTAATTTTTGTTTCTATATAATTTTACAGGAAGGTGAGATGAATAAAAGAAACAAAACAATGACACATTTTCAAGTTCACATCATCGGATCCTCCTTGGAAAACGGTCCATTAACTCAAACAACTAATAATATCCCTCGTATTAGAGCTCAACTCAACCCCGATGATATAGAACAGTAAGAGTTTTGACTCTTTTTACATTTTGCATCTGTATTGAATTTCAAAATTTATCGTTCAAGGTTTACCTTTTATTGAAGACTATTGGAGGCCGAGATTAATCACTCGTTTGACTTGTATCTAAAACCACGATACATATTTCTCTTTGGAGGGAGTAAATGTCCTAATTTTTTAGTATCACGATTGAATAAATACTTTCATTGATTATTGTGGTTAGATTCCTATTTGTCCAAGAAGTTTTAACATGGCCTATCTTAACTCATTTTTTCATGTGAGATATAAATGAACATAAAGCTGCTCATATTGGAAGTAACATAATTAGTAACATGCATGCCATATAGGCAAAAAGTATGATGTGACAAGTAATTAATGAGGAAAGATGCGAATGAAGTAACATAATATGTTACCTTCATGTAGCGGTTCCGAATATAAAATGACTCTACAAAGTAGTGAATGGACCTCTCTATGTCAACACACGTATGACACTACCCACCAATCTAAGTTACTTCCTTTTCTGTCTAGTCTAAGTTACTTCCTTTTATGACCGAGCCGGTGATTTTATTATTAAGTAGTGGGTTTGAGTAACTCTTACCTTACCATGTTAAAATTGCTCATGCCTTGAAACTGGGTTGTTTTAGTTATTTTTTGATCATTAGTTTCTCGCTTGCGGCCTCAGTCAATACTGGCTCCGCTACTGTTCATAAGGAATGACACTTACATGATTAACGTAAAAGACTTGTGTGCATTTGTTTTGGCTGAATGAAATTAGGAGAGGGTGTTAAACTACACCCTCCGTCTAGGTGTGTAAGTCATCTTACAAAAACCAAATAATTACAAAACACTTAGGCTCGGTGTATTAACTTCTACTTCGTTTCTTGTTTCTTCACATATCAATCAATAAGAGACGAGGGGTGTGCATGCTTTTAATGACTTGAGACTACCAAACACGACATGCAGTGGCTAGTTCATTGCATGCAATGCTATTAATAGCAAATAAACATTAAGGTCTTTTGTTTTCCCCTTCTTGGTCACGGTGCACAATCTAAGATGACTTACTCACCTATACGGAGGGAGTATAATTTTGTTTCGCCAACTAATATGCATCATGCTCTCTGCAAAAAGAAAAAACTAATATGCATCATGCAGGCAGTGTACTAGCTAAAATATCTAAGGACATCGGCAAGAAGCATTTGTTACAATTGCTAGCAGTAAAATATATTGAATTCATGTCATGTGTTACTAGCAGAATGGTGCATGCATGAGCTGGACATGCAAGTAATAAATTATTTGTATGTGGTAGGTGCTACCATGTATACGTGGCTTTGTCGAATTCAATCTGTCCCTCTCAGGCTAGACAGTACAGTCGTTTCTACTGCAGCTCACGTCATGCATGACATAGTATACGTCCTTGCACTAGCTACCAGTAAAATATTTAATAAGAATTACGTGTTACTAGCAGTATGGTGCATGCATGAGCTGGACATGCTAGTACTCCCTCCGTCCGGAAATACTTGTCATCAAAATGAATAAAATGAGATGTATGTAGATGTATTTTAGTTCTAGATACATCTCTTTTTATCCATTTTGATGACAAGTATTTTCGGAGGAGGGAGTAATAATTTATTCTGTGTCATCGGTTCTACCGTGTGTACGTGGATGTACACCTGCAACTGACAGCCAACTTTTAATCCCTAATTATAAGGACCGCGTTTTTGAATTGGTAGAGCATGGTTAATAATACAATCATCTGTTGGTTATATGATGTTGTCATGTCATCTATATGATACATGACCCCCCCCCTCGCAAGCTGGCCGGTAGTTTGTAGCCCACTACTTATCTCTCCCCTTACTCTCTCTATAAACTAAGAAAAAATATATTATTTAATCAAGCTATAAAGCTTCTAGGTAGTTTTTTTTTTCGAGAGTACAAGCTTCTAAGTAGTAGAACGTGAGCTTGTCTATCAGTAATGCAGGTGTTCACTGATACAACTACATATATGTGCAGCTGCTGCATCTTCTCTCTTAGCTGTTCTTTGATCCTCTACGTTGATCCTAGGAGGAGCTAACTACTCTGCAGTATAGCTAACAGATGAGGCCCACCCAGTAGGATTTGGGGGTTGAAAGATTGGTTGGCAAATTTTATATATAAATTATTTGGTATGCATACTGATTTTGAATGCATTTAATGAAGTGTATTTGATAATATTTCAAAAACATATCTATATTCATTTTCATTGTTATAGTGTCTATATAAAAGGCCCCAAGTATAAAGTCTCGCCCCGGCTCCCAAAATCTCGGCCCTGCATGCAAGTAATAAATTATTTGTATGTGGTGGTAGGTGCTACCATGTATACGTGGCTTTATCGGATTCTGTATGTCCCTCTTAGGCTAGACAGTACAGTAGCATCTACTGCAGCTCACGTCATGCATGACATAGTATGGCTGCCATATTCAAGTCACCTTGACTGGCAGGTCTTCCGCCCCTTGCTGCGAAATTACTCGTACCAATTGGAAGCAATAAAGCGGAAATCCATTGGTGCTTCAGGGAGCCTCGCACGTGAAAAATATATTTTAAAGTGTGAAAAAATTTTAAACAAAAATTTGCCGCATACATCTCGACATTATATGTGTGCACGTTAAGTTTCGGAGAAAACCGATATTTTTTGTGGCTCATGTAAAAAAGACAAAAGGATGTCTTGTGAAAAGCATTTTTTGACATTGGATTTTGTCTTTTTCACACGTGACACATAAGTTGTCGGTTTTTCGCCAAAAGACGTTTGTGAGCATGTACAATATCGAGATATATGTGCCAGGTTTTTGTTTGAATTTTTTTGATATTTCAAAATATGTTTAGAACACATTTAGGAAACCAGAAGCGCATGCTCCCATGCGCCAAAGCGCCACTCTCAGCAATAAAGCTTCTAAGTAGTTTTTTTTTTAGAGTACAAGCATCTAAGTAGTAGAACGTGAGCTTCTCTATCAGTAATGCAGGTGTTCACTGATACAACTGCAGACATGTGCATCTGCTGCATCTTCTCTCTTAGCTGCTCTTTGATCCTCTACGTTGATCCTGGGAGGAACTAACTACCATGCAGTATAGCTAACAGATGGGGCCCACCCAGTTGAATTTGGCGGTTGAGAGATTGGTTTAGCAAATTTGCATAAAGAGCACGTAAATTCTACCGTAGGTGTAGCATTTTTTGTATCTGGCACATTGTTGAAATTTTTAGCTGGAGGTGGAGGTGGAGGATAGAAGCCCAGAAGGTGCGGTAGGTGGGAGTGTTAGCCATGCTAAGCTCACGTCATAGGCTAATGTAGTTTTCTGCTTCAAATAAACGTTGCATGCCTGCAGACGTGACACTTCCATGCAGCATGCACGTAGTAGATGGGGACGTGCAGTACGCACGATCTCGCTCCGTTCTTTCTGTTATAGTTAACCCGGTCAGCGTAGCGCGCTTGTGCATCTGGAGGTTGCGGGATGGCGCGGCCAATCCGGATCACAGCGAGCTGGCCGGGGTAGTTAGTCGTTTCCAATTTTGTAACAGAAATAAGAAGAAAAGGGAAGAGCAGAAAACGCTGCGCAATCGGTGGCAGCACAAAACTGACTCTCTCTCGTTCGTCTACCTCCGTCTCTCTCTCTCGCTCGACCTCATCTCTAATCGCTCTCGCTAAGTCCGGCAACGACAATTGGCATCAGAGCCGTGGTGTTCGATCCACTCTCCGGTGGCCGGCGGTGTCCGATCCGCGGCGTACCATGTCGGATAGCGAGGAGGAGAAGATGAGCAAGACCGGGACCAAGTCGCCGCCGAAGACGCCGACGTCCAAGGCGCCGATCGCGCGTCTCACCGGCAGCGGCAGCGGCAGCGGCGAACTCCGTGTGGTGGAGCGCGTCGTGCGCGAGGAGTCGGGGACGGCCATGATGCTCACCCGTACCAATTACCAGGAGTGGGCGCTTGTGATGCAGGTTAAGCTGCAAGTCGCCCGCGTCTGGACCGCGGTGATCGAGGACGGCGCCGAGGAGAACGACGACCGGCGCGCGCTACAGATCATCCTCACCGGCGTTCCGCCGGAGATGCTGCGTGTGCTGGCTGCGAAGGACACGGCGAAGAAGGCGTGGGAGACCATCAAGACGATGCGGATGGGCAGCGAGCGCGCCCGTGAAGCCAAGGCGCAGGTGCGCCGGCGGGAGTTCGAGGATCTCCGTTTCAAAGACGGGGAGTCCGTCGAGGATTTCGGGCTGCGGCTTTCTGGCCTCGTCGCCGACCTGGAGCTGTATGGCGACCCTGTCACCGAGCACAAGGCAGTCCAGAAGTTTCTCCGAGTGGTGCCGCGGAGGTACCGCCCGATGGCCATGGCGATCGAATCCTTGATCGATCTGAAAACCATGTCCATCGAGGAGCTCGTCGGGCGTTTCTCTGCATGTGAGGACCACTACGACCTCGACGACGGCACGCAATCCACCGGGCGCCTTCTGCTCACTCATGAGGAGTGGCTGGCCCGGGAGAAGCTGGGCAGCGGCGCCGGCGGTTCATCGTCCGGCGGAGGAGGCGGCGGCAAGAACAAGTCGCCGGGCAAGCCAAAACCTCACGGTGGCGGCGGTGGCAGACCTGCACCGGGCAGCGGCGGCGCGGGAGGATCCGGCGGCTCAGGCGGCAAGAAAAAGGGCAAATGCCATTATTGCAACAAGCCGGGTCATTGGAAGAAAGAGTGCTACACCAGGATTAAGGCGGAAGAAGAACGTGCAAAGCAGGGGCAAGCACATCTAGTCCGCGAAGGCGACGAGCACCATGAGGGACTTATGATGGCCGCGGTCACCACTTGTTTCACCACCAGCATCGTGGCGCCCCAGCAAGTTCATCTCAATGAAGAGAAAGTGCATCCAGAGATCTCACCGCCGGGGCTGTGGTACTTTGATACGGGAGCTACAAGCCACATGACTGGTGACAGGGGCATGTTCAGTACTCTTGATGAATCTGTGCAAGGGACTGTAAAGTTCGGAGATGGATCACGCGTTGCAATCCGAGGAAGAGGTTCAGTGATCTTCAGAGGACAGAGCGGCAACCAACGCGCACTGTCAGAGGTTTACTTTATCCCAAGTCTTAGCAGCAATATAATTTCAGTTGGCCAGCTGGATGAAGGGGGGTGCAGAATTCAGATTCATGAGGGACTGATGACAATTCATGACACCGTCGGGCGCATGATGGCTCACATCCGGCGTTCGATCAGTCGTTTGTACACTGCCGTGCTCACCATTGACACACCGGCGTGCCTGCTGACGAAGAACGACGACGAGACCTGGCGTTGGCATGCTAGGATGGGTCATCTACACTTCAGGGCACTGCGTGCCATGTCCTCCAAAAGCATGGTACGTGGGATGCCGCTGATCGACCGCGTCGACGAGTACTGCGACGGATGCACCCTCGGCAAGCAGCACCGTGCACCATTCCCGCAGGCAGCAGCGTACAGGGCCGAACAAGGCTTGGAGCTTGTCCACACTGACTTGTGTGGTCCGATCAGTCCACCCACTCTTGGAGGCAACAAGTATTTTTTGCTTGTAGTTGATGACTTCAGTCGATACATGTGGTTGGCCGTACTGAAGACAAAGGACGAGGCATTCAACTGCTTCAAGAGGATTCAGGCTGCTGCTGAAACTGAAGGAAGATGCAGGTTGCGTGCGTTCCGGTCTGACCGGGGCGGCGAGTTTAATTCTAGTGAGTTCGTGGAGTATTGCGACAAGCTCGGGGTCAAGCACTACACGACTGCACCGTATTCGCCGCAACAAAATGGTGTCGTTGAGCGGCGTAATCAGACTGTTGTCGAGATGGCGCAGTGTTTACTGAAGAGCATGGGCATGCCTGCTGTGTTCTGGGGCGAGGCAGTGAGGACGGCTGTATACATTCTCAACAGATCACCGACCCGCAGCCTCGATGGTGTCACGCCGTATGAAGCATGGCACTACCAAGCTCACTGATCGCTCAACTCCCATGGTGTTTATTGGCTATGAGGAGGGTGCCAAATGTTATCGCGTCTACGACCCAGTGGCGAAAAAACTTCAGGTAACTCGTGACATTTTATTTGAAGAGAGCAGGCCATGGACTTGGAGCACCCCGGGCACGAGCGCGGACACCGCAGCGCCGGTGACATTTACCGTGGTTTACACCATGGATGATGGTGTCCAGGAGATCGACAGTGGGTCGACCACCCCGCTGGCCACCCCTCGGACCGCGGCGACACCCTCTACACCAGCCTTGGGGACGCCGCGATCTCCTGCAGTTGCCACACCTGTGGTGGACGCGCCCGAGTCATCGCAGTACAAGCCGATGACACCCATGGACTCGCCGAGGGCTGGCGGGGACACGCCTCCGTCATATGACTCCAGGCATGATGTGCCAACGGGGCAGCCAGTTCGCTACCGGAGCTTCACGAGCGTGCTGGAGGAGACCGAGGATCAGGCGGTGCGTGAGCAGTTCGAGCGGTGCCTGCTCGTGCGCTGCCTGTTCAGTGCCGAGGAGCCGCGTGGCGTGGACGAGGCGCTCGCAAGCAAGGCATGGAAGGGCGCCATGGACGTCGAGATGCAGTCCATCATCGACAACAAGACATGGGAGCTTGCTCAGCTCCCAGGTGGACACACGGCGATCGGTCTCAAGTGGGTATATCGCGTCAAGCGCGACCCGGATGGCAAGATCATCAAGTACAAGGCCCGCTTGGTGGCGAAAGGCTATGTGCAGCGAGAAGGCGTGGACTTCGAGGAAGTTTTCGCGCCGGTGGCACGCATGGAGACTGTGCGGCTGCTTCTTGCGCTCGCCGCGCACTCCGGCTGGGAGGTGCACCACATGGATGTAAAATCCGCTTTTCTCAATGGTGACCTCGCCGAGGAAGTGTACGTGGCGCAGCCGCCGGGGTACATCACCGCCGGCAAGGAGCAGCAGGTCCTGCGGCTTCGGAAGGCACTCTACGGGCTACGGCAAGCTCCGAGGGCCTGGTACGCGAAGCTAGACGAGAGCATGAGCATGTTGGGGTTCACGCGCAGTCCACTGGAGCACGCCGTGTACCGCCGTGGCAATGCTCACTCGTTCCTGCTAGTGGGCGTGTACGTCGACGACCTCATCATCACGGGCACTGACCAAGCATCCATCATCGAGTTCAAGGGACAGATGCAAGAGCTCTTCAAAATGAGTGATCTTGGCCTTCTAAGTTACTACTTGGGCATTGAGGTAACACAAACCAGAGACTCCATTACTTTGTGTCAGAGGAATTATGCAGAAAAAGTGCTCGAGGTGGCTGGAATGGATGGATGTAATGCATGCCAAACTCCCATGGAATGCCGGCTCAAGCTGAAGAAAGATGATGAAGCAAAATTGGTTGATGCCTCGCTGTACCGTACCGTGATTGGGAGCCTGAGATACTTGGTTCACACCAGGCCAGACATCACACATGCGGTTGGGATAGTGAGCAGGTTTATGGAGAAGCCCACTGTGACTCACTGGACAGCCGTGAAGCAAATCCTTCGGTATGTGCGCGGCACTCTGAACTATGGCTGCTGCTACCGGCGTGGCTCCGGCAAAGCTGAACTGATTGGTTACAGTGACAGCGATCACGCCGGAGATGTTGGAGATCGCAAGAGCACCTCGGGTCAGATCTTCTTCCTTGGTGAGAACCCAGTGTCATGGACCTCTCAAAAGCAAAAGATTGTAGCCATCAGCTCATGTGAGGCGGAGTATGTTGCAGCAGCCGCAGCCACTTGCCAAGGTCTTTGGTTGAGCCGTCTTCTTGCAGAGATGAGAGGAGAAGAAGAAGCAAGCTCATTCAAGCTTCTGATTGACAACAAGTCTGCAATCGCACTGGCCAAGAACCCCATTCACCACGACCGAAGCAAACATATTGATATCAAGTTTCATTTCATCCGAGATTGTGTTGAAACAAAGGAGGTGCAGATTGATCACGTTGGCACTGATGATCAGGTTGCTGATGCCTTGACAAAAGCGCTGGGTAGGGTGAAGTTCGTCGAGCTGCGTCAGAGGCTGGGAGTGAAGGTAATTAGCAAAGGACGCTGAGCTTAGGGGGGAGAAATGTTAGCCATGCTAAGCTCACGTCATAGGCTAATGTAGTTTTCTGCTTCAAATAAACGTTGCATGCCTGCAGATGTCACACTTCCATGCAGCATGCACGTAGTAGATGGGGACGTGCAGTACGCACGATCTCGCTCCGTTCTTTCTGTTATAGTTAACCTGGTCAGCGTAGCGCGCTTGTGCATCTGGAGGTTGCGGGATGGTGCGGCCAATCCAGATCACAGCGAGCTGGCCGGGGTAGTTAGTCGTTTCCAATTTTGTAACAGAAATAAGAAGAAAAGGGAAGAGCAGAAAACGCTGCGCAATCGGTGGCAGCACAAAACTGACTCTCTCTCGTTCGTCTACCTCCGTCTCTCTCTCTCGCTCGACCTCATCTCTGATCGCTCTCGCTAAGTCCGGCAACGACAGGGAGTGGGTAGGTGGCGCATCAGCATGCTCTCCTATACCTCAATTAGTTTTTCCTACCTCAGACATCAACTTTTGTCTTGTTTCCTTTAAGACGATTTCTTTGCCACTCGTGCTTATAAAGATCGTAGTTCGGGCCTTGCCATATACTCATACACTTAAGCAAGAGATATACAGGACAGGAGCACCAGGGAGGAAGACGAAGAAACGTTGATGGCCGGCGGTGAAGAGCTGAAGCTGCTGGGGTGGGGGGCGCCTGGGGTAAGCCCCTTCGTGCTGCGCGCACAGATGGCGCTCGCCGTAAAGGGGCTAAGCTACAAGTACCTCCCGGAGGACCGCTGGTGCAAGAGCGACCTCCTCGTCGCGTCAAACCCCGTGTACAAGAAGGTGCCCGTCCTCATCCACAACGGCAAGCTCATCTGCGAGTCGCTGCTCATCGTGGAGTACCTCGACGACGCCCTCGGCCTTCCTGGCAACGGCAAGCCCATCCTCCCCGCAGACCCCTACAGCCGCGCCGTCGCTCGCTTCTGGGCCGCCTATGCGAACGACAAGGTTAGTAGTTCATTTCATACACGGATTACCTCCCGTTGCGCTTGGAGTTACATCTCTCAGTCTCAACTCGCTTTGTTGCCACAGCTATTCCCTTCGTGCATCGGCATCCTCAGGACAGCGAAGCAGGAGGAGAAAGCCAGTAAGGTGGAGGAGACCCTATCGGGGCTCCAACACTTGGAAGGTGTCCTGGCAGAGTGCTCCAAAGGGAGGCAGAGGCCGAGGCGCCGTTCTTCGGTGGTGGCTCCATCGGGTTCCTTGACATCGCGCTCGGGTGCTACCTTCCCTGGTTTGAGGCAGTAGGCCGCCTGGCCGGCGTGGGGCCCCTCATCGACCCAGCGAGGACGCCGAAGCTAGCAGCGTGGGCGGAGCGGTTCAGGGTCGCGGAGCCGGTCAAGGCGCTGCTGCCTGGGGTCGACAAGCTGGAGGAGTACATCACCAAGGTGCTTTATCCAAAGTGGAACGTCGTGGTCACCGGTAACTAATTATCGCAAAAAAAAAAAAAAAAAAAAAGATGATCGTATCGTTCCATTACAGGCGGAGGATCGTGCCGATCCAAAAATTCCGCTGCCTTGTCAGTATCAGTCTTCACGCCAAGAGTTGAACTGTTACTACTAGGTCAGTTTCTTATTTTGGCGAGTGTGTGGTGGTCATGAATAATGCAGAGACGTGCACTCTCTTCGATCTGAGTTGTTGACATGCTGTTTCGTGAATAAATTGAAGCGTCGTGGATCTTGAATCTTGGAATGTTTTTCCGTTGCGACGCTTATTCTTAGTACTCGCTTCATTCCACAATGTAGTTCTATCAAGCATATTATCCCGGGCTAAATAGGCATGGTAGTGATTTCTAAAGACTGGATTTTACAAAGGCTAGGATTTTTTTTAGGGATCACTACTCCCTCCAATCTATATTAATTAACTAAATCCGTGATAATTAATATGAATCGACAAAGCACTAAAACTAGGTTGGCGTAGTGGTAATATCATAACTAGTATCATGCATGCTAACAAAGCAATTTCGATGAGGTGGCATAGAATTAAATGAAAATAATGACTGAGTACCGTATGATTATAAATACTACACTAGTATATGTCTTTTTTTTACAAGTGACACTAGTATATGCCTTGCATGGCCATAAATAAGGTCATATGATACGATGCACTACGAAGGTAGTACTGGGCACTATGGCCAGCCTAATTTCCCTACATGAAGTGATATAAATCATCGCCTAATTTTTCTGTCTACATTGCTTTATCCAAAGTGGAACGTCGCGGTCACCAGTAACTAATTAAAGATCGCATCGTTCCATTACCGGCGGAGAATCGTGTCGATCCAATAATTCCTCTGCCTTCTGAGTTGTTGTTTTCACGCCAAGAGTTGAACTGTTGCTCCTGCTAGGTCCTTAGTGTCAGGGGCGGAGCTACATGATTTTGGATCAGGCTGCATATCATAGGAAAGTCCGAGATGGGCTGGAGGAAAAAAAACACACAGAAACAGCCCACTCACGCACACGATGACAGGAGACACCCGTGCGGCCAACCGTGCCTTTCCCTTCTCCTAGTCGATTCACCTCTGCTCCTCTAGGCGTTGCGCCGCCACGCCTTCCTCGCCGAGTCACCACCGCCGGCCCCTCTGGCTCCCGCCAGCGCAAGGCGCTACCGCGCCAGTCCGGCAGTCCCTGCCCGCGGCCTGCCCCGCCAGCTGACTAGCGCCACCACGTCAGTCCAGTGCGGCACCAGTCTTAGGTTTGCCCCTAATGCTACTGGTAGATTGCCGCTGTTAATTGCGGTGGAGGATCTGCCTATCTACGCTTCTAGAGATATACTAGTATTATTAGTCGTATTTGGTGGAAATCGATGGATGGATGGCCATATGGTTTTCTGGATCTGACTTAAGCACACTAGTTTATCTAGTTCTGTTGTTCGGTGTCACTCAAAGCCAATTGTCTGAAAGTAGTCTGCTGCAACTGAATCAAATAGGCCTAACTCGAGGGTTAATATTTATCTGCAGGCTGCAGCAATACACTTTCAAGTTGATATTATGTGCTAGAGTAGTTTTGAGGTGCATGATATCATGATACTCCCTCCGTTTCTTTCTACTCCGCATATAAGAATTGGTGAAAGACAAACTACACAAAGTTTGACCAAATTTATATAAAAAAATATGAACATCTGCAATGCTAAAACTATATAGTATGAAAATACGTTTCATGGTGCATCTGATAATATTGATTTGATATTGTGAATGTTTATATTTTTTAATATAAAGTTAGTCAAACTCTACAAAGTTTGACTTTGACCAAATCTTATATGCGGACTAAAAAGAAACGGAGGGAGTACAAAGTCCAGGGAAGACTTGTTATAGAGTAGTTTTGTCTAGCATGACATGTCCTAGCTTCTCCGGGTTTGTGGCAAATAGCTTACTTTGAGAAAGAATGTCAATTGATATGCTATGGTGTTATGATTAAAACTTGAAAGAATGTAAATTATAGTTGTAGAATTATTGAAGAATGAAGAGGACCGGAGACATTTGCTTCTCTTTTACCGATACATGCTACGCGAAGAAGGCTATCATATTTTTTGTCATTTTTTTACATGGACCACCCTGTCTTAAAATCCTAGATCCGCCACTGCTTAGTGTCTCCTCGTCATGGATAGTGCGCAGCCGTGCACTCTCTTAAATCTGAGTTGTTGACATGTTGTTTCGTGAATAAATTGAAGCCTCATCAAAAGCGTTTCCAAATGCATATTCTTTTGTTGAGTTCTTTTATTTTTTCATAAAGGATATATATTAATATCACGAAGATATCAATTACACCTGTCCTCTGCAATAAAGCAATATTGTAAAGACATTACGGATGCACATAGCCACAAGACAACAACACTATGCAAGACATTGCAGATGCACACAGAGGGTTCCAAAGCACTATGCAAGGCAACAACACCTCAGGCGCCATTGAAGGGCACCAAAACCCGAGACCTGACAGCCGCCACGAGCCCTCAAGAGATAGGTCTACCCTCAGAACCATGATGACCAAGACGCCACATATCACTTCCACCGCCACTACCGAACAACCCAGCAACCCAACAACCGCTTCAACCCACACATCAGAAAACGAACTGAGGATCCGTCGTCGTCCGATCCGGAGAACGATCTTAGGTTTTTATCTGGGGCACAGGAAAGAGCGAGAACAGAAGCTCCCCAACGACGCCTTCATGTATAGTCACCTTACTGTGCTCTCAAAATATATTGTACGATGCCAGAAGCTTGCTTTATAGAGCAGATCTGGAGACGATGCTCCTGGATGTGGAGACGAAGGTGAAGCTAGGCCGAAAGCCAGCAACACAAATAGCAGGACAACTGATGAGATTGCTATATGTTCGCTTTTCATCATCCATAATGGCGAGTAGTCTAGCTAATGTGTTGGCACGCATTAGACAAGCGACAGGAACACATTGAAGATTTGTCAGTCTAGTGGTGGTAGAGATGTAGAGTTCACCATGGTGGGCATGGTCGACTAAAACTTGTTTTCATGGGCTGGCCCGGAGGAATGACATCTCTTTATGCATTACGTCAGCCCATAACAACTCGTTCAAGGCCCAACCATGACATCTCCTCACAAATGCAAAGCTGCCTCCTTTCGGAAGAACCACCTTTCGTCTCCTTGCCGACAGAGTTGTACCGGGCAAGGCTAGAAGCAGGAGGCTCCATTGAGGAAATGCGTGGCGCAAGCAAGCCCTACCTCGGATGCAAGCTCACACCCTAACTCGAACCCTGTCTTCTCTACTTGTTATAATCGTATTTGTGAAGTGGATGTAACCCATATTCACTACTGGACTCACGGTCTATGCCTACGGCCACGGGCCGTCGGCATAGGCCCCTAAGCCGTCGGCATAGATCTATGCCTACGGTTGCCGTCGGCATAGGCCCGTCGGCGTAGATGTCGTCAGCGTAGTCTTGTCAGACTGTCGGCATAGTATAGCCGTCGGCATAGGGGCCTATGCTGACGGCCTGACGTCAGCCGTCGGCATAGTATAGCCGTCGGCAGTGTTTTTCGTCTGACGGCAACGGACGACGCCGTCAAAAGCGCTGACGAATCACGCAATGCCATGTCGCAGAGCTATGCCGACGGCAACGCCGTGGGCATACCTCTGCCACGTGGCAACCCCTGGTACTCCTGGTGGCAGGGCTATGCCTACCGCAAAGCCGTAGGCATAGATGAATCTATGCCGACGGCTTTGCCGTAGGCATATCTATGCCACGTGTCATCTCCTGGTTCCTCCTGGCAGCAGGGCTATGCCTACGGCAAAGCCGTCGGCATAGATTTTCAGCTATGCCTACGGCTTTGCTGTAGGCATAAAAAGTCTATATTCATAATAAATAAGACAAGTGATATTGCAAAAACTAAATAAAAGAAACTATATTCATAATAAATGAAGCATTGCAATTATTTGGCCTGAATAATAAACAATAGACTTTATTAATATGAATGTCGACTACAAGCATTCAGGAATTACACTTAGAGGAAAAGGAAATAAAAGAAGAAAGGAAAAGTCCTAAACTAAACCTATACTAAACTATCTACTTCATCTTTTGCTTCTTTCTTCTAGTTCATCAACCTGCAAAACAAGAAACAACAAATATGAAAAACTTGATTAAGGTTAAAATGTAGCATTCCCCTTATGGAAATGCCTTTGCTGTAGGAGCTAGCACTTAGGAGTTTGGAAACATTAGTCAAACCCCAATCAGATTAAGTTGATAAAAGAAACATTAGAAGAGAGCCAACACTGCATAAACGGAGCCAATGGAACAGTAACCAGCAAGGCCAAAAGGAATAGGTTCAATTGGCAGTAAAGAATAAACCAATAGAGAAGTAAAGCCAGCAAAGTATAGATCAAAGCTAAACCCAAAGATCAACTAACCCACTACTAACCAACTAACCCAGAGGTAGGGTTTGAAGTAGGGATTGTCCTCAGGCAACCTAGTAGTGCTAGGACTATTGCATCACTGGATCAAGTAGTGCAGCATCTGCTGTTAAGTAATGGTGAGAGCCTCAGGACACCATCATTCGCATGGCAAGATTAAGGAGCACCTGTTCTTATCAGTGAGAGTATGAGAGAGAGAAAGAAAGTGAAGAGACCAGTGTAGCATATGTTCAAATCAAATTTAAGAGAGGGAATTGGCAAGGAAAGATACAGTCCATAACCTGCAAGAATAAATAGGCCATTGATAGCACATTTACTAAACATCTGCCGTAAGCAGAAGTGCAGAACACATACACCCACTTACACATGGGTACTATTCTGTATATAGGTACACAAGCACAACACATGGACCTGGTATAGATAGGAGTATAAGCATGCATCAAAATCATCGGAAACATCTGAAATAGCTAAAGCAAAGAAAGAGTTAACACTACATGCAACCATGAGGACTATATCCTGTACAATATACAACTAAACCACCAGTAGATGATGTACTAAACCATACAAGAAATACCAATACATGGTATTTAGATAAAGACTAGTATATATCAAACACACATACCAGCTTGAAAGAGAAACTATAATTTTATACCACTACAGGAGCAAATCATGAACAACACAGAGTAATTGCAGTAAAGAGATGAATCAGTATATGTTGATCAATAAGAAAGTTACAGCTATATACAAATGAAGGACTATATCCTTTATAAGATAACAAAGAAACAATAGCACTTGTACATATGAATAAATAGAACCAGCAGCCAACTAATAAAGAAACTAGCATGTGCTATAGGACAGGAACAATAACATCTATAAGACCAAGATAATTGTAGTGATAGACCAACAGTAGCATAGAATTTCTTGTAATCAGTCCATAGACATGAACTAGAACTAGAATATGAACATGTAAAGCAGTAGGAGCATAAGTAGACCAAAGTCCACATTGCCAAATCCATAAAGATAGCACAATAATCAATTGAGCTAATAATAGGTGAGCCAACCTTCACCAAGCACTAACAGGACACGCGGAGCAGCATCAAATCGACCATGACATGCCCAAAGAGAGTAGTACGAGCAGGGGAGCAGAGGGATTGAGGAGCTTACCATAAGCAACGCCACCACCATGGTTGCGGTGTGGCCAAATCACCGCCGTCGCACGGTGGCAGGCGATAAGGTAGTCGAGGCTGACGGATCTGGGGCAGTAGCACCACAGGCAAAACCCAGGAGGCGCTGGTGCACAAGGAGGCACGGGAGGTGGCGCAGGCGACTAGATCCACGAGCAAGAGCACGCCGACGACAAACCTCTCCCCACCATCGAAACCCTAGAGAGGGAGAACCGATGGGGGCGACTACGGGCGGCAGGGAGAAGCGAATCGAATGAGTGGAGGAGGTAGAGCGGCTCAACGGGGAGCCCTGGGTAGCTAGCTCAGCGACAGAGCTCGCTGGAGTAGGCTGGAATCGGCCGGCGACCGAGGCGGCGATGTGAGGCGACAAAAGAGAGAAGGGGATCGAGAGATAGGGGCTCGGGATCGAGAGAGAGAGGGGCTTGGATCGAGAGAGAGGGGCTCGGGAGCTCGCCGGTGCCTGACCCGCCGCCCGCTGGCCTCGCCGTCGCCAGAGGTGAGGTGGCGGCCGAAACCCTAGCTAGCACGGGGGACGATGGAGGGCGGGAGCGCCGATTCTGGACGGAGGGGAAGGAGGCGTGGAGCTTGGGGAGCTCGTGGGAGTGCTTCCCCTCGCCAGAGCTCACCGGAATAGGCCGGCGTGGGTGGTGGCGGCGGCGAGGGAGAGGGGTTCATGGGGGAGAGAGGAGCGAGGTCGCGAGACAGAGAGGGAGGAGGCGTTCGGTGGAGTTGGGTGGGCTCTATCTCGTGGGCTCTTTTTTTTGTCCTTTTCTCTAGATGGATGGATGGATGGCTGGATGGATGTGGGCTGGAGAGCTAGATGGATGGATGTGCGCCACGTCATCGATCCATGGCACAAACGTTTCCACCAATAGGAATCAAGCTCATGCAATTGTGTTCTCCCTTTTGTTTTTCTTCTAATTTTTTTTACTCTCTTGGACCGCTCAAGGAGGGCAAGTGCTAACCGCGTCCATGCCGGTGAAGGGTCTGGCGTCCTCTGGCCTCGCCGCCATCGGAGCAGCGCTAGAGGTGGAGGCCATCGAAACCCTAGCCACGAGGTAGGGTTGTGGGTGGACGGAAGGAGCGGATCCTGACGCATGGATGGACGCGGCAGGACGAGGTCCGGCGGACCCGGCTGCCGGCGATCTGTGAGGGGAGAGGAGGATCACAGCGGCATGCCGGATCCAGCCACTTGTAAACTGCACCATCTTCGAGTTAGTATCTGGCTATCGAGAGGGAACGTGTCCGGTTTATGAAGGAAGTGTGTTGCCCGTTGCTCCGTTGACCTCGAAACTTCTCGTGCTCTCAAAGGGGGGCATTTCATGACACGTTCCCGGGCATGGAATTTTTTGGGACCGCCTGGAATATTTGAGATATTTACTGCATCTGTAGGGCTTCAATGTGGAAAAATGCAGATCTGCACGGCGGCCACCTGAAATGATGTCAATAAGTGGTTTGTAAATCATATATGATGTCTTTGCAGTATGCGTAGGCCTAGTGCAACGAAAGGAGGAGGAGCCATACCACTGGGGGGCGAATGTACCTCGGCGGCATGTCGGATCTAGCCGTAAAAATCCACGGAAAATCATACGATGCCGGAAATCCTCGGGACCTGGCACGGTGTCGTCATATGGCCCTTGTAAGGTGTGGTAAAAATTTGAGCGTGTTTCGCAGAAGTCTGACCGGCGACCACTTGTAAACCACACCATCTTTGGGTTAGTATCTTGCTATAGAGAGATAATGTTTCGGTTTGTGAAGGAACTGCGCTGCCCGTTGCTCCGTTGACCTCGAAAATTTTCATGCTCTCAAAGGGGGCCATTTCATGAAACGTGCCAGGACATGGCATTTTTCGGGCACGCCTGGAATATTTGAGACATTTACTGCATCCGTAGGGTTTCAATGCGGGAAATCACATATCTGCACAACGGCCACCTGAAATGATGTCCAAAAGTGGTTTGTAAAATCGTATATGATGTCTTTGTAGTATGTGTCGGCCTAGTGCAACCAAAGGAGGAGCAACCCCACCACGGGGAGGGGCGAATGTACCTCGACGAGATGTCAGATCTAGCCGTAAAAATCCACGAAAAATCATACGATGTCGGAAATCCTCGGGACCTGGCACGGTGTCGTCATATGGCCCTTGTAAGGTGTGGTAAAATTTGAGCGCATTACGCAGAAGTCTGACCGGCGGCCACTTGTAAACTGCACCATCTTCGAGTTAGTATCTTGCTATAGAGAGAGAATGTTTCGGTTTGTGAAGGAACTGCGCTGCCTGTTGCTCCATTGACCTCAAAAATTCTCATGCTCTCAAAGGGGGCCATTTTATGACACGTGCCAGGACATGGCATTTTTCGGGCCCGCCTGGATTATTTGAGAAATTTACTGCATCCGTAGGGTTTCAATGCGGGGAATTGCAGATCTGCACGACGGCCACCTGAAATGATGTCCAGAAGTGGTTTGTAAAATCATATATGATGTCTTTGCAGCATGCATAGGCCTAGTGCAACCAAAGAAGGAGGAGCCCCACAACTGGGGGGTGAATGTACCTTGGTGGCATGCCAGATCAAGCCGTAAAAATCTGTGGAAAATCATACGATGCCGAAAATCCCTGGGACCGGGCACAGTGTCTTCATATGCCCCTTGTAGGGTGTGGTAAAAGTTTGAGCGCGTTTCGCAAAAGCCTGACCGGAGGCCGCTTGTAAACTGCAGCATCTTCGAGTTAGTATCTAGCTATCGAGAGAGAACGTGTCTGGTTTGTGAATGAAATGCGTTGCCCGTTTCTCCATTGGCTATTTCAACCCTCCATCGCACTTGTATACATATATTAAGACACAATGCAAGTTTGGGTACCATTGATACCCCCAAGGCCCCCGACCGACCTAATCCTAGCCCGGTTGACCCGAAGATCTAGGCCTTTGACTTTCACCGAACGACCTTTGACCAACGTACTTTTCCACCTGGTTGTGATAGGTCAGCCCATAGGAACATTTCAAAACAAGGTCTAGGCCCAACACACCAGCGGACCCCCCTCGTGTCGACCCGATGCGGCCATTCCCCCCTCCCCTGCAAGTGTCGGCGGCAGTGCCATCCGTGAAGGGGGTCACATTCCGGAGCCGCGTGTCGTTTGTTTGCACCTGACAGCACACTTCCAGACATGTAAGAGGACCTGGCGCAAGATATGATGGCATAGCTAGCCCCCAAAGGCCCCCGACCACACTCGTAGACATGCGAAGAACAATCCATGGTGGGGGATTTTTTCACATACTCCTGCATCTTACAAAAATATAAGAAATTGCCACACATATTATATCATATGTGTCTACACAGTGTAAAAATCTCATGAATTGATTACGCTTCAAGTGTTTAGGAATATTCATGCAACGCCAAAACCGCAGAAGGATTACTTCGATTGCATCGCCGTTCATGAGGGCAAACATCACACCGGAGCCGCGTATTGCCTCTTTAGACATGGCACCACATCTTTCGACATGTATGAGGACTCGGCGCGATGCTCTGGTGGCATTGTCCCCCCCCCCAAGGCCCCCGGTCAGCCGAACCCTGGACAAGTTGACCCGGAAATCTACGCCTTTGACTTTCACCGGACGATCTTTGACCAATGGACGTTTTCACCTGGTTGTGATAGGTCGTCCCATAGGAACACTTGAGAACAAGGTCTGGGACAAACCCACCATAAGATTCCCTTCGTGTCAACCCGACATGGCCGTTTCCTCCCTCCAAGTGACAACGGCATCGGCGTCCATGAAGGGTCACACTCCTGAGCCAGTTGCCTTTGCACCTGCCACCACAATCCTTGAAACAGTCTGATGAAGCAAACATGATTTAAGTTTGTTCAAATTTGAAACATAGTATAGCACATAATCCTTTCAAGATTCTGATAAAAAACCATATGAATTTCGTCAAAATCAATCCTAGTATCAATTACTTATGATTTTAATAAAGCAGAAGGACCTATATGCAAAAGTACAGGAGGCCACATTTCTAACATACTCAAAAACAAAAACAAACTGGATATTCATAATCTATGGAAAATTCTACCCTAAATCGATGTATAATTTGTGTATGTTTAAGTTTACATAAGTTAGATTTAAATTAAACAAAATTTAACTTAAAAAATAAAAATAATTTAAAATAAAAACAAATAATATCTATGCCTACGGCCATGCCGTAGGCATAGTTCTCGGCCAGGGGCTGCGAGGAGGTGCCACGTGGCGGGGCTATGCCTACGGCAAGGCCGTAGGGATAGATGGAAAACTATGCCTACGGCTTTGCCGTCGGCATAGATCTGCCACGTGGCAGCTCCTAGTAAAAAAATATAGATAATATCTATGCTGACGGCCGCCGTCAGGGCCGTCGGCATAGATTTGACGGCGTCAGCCCGCCGTTTGTCCCTGGGCCACCAGGGCCACATCTATGCCGACAGCCTAACTATGCCTACGGCCACCGTAGGCATAGATCGATATATGCCGACGGCCTAACTATGCCTACGGCTGCCGTAGGCATAGATGGAGGTATGCCGACGGCTTTTCCCAGGCCGTCTGCGTAGCTCGAGTTATGCCGACGGCCCCGACAAAAAGCCGTCGGCATAGATAAGGCCGTAGGCATATAGGTTTATTCCGGTAGTGATTCTCATCTTAGGTTGGCCTTGCTCATGGTAGCACTGAGCCACTGACTGTTGAAAATACAATTATCTGCTTAGTTGCTTGACAGGTTCAGAGTCCCCTTTTCACACTTGGGATACTTAATTGTAATTATTTGCAAAAAGTTGTCAGATGATAAAGGGAGCTTTTCATGTCATGAGAATCTGAGATCATTGTTTTCATAGCCTGATATTGTCCAGTACGCGGATGCTACTGTACAAACACCCTGGAAGCCGATTGAAGCTTAGCTTGGTCGTATACATCAAATAAGTTCAAACAGTTATCTGTTCGGTGGAACATACAAGCTGTTGTAAATTCGTGAATTTCAATTTGGATGCACTGACTGAACAACCGAATCGATTCCAGCAAACAATCTGAATAGCCACAGGATCGACAGTGCTCCAGACCATCATCAGGATCGACTAGCCTGATTGCCTGAATAGAAAGAGGCACACAGCTGTAGAAACTCAGGTTGCAGCTTATCCAATCTTTATTGGTTTCGATCAGTGCAAATCATACAGCACAGTATATATGCTAGCATTGTTAATTGGTACTTCCTCCGTCCCGAATTACTTGATGCTCCAGCGGATGTATCTAGCTCTAAAATACGTCGATACATCCGTTTGAGCGACAGGTAATTTGGGACGGAGGAAATATCATATACTTCCTCCGTCCGGAAATACTTATCATGGAAATGGATGTATCTACATGTATTTTAGTTCTAGATACATCCAATTTTATCTACTTGTGCGACAAGTATTTCCGGACGGAGGGAGTAGCTAATACGTCGATATATACGTTTAAGCATCAAGTAATTCCGGGCGGAGGAAATATCATATAGCTAATATGTTTGCTGCTGCTGCCAATATATCTATCTCGACCTGTATGTAATTGTGGAATGGGGCCGGATGCATGCTAGTACTCTAGTGCAAATCTCGGAAACTGAACTAGTTTGATGAAATACAGGGAAGTGTTCTGTTTTACAGTTTCATCGTCTCTGGTACAAGTAATTTTCAGCTGAGCCTTTTCTTAATTAATTTGTTTTGAATTGGTCAGCTGCTTGTTGTTTGCAGTTCTAGTCTCTTAATTAACAATGAAAGTACTCAAATATGCGCTCGAAGGGTAAGAAGAAAATAAGAAGTCTCTTGAGGTTTAGTTTTAGAGCTGTTTTACGGTGATTGGGTTAGTACTCGGAGTACTTAGCAGTACTTACATGTCTGATCACGTCTGATTTTTATTAGCCGTCAGATCTTGCGGGAAATTTTAATTGATTAAATTTAATATGTTAATTGCGATAAGGGCATAATGGTTCAGGGGGAAATATCTTTTCTTGAACCGATCACCTGAGGACCAGATCCATGTCTACTCGATCCAGTTCAGAATCCTCCTCCGATCTATTCATCGCCGCTCGCCGCTCCTGACCTTCTCCGTCCTCGACCTGCCCGACGAGAGGAATAAATTCATCGTCCTCGTCCTCCACCCAACCAACCCCAGCCCCCCACGCCGTCACCGAAGAAGAAGAAGGCCGGATCTGCGCCGGCTGAATCGGCGGCGACCGCGGCGGGCGATCCCATCTCTTCGCGCGTACCATCCTTAAGGTATGAATTCGGCTTGGCGTTCTGCTCGTTCTCTTGGCCGTTGCGCCCCTCCACCGTGCATGCAGTACAACCTCAACCCCACAAGATCCGGGTACTGACTAGAACAACGAATGGAAAGCTTCATCGTGGCATAGTTTCTCTTGAGCTAATCGCATCATGTTTGTTTAAGTAAGATGTTGACGTTTCAGATGAGATATACTAAAGGAAGATGAGATACTGGTTCCATAGTTCACTTAATTTAGTTTATTAAAGTCATCATCACTTTAGGTTTGCATAGGCATGAAATATAGTTTAAAGGAAGATGAGATACTACTTGTTGGACGTTGATGATTGGTTTCCCTCACATGTCAAACCAGCAAAGTCTTTTCCATGCACTTGTCTTTGCCTATGAGCTATTTTACACCTGCAACATTGATAAATAGAAAGATGTTGATGATTGGTTTCCCTCACATGTCATATGCAGGAAGACATGGCGTATGCAAGTGATGAGAGTATGTTCGAGTATGTAAATGTTGTCAGCAAGATGTTTGATAGTGAGGCTGAAGGCTATGAATTCTACAACAAATATGCTCTTGAAAAAGGTTTTAGTGTGAGGAAAAGCTACGTTGAGTGGGATGGATCCAACAAATACATAATTTTAAGGAAAATTGTGTGTAGTCGTCAAGGGTTTCGCGAAGATAAGCACATGAAAAGAAAGATGGAAGATAGAAAGAGGAGGCCACGAAGTTTAAATCGTGTTGGGTGTAATGCTAAATTGGTCATTACGAGACAAGAGGAAACCGGTCGGTTGTTTGTCAAGGATTTCATCGATGAGCACAGCCATCCTCTAGCCCCACGGGATCTTTCTTGTCTGCTGCGTTCGCACAGACGAATTAGCGATGAGCAGAAAGCGGACATTGCGGACATGGAAAAATGTGGGATCCGTAAATACCGTATTATGGATATTTTGTGCTTTCGATACGGTGGATTTGATAAGGTTGGATGCATAAAGAAGGACGTTTACAATTTCTGCCATGCTAATAAGCAGGAGACAATCAGTGTCGGTGATGCTAAAATGGTGATCATGCACATGATGGCGAGGCGAGAGCGAGATGTGGATTTTTTTCTTCAAGTACTTGGTAGACGAGCATGGCCATCTGAAGGGACTGTTCTGGGCTGATAGTCAATCGCGACTTGACTACGAGGCTTTCGGAGACGTCATTGTTTTTGATAGCACATACAGAACCAACAAATACAATCTGCCATTCGTGCCTTTTGTCGGGTTGAATCACCACCGCAGCACTGTTATATTTGGTTGTGGTATAGTTTCTCATGAAACAAGCCAGGCATACGAGTGGATGTTGCGGACCTTTTCTGATTGCATGGCACAGAAGCATCCGATATCTGTGATCACAGATGGGGACCTTGCAATGCAGAGAGCAATAAGGGTGGTCTGGCCAGACTCAAACCATAGACTATGTAAATGGCACATTCAGCAGAACATTGTACGCCATCTGCATGATGATGACGTAAAGGAGGAATTCAGATCTTTCATTTATGATACTTCTTCCATTGAAGAGCATGAGATAAAATGGATACAATTCTTACAACGGAATAAAGTAACCAGTGAGGAGTCTTGGCTGCATCAGATGTATCAGATGAGAAAGTTGTGGTGTGCTCCATATCTTGAGGGGCGTTGTTTCCTAGGATTGAGCAGCAATCAAAGGAGTGAGAGCTTGAACTCTGTGCTACATATGCATCTTGAGGGTAAGATGTCGTTGTTTGAAATGCTAGAGCACTATGAGCGTTGCCTTGCGTCGCGACGGATTAACGAAGCTCTCCATGACGTCGAAGCCTTGTAGTCCGTTCCATTTACAGAGGAAAATGCTTCGCCGCTTGAGAAACACGCCGCAACAGTTTTCACACCTAGGGTCTTTAAGATGGTCTTATGGAGCATAGATGCTGTCAGCAAATGTCAGATTAGAGAGATACTAGATGGATCAGAAGACTCCACTTATGTTGTGTCCAAGCAGGAAAGAATGGATAAAAAGTTTGGAGTGCGCATTGAAGAGCAAGGAGGTCTTTTGCACAGGATGAGTTGTTCTTGTCGTAAGCTGGAATGCGCAGGCACACCATGTTCCCACATTTTTTACACATTGGGGATTTTAAAACAAACAATTCTGCCCGGTTGTTGCGTTCCCACTAGGTGGACTATGAATGCAAAATGTGCATACGCACCTACCAGAAAAAACCAGATGTATGACTATTCGCTAAGCCTGCAGAGGTACCGCGAGTTGCGGAATTGTAGTCACGCCGCAAGTTTCCAGGCATGCCACTCTGATGAGGACTATCACCGTCTAAAGATGCTTTTGCAAGCACAACATCATGGCAAGCAATCAAGTTTTGAACTAGCTGACATCAATGAGTCAACTAATGCTCAGCATAACAGCATTAGGTTTGGCCCGTTGATGTCGCACTCCCAGAAAGTTGATAAGGTTCTGGATCCCGTGCATGTGCCAGGATGAGGTGCACCAGAGAAAAGGCTGCAGGCAAAGACAAAGAAGTCAAGATCATAGAATATCTGTGGCTATTGCAAGAAACCAGGTCACAATCGACGTAAATGCGCTAAATTGCTAGAGGTACGAAATATGTTCATATTTTTTTTGCATGTGTTTTACTCATAATTGATGTCCATGCGATTTATTCTATTCTTCTGTGTAGGATCTCGAGGCTGAACTGTGATATGTACATACAACATGAACCGACGATGAGCCAGAGAAAGTCGTGTGCCATTCAGCTTTGTGTGACGTGGTCTTTACATTCTATTTCATCGTGACAGTAATTTAGTGAAGTGCAGTTGTACTGCCATGTTACTGTATTAGTTCGACATCTTTCGTTTCCACTTTCTGTGTGTATCATGTGATGTCCAACTTTAAGAATGATGATGTATTTCGACAAATTGGGCACTATGATTCTTCACCCTTACTATGGTTGTCATGCATATTCATAATCATCACGCATATTCTTCATTTACAGAGCAATAATGACTGGCATATTTTTTTAAATAAGCGGGGCCCACTCGGGTGTGCTTGGAAATCTTTGAAAAACCTCCATGCACGTTCATCTTTGCTGCATGCAAATCGGGCGGCAGCCGCTGTGCCAGTAGCTGTCAAGGCCTTGATGAATCACTATTCACATGCAGGTCCCCGACTCTTGCATGCAGGTCCCCTTGAGGCATAGACCGATGTTTTCAGCAGTCAGTCTAGAGGGCATTATAAATTCAAAAAAATATAAAAACTTGGAAACCTAGTTTTGTTTGTGGAAGAGATCATGTGTGCCAAAACTGAGGTGATTTGGAGGTGGTCGAAAAAATGTCCGCATTCCCGGAGGGACCATTTGGTCTAACTTAAGCCATTTTTTGAAAAAATGTGAATTTTTCCACCACCTCCAAATCACCCAAATTTTCTTGTACATGGTCACCCACATGTGCAAAACATGTGTATGCAAGAAAATTTTGAAAAAAATTATTTTACAATGCCCCCTTGAGGCATAGACCGATGTTTTCAGCAATCAGTCTAGAGGGCATTATAAATTCCAAAAAAAATTAAAAAATACAAAAACTTGGAAACCTAGTTTTGTTTGTGGAAGAGATCATGTGTGCCAAAACTGAGGTGATTTGGAGGTGGTCGAAAAAATGCCCGCATTCCCGGAGGGACCATTTGGTCTAACTTATGCCATTTTTTGAAAAAACGTGAATTTTTCCACCACCTCCAAATCACCCAAATTCAAAAGACCGAACAAGGATAGAACATTACAAGTCTCGAGATCGCGAGTAGCGAGTTTGTCTTCATATTACAAGTCGATATCGATCATCTAAACTACCATCACATAGAAGAGAGTTGCGGTCATCACGATGAGCATCATCGCGATGAAACTGGTCTTCATCCGGTTCATCCAACGCTCCCTCCTCTCTCCCGCTAGATAGCGGGTGTATCTAGATTCCGCCTCCGCCCTAGTGGTGTACCCTTTGTAACTGTTACCGCTGAAACGGTGAACCTGTCTCCGACACTCCTCCCAGTCGTCGTAGACTCCGGGAACCTTACCCTTGTACATGACATACGACGGCATCTCTATGCACAAGCCAAACAACAGACAATACATAAGCAATAAATAAGTATGCAACAAAAGGATCAAAAGAGAAAAGCAAGACATTAATAGCACAATTCATGGTCCTAGTAATAAATAGCATCGATTACATCTAAGTTTAACGACTGTCCAAACCAAAGAGACATACAATTCATTAAAGTTTAATTACAACATGAGCCAATCAATGTTTCAGAACTACACATAGCATCACTACTTTTGACTCGACTCATGGGACCGGAGCGTGGATGAAGCCGCCGTCTGTCCTGATGGTCATGAAATCGCGGGCGTTGTCAGCCTGCATTTGTAGCGTTGTGTCTATCTCACTGCACAGAACACGGAATGTTAGAAGAAATAAAGAACGATCGATGGATGCATTTTTTGCTGTTTTGCCTGATGTTGTTTTGGTGCTGTTTTCGTGCCATTTAGGATGGCTGGAGTGACTTTTTGGTGCCATTTTTTATCTCTTAATATGGTTGCAGTGAGAGCAAAATATGGCTGTTATTTTTTTTTTGTTTCAGAAACAGGACAAACCAAAGGGCCCACGTCTCCCCTCCAGATTTTTCGAGGGCCAAAGGGCAGGACGTTTGAGTTTTCGAGGCAACTCCCGACGCCTCCCTTCCACTGGCAACTCCCCACGACTCCCCTCCACTGGCAACTCCCCACGACGCAGGGAACTCCCCTCCTATTCCATTGCCGCTCAATCTGCCTCCCTCTGCCTCCCTCCTCATTCCATTGCCGCTCCATCTTCCTCCCTCTGCCTCCACCATCAAGCAACTCCCCTCTGCCTCCACCATCGCTTGCCAGGAGGGAAATGGCGGAGGAATCGTGGGGCAACTCCCCTCCGTCTGCCAAGAGAATGGCGGAGGCATCGTGGAGCAACTCCCCTCCGTCTGCCAAGCATCACCAAGGTGAGGCGTCTGGCAAGGAGCCGCTGGTGGTCGATGACGACGTTCCGGTCCCCGGGCAGAAGCAGGACTACACCATGCCGCTCATGGTTGATATCCACCTGAAGAAGGAGAAGCTGGATGTCGTATGCACCAGCAATCCTGACGAAGCCGACAAGAGGATCCGCGAGATCAGGAGGAGGCTCGGCGGCATGTTTTCTCGGTCGATCGCCGTTGATGTCGAGTATACGAGGGAAGATGAACCTCCGCAAAAGGATGCAGTTCTACAGTTATGTGTGGAGGATCTCGTCCTGGTATACCACATCACCGCGACAACCAAATGGTAAAAACATCCTGTTCTAAAGTTTCTGAAGTTCTGACGTTTCTGTCTAATTAGTAGTTTATGAAGTTTCTGAAGTAGACGCAATACTTCTATAGTTCTGAAGTAGATGCAATACTAGTTCTGAAGTTCTGAAGTTTCTGTCTAATTAGTAGTTTCTGTAGTTTCTGAAGTTTCTGAAGTAGATGCAATAGTTCTGAAGTTCTGAAGTAGATGCAATACTAGTTCTGAAGTTCTGAAGTTTCTGTCTAATTAGTAGTTTCTGAAGTTTCTCAAGTAGATGCAATAGTTCTGAAGTTTCTGAAGTTTCTCAAGTAGATGCAATAGTTCTGAAGTTCTGAAGTAGATGCAATACTAGTTCTGAAGTTCTAGAGTAGATACAATGCTAGTTCTGAATTTTATGTCTAATTAGTAGTTTCTGAAGTTTTTGAAGTAGATGAATTTGATGCACCAGATTAATTTGATGCAGGCCCAAGGAGCTCTGCCCGCTCCTGCAGGAGAAGAAGATGTACACCTTTGTTGGCTTCTCCATTGGAGGTGACAAGGAGAAGCTGAAATTGTCTGGTTTGGAGATCAACCCCGACAAGTACGTCGACATGCAGTGCAAATGGAGAGTTCCAAAAAATGGAAAGAAGTGGCAGGCTTTGGCTGAGTTTGCAGCCAGCCTCATCCACCCATCGTACAAGGAAATGAAGAAGAAGATCAACCAGGAATTGGACCACAAACTATGGGGGGACAGCCCACTGCCAAACAACCTCATCGATTATGCAGCGAAAGATGCGTACGTCACATATGAGGCATGGAAGAAAATTGAAATCGTCAAAGAAGGTTTGGAGTACTGGCAAGAGGCGGAGGATCATTGGGATGACCCCTACTACTGGGGATATTGAGTTGTTTGTGGTATTATGTGTCTCAGTTTGCAGTTATGTGGTTGAACAAGTTTGCTTTTGTAATGCGGAACAAGTTAGCTTTTGTTATGTTGAACAAGTTTGCTTTTATAATGATGAACAAGTTTGCTTTTGTTATGTAGTTATGTGATTGTTATGATGCTGGTGCAGAACACTTATGGTTGTGATGTGATGCAAAATCCTTCAACTTTTGGTGATCATTTAGTTCAAGATTTGGTCAGATCGTACAGAATGTTGTCTAGAAGTTTTTGTGATCATTTAGTAGTTTTTTTATACAGAAGCCTTTCACTATAACTGAAAAAGCTGAAGTTCTCGGCATGAAGAATCACACAACACAGCACCTACATTATGATGATACACTATCAACTGCAGACCTGAATGCATCCAATTCGTCCTTTCCCAAGAAGTGATGGTAACTGAAAGTATAACAACTAAAAACGCAGCTCTACTGTATGTGTCCAATAGTGCCATCATAACAGAACTTTGAAAAGTCCTATATTATACAGTAGCAAGCATCACAAGTGTCAGATGGTTTTCTAGCAAGAATTTTCCAGAAAAGTGGATTGGTGGCACAAAATTGCTACACTCAGTCGATCTATCTAGCATTATCAGCATGGATACCATTGAGACGTCAACAGAAACTGGGGTACCTGCGCTGTCCTGCGGTGGTTGAGGAGATGGATCCGGCCGATCCCGTTGGGGGGCGCGGGGGCTGTGGGGGTGGAGTCGCCGACGGCGTGCAGGGGCGGCGGACAGAGGAGGACGAGTGGGGGATCTGGCGATGGAGGGAGGGAGGCCACATCGCGAGGGGAATAGGTGGAGTGGGGGGAGGGTTCTAATGGCCTACTTCGGATGGGCCTAATTTGGATGGGCCTAATTCGGATGGGCCGTCTCGTTGTCTGCGCCTGAGGCATGCATGCATGGGAATGACGGCGACGTGGGTTTGCATGCGTAGGTGGTGGACGTGAACTTTATCTATCCGAAATATGTTATGATTTCTACCCGAAAACAAGCTCGCGTGCGACGCTCTCCCGTGCGACGCACGCCTCTCGCGTGATACGCGATTCCGATGCGACGGCGTGCCAAGTTTTATAGATGGAAACTTCTTTAGACACAATGCCATCTCAAAAACAACTCAGAAACAACTGTAGGATTGATCATAAAACACATGCATTGTTGTTCAAAGAACTGTATCATGAATAAATTGTACCATAATTGCGAACATAGTGTGAAACAGAAAACAAAAGGTTTGTTTGCAACTAAATAATCCTGGTTTGAAGCTTAAATAGGTTGAAAAACAATTGAGCCTACTCCATATTGTCTTCTGCACTGCCAAAATCCAGTGACCTCTTGCGTTGCGTCGTTGGAGATTGCGTCGGGCTTGGCGACGACCCATGTGCTTCAATCTTTTTCTCTTTAACATCAATGTAACCATACAACTTAAGTTGGTCTTGGTCTTTCTCTGCCAACTCTCTAGCAAGACCCTCCATTTCTTGGATTCTCACTTCCTGTAGAAAACCATAGGAATTGTATTAGGAAGAACTCAAAAAAGACGTAGCCATAAACTAGATGCATGCAACATGTAAAATTTGAACCTCGGAATCAATGTCATCCAAGGGAAAACAACCCATAGCTCTATTGTACACAATGTACAGGTGACATGTCTTGCTGCCATTCAGATTAGAAAGCATTTTTTGTACATCATCTGGTCCTGCAATCAAGAACATTCCTTCTGGCAACTCGCACGCATACCCGGGTAAGAAGTAGTACAGTTCTGCTCCCAGTTTGCAACCAAAACTATCTCTCATTTCACTCATAATGAGATCGTAGGTCACTTTGGCGGGTTCAAAAATTCTGACCTCTACCGGGCGTTCATCAAAGTATGCTCTCGGGACATGTGACATCTCATCATCCCTACTAATTAAAAAATTCCATGACCAGCACCTAGTATCTCACATCAGAGTTAATACATTCAATGAGTAAAGGGCCAAACATAACTTTTATGTGCATAGCAACATTGCGGCGTTGTTACCTGTTTTTGTGGAATGTATCCTTCATGTGGAGTGACTGGGGATTGTGCCATCTCAAACCTTCTCACCTTATTATGTTGAATGTATCCTTCATGTGATGTGACTGGGGACTCTGCCATCACAGGTTTCTTATCCCGCGTATGAACGTTGATAGTGGGTTTACACACAAGTTTTGAAAGGTCATACCATATCTTGGGTATGCATCGTTGCGAGGTACTTACAAGGGGAGAATTGACGATATGTTGTTGGGGTGGACTGATGTGGCATTGAACGGGTGACTCTATCGCAATGTCTCGAGTGAATGGCGACTGTGCCGTCTCATGATGCTTAGCCTACATACAATCGCCGACATAAGGTTGCCACAAATTGAAGATGTTTGTATCACAGAATACGTAGGTCCTTAATATATAGAATCGGTGCGAGATACTTACAGGGGGAGAATAATTGAAGACATGTTGTCGGGGTGGCCGTGAGATCGCACGGTCTTCTAACATATGTCCTTCCAAGCGGACCTTCTCCAGCATGGCCTTATAATCCATGTCCGACCGCTCCTGTAGCAGCTTACTGTCCATATCCGCACGTTCCTGCAACACATAGGCATCCATCTTGACTCGCTCTGTCTGTATAATACTGTCCACAAGCTTCCGGTCCTTCTGCAACGTTTGATGCATTTCCTTGTAGCCTAAGAACAACTTTTTTCCATGTACTCACAGTCCCTCTTATACTTTTCTTCAATCTCAAGACGCATCTTCGCCATCTTAAGGGAAAACTCCTGACGCTCCTCCTTTATCATCCTGTCCACGTATGAACGTTCTTTTTTCAGTTTCTTATCTACCTCAGCACGATCCTTTTGCTCCTTCAAGTCGATCTCCCGATGCGCTTCATGCAAAGACTTGTCGTACTCCGCACGGTTGTAATACGCCTCTGAGACCATGGTCCCTACAGCAAGACATATACCCATAGTATGAAAGCTATATCCACACCCTCATCCACCTAATTCGAAACAATACGACCATGAAAAAATATTCATAATCAGTTTGTACGATCAACTAGTACAAACTATCAATCAAAAAGCTCTTGCATGACATCCTGTACTCGAATCACACCAGAACTACTCAACTATGGCAAAAGATGGATTTTCTAATCTCTTCGGAAATTACTTGTTGGTCGAATCAATGGAAAAAATAATCAGCACTGCAATCGAAGATGAGAGAAGCCGTGGAAGAGACCTTTTTAATCCGGCGTCGGCGTGGTCGCTTGAGAAGCGATGGCGCGATCCCGGCGATGGCTATGTGAGGAGAAACAAGGTAGATGGGGGTGGTTAGGATAGGGTAGATATGCGGTAGAATGGGAAGGTATATATCCGTGATTGTAGGGTTAATTACTTATTTTGAAGTAATGCGCTTCGATGCAAGTTTTTTTAACGAGCGCGATCTTTTCGGGGCTTCCAAAACATGTGCACTGACCGCGGGTCGAACCACATATCACACAAGCCCGAGCCATCGCCGTGCCCGTGCCAACCCGCCGCCCACCATTCTAACTTATTGTTCTCTAAAAAAGGAAGAGCAATAAATTCAGTCCAAGAATTTCCAGATATAATTGTCAACCATTTTCGTTGGTAATTACGAGATATGTTTGGCGCAATTAGTGGCTAACTGGGTTTTTTTAGGAATAGTAGCAACTTGGTTTGATACATGCCAAACGTTACGTTCAGATTAGTTGCATTATTTCTTTAATTTTTTACCAAAAAAATCTATACAAAGTGTTCATTGGACAATGTGAACAATGTGGCACGAAGGTTGTCGGCCCAGCCAGTGGATGGAATGGATGGTACATGTACACGCAAGTACGATCTCTGACACGCGCATTTCATCTGGTTCAGTGGATGCATGCATGCTCTATGTGGCACGAAGTTTGTCGGCCGAGCCAGTCGACGGACCAGATCGATGCTACAGGAGGGACTCCATTGTAGACCAACGCTCCATCAATGTCCGGTGTGTGTGCTACGTCCACCGTAAGACAAACATAGTTCCGTCAACCCTAAAACCCTTAAACCCTAAACCCTGATAACCCGAAACCCCCCTCCCACTAAACCGTAAAAACATTCAAATTTTTGCCCCACATGGAAACCATTATGCATGCATTCTCTATGTGGTCATGGGATGCCATGAAAGATTTTTGGGACTATACACGCAAGTACGATCTCTGACACGCGCATTTCCGACATAGCATGTCAACACCCCAAAAGAAATAGCTGGGTTCCTCGCCTGTATGAAACCAACCAAACATCGATTCGGTCCAGTGGATGGATGCATGCTCTATGTGGCACAAAGTTTGTCAGCCGAGCCAGTCAACGGACCAGATCGATGGTACCGGAGGGAATCCATTGTAGACCAACGCTCCATCAATGTCCGGTGTGTGTGCTACGTCCACCGTAAGACAAACATAGTTCCGTCAACCCTAAAACCCTTAAACCCTAAACCCTGATAACCCTAACCCCCCCCACTAAACCGTATAAACATTCAAATTTTTGCCCCACATGGAAACCATTATGCATGCATTCTCTATGTGGTCTCATGGGATGCCATGAAAGATTTTTGGGATTATACACGCAAGTACGATCTCTGACACGCGCATTTCCGGCATAGCATGTCAACACCCCGAAAGCAATAGCTGGGTTCCTCACCTGTATGAAACCAACCAAACATCGATCCAGTCCAGTGGATGGATGCATGCTCTATGTGGCACGAAGTTTGTCGGCCGAGCCAGTCAACGGACCGGATCGATGGTACCGGAGGGAATCCATTGTAGACCAACGCTCCATCAATGTCCGGTGTGTGTGCTACGTCCACCGTAAGACAAACATAGTTCCGTCAACCCTAAAACCCTTAAACCCTAAACCCTAATAACCCTAAACCCCCCCCTCCCACTAAACCGTAAAAACATTCAAATTTTTGCCCCACATGGAAACCATTATGCATGCATTCTCTATGTGGTCTCATGGGATGCCATGAAAGATTTTCGGGATTATACACGCAAGTACGATCTCTGACACGCGCATTTCCGGCCTAGCATGTCAACACCCCGAAAGCACTAGCTGGGTTCCTCACCTGTATGAAACCAACCAAACATCGATCCGGTCCAGTGGATGGATGCATGCTCTATGTGGCACGAAGTTTGTCGGCCGAGCCAGTCAACGGACCGGATCGATGGTACCGGAGGGAATCCATTGTAGACCAACGCTCCATCAATGTCCGGTGTGTGTGCTACGTCCACCGTAAGACAAACATAGTTCCGTCAACCCTAAAACCCTTAAACCCTAAACCCTGATAACCCTAAACCCCCCCCCCACTAAACCGTATAAACATTCAAAATTTTGCCCAACATGGAAACCATTATGCATTCATTCTCTATGTGGTCATGGGATGCCATTAAGAAAGTTTGGGATCATTACTACATATACATGCAAGTACGTTCTCTGACACACGCATTTCCGGGCTTGCATGTAAACACTCAACCCTAAACCCTGATAACCCTAACCCCTGATAACCCTAAACCCCTAAACCCCTAAACCCTAATAACCCTAAACCCCTAAACCCTAAACCCCGTAAACCCCACACCGAGTTCACAAGATTTTCTTATTTCTTTATATCATTTATCCAAATCTCACATAACTCACGCGGCCCACCCCTCCCTAAATCCCGCGATTACAGCTCCGCATTCTAACCACCCGGGCCGTCCGCACCTCCCACGACCGCTACAAGATCAGATCGGAGACGCCGGTCGCCCACGGAATACAGGAGTCGGCGGCCACCACTCGCCGCCCACCGCCAACGTGATCTGAGGGCTCGGACGTCAGTGTTCTTCTCGCCGCCTCCTCCTCGCGTGAACGCGCCGTTTTTCCTTTGCGCCGTCGACCGCGCTATACCGGCACTTATAGTTTCCGACGCACTAACCGCCGCCATCTACTCGGTGGCACCATCTCCGAGATAAGGTATTAGCTGATCGTAACTCTTTATAATCGTTGTCCGCCGATGCTTTAGTTGTTGAACCCTCATAGGTTTTGCACCCAAATAGGTTCTGTGCTTAAACCATAAGTGGATCATATGTTAAATGACCCAGTTAATTTTGTTAAAATTAATTCTCTGCTAATTTTGTTATACATTTTCCAATTTTGTTCAGATTAATTGAGCCTGATTTTATCATTGCATACGAGGCAGCAATGTCAGTTTCAGATACGAACCTTAATAATGGAGAAAAGCCCATCTCCGAAACTACCGATGCGGTAAGTAATTGACTGTTTGTGTACAATCGTTTCATACACATAATTCATGTGTACTCAGTTTTATTTAATGGAATGTAACAGGAACTCGCCGAAAAGCATGGTCATATGAAGTTAGTATGCTCACAGACAAGGTTCGGAAAAACCATGAAACTGTTGTCAGAAGACCACAAAAAGTACATCATATCAGAAACCAGTCTTGGCGGACTAACCCAGATGCATGAAGTGACTCTACGTCGCATAATGTTGGTTAGACTAGCCAAGAGCATAGATATGGACACGAAATCCATTACCATCGGTAAAACGCCAATTCCTATAACAAAAGAGGACGTGCAAGGTATATTTGGCATTCCGATAGAAGGGGAGGATATAGAGCCACATCTGGAAAATCAAACCGACACAGAATTGTTTACCGCCTATGCAAACAATGGGCAAATTTTGATTTCTGACCTTGAAACGGCGATCCGAGCTTCCAAAGCCCCAGACGGTGATTTCCTGAGACGGTTCATTCTGTACGCAATTGGTACTGTTCTAGCACCAACAGCACAACATTATGTGGACTCGAAATATCTCAACCTTGTTACAGATCTTGAAAACCTTCGAAAATTTAACTGGGGATGTTTCACACTTAATCACTTCTTCAAGTCCGTTCACAAGTTTAGAAATCGAGATCACGTAAATCTACAAGGAAATCTAATTCTGCTCCAGGTTAGTGCTAGATCACTACTTAATGTCCTTTAATTATTGTTCTGTTGCATATCTGTATGGTGATGAACTAATTTATTGTGTAGTATTGGTACTGGGAGCACGTGCGTAGTGGCCGATTAATGTATGCTTCTAGACCCCCTCCATTGATCGCACGATGGGACGAAATGATGGCTACTATAAGAAGCGATGCTTACGAGAAAGGAGGTCTTCATAACGGGCTGGTACCTATCTACAATTGAACTTTCTATATCCGATTTTTTATTTGGTACTAATGGTTCATTATATTTTAAAAAAATAGGCTGTCATGGAAATTTGTGCTCCTCAACGACCGTCCGAGAATTCTAATAATTTTCCAAGAAAAAAAGATGAACATGTGCATCAACATGATTCGTATCGAGCACCATCACAAGGACAGCAATTTAGTAGCCAGCAAGTGTGTACTCCAAAGACTATTTGTTTTTGCAATATCACAAATAGGTGTCATGGAACCTCATTCATTTAGCTATTGTTATCAACGGGGTTTTATTTTGTTTACACAGATTGAAATGGTAGTTGAAGTCATGAATGCACGCATTGCTGATCATGAAAAGAAGGTAGGCAGGAAGTTAATGGAAATTGAGCACAGATTTGATGTCAAATACCAGACTCTAGGTGAAGACTTGATCGACATGAAGACTAAAACTGGCACTAATCCTAGGTTGTCGAAGGCCGAGGACGAAATTAAAGACTTAAGGAGGGAACTCCATGTATGTCATACTGTGCATTTTGTATTTTTTATGAATATGTTCCTTCATGTTCATTATTGTTTGCATTGTTACAGGACTTAAAATACGAATTTACAAGGAACCGACAATCAGTGTCACAGAAAGGAGGCGTGCAGGTGATCAATATGGCCCAACATGTTAATATCTAAAAGTAACAAACTAATGATGAACTACCTTTGTTCATTGTAGGATCAAGTCAATGTGTGCAATTCATCCCTGACAGGAACTCCTAGGGCTAGCCAAGTCACGACAGGGACTTCGAGTACACCAAGTGCAAGACATGTGACGGAAAACAATGAGGAACCACAATTAACTCCGATGAAGCCTGTCTTTGGTAATGATTACAAGTTCATGCATAAGGACATAGAGACAGCCGTTTACATCCGCGGAACATACGACCCTGTTGAAATAGCTAGAATCGGAGACATTACCCTCACAGCAGACAATCTGAAGCGAAATTTGGACGACAAATACATTTATGGTGATGTAAGCCCATTATACTCTATTCTACATCATTACTGCAACAACTGTCTTATTATTGTATGATTGAAAATTTGGCAAGTTATTATGGCATATGCTAGCATTAGCCAAATTGAGAATAATACTACCTCAATCATATCCCCTCAAGAAACCGAAAAGATGTTACAAATGAAGGGGGTGGTTCCTGTTGGACGTGCAGCCTCTTGGTTAGCTCGTGTAGCAGGAAAATTTGTAGGGCGCCGAAAGGTACACGTTTTCCAGACTTTCATAGTTTATGTACACGACAACTTTCCATTCTCAACCCAACTCGAATTTTACTACAGGTGCTTGTCCCACTAAATGTACACCAAAACCATTGGATGCTAATGATGTTTAATTTTGACAAAAAAGAAATTCAGACTCTGAACTCCATGAATTATCATTGCGACAAGACCAAGGAAGATTCTCTTGTAAGTGTTCTCTTGCTGCCTCTTTTGATCCGCATGGAACATGAGCTCCCAAAGTACCGTAACCCTATGTATAACTTGTCGTACCCTAGGTGGACTCGATTCAGTTCTGCATTGACGAAGCTGTCAAGAAAGGGTTGATATCACCAGCTAAGAACATCAATTTTGCTGAATGGACCAATAAACGCTATGAGAACATACCACAACAGACCGATGGGTACGCATGGCCTCATAAATTATTATTTGCGTACAAAGATTATTGATCTTTAACTAAACATAGCAGGACTTCCTGTGCGGTTTGGACACTGCAGTACATGTTGTCATGGAACGGGGATGAAATGACCGATATTTTGAACCAGGTAATTGAATGCCTAATTTATATTTGTACTTTGTTTAGCTTGAAAGCTATGCTGATGTCATTGTCGGTTATCTAATATAGGCAAGGATAGATATTTTCAGGTGGAAAATATGTACAGCCTTACTGCATTCAGATTGCAATGCGCTTCGTCTCGAATCATATAAGTTCCCCATAACGGTTAGCGCTACATCAAGAATATATCATTTATTTCACAAGTCTCATGATTAGAACTAACGCAGCACTCTCTCTTAAACAGAAGGAAGTGTACGATGCCGAGCAAGCAGTTCTACCTGATGCTTCAGAAGAGGACATACAATTAGTCAACAATTCTGATGGTTCGAATGAACCTGACACATCCAACTCCCAGAAGGATACCGGTGCACCCAACTCCCCCGAAAATGGTGCACCCAACTCCCCCAAAAGGAAGAGAGCACGTGGACGCCCGAGAAAGCTAGTCGATCCCGAGCAAACAGCAAAAACAAAGAGTCTTAAAGAACTAAAACATAAATTTGACAGCAAGACCATAGCCAACCAAGTGTCTTCGTTACCATCACGGTCACGCAGAGAGCATAAACCAGCACCAGCTTTATTGAGCCCATTCAAACACAAATAGGTAGTATCAATTGATCATTAATTGATACATGCTCATGCTCATGCTCTACTTTTAGCATCATTTGGTACACGTTTTGTTTTTCTTATGTGCTTATTTGTACAGGGTAGACGCATAACTAGGCGTCTCTCCTCTACAAATATGCACCGGTGCATCAGAAAAACCCTGTTTATTTTTCTAAGCACCACCCTAAGCATCTAGCATTGCACAAGGCTTAAACATGCATCACCAAAAAATTATTAACAACTAGGAACACTAAACCAGAGTAGCAGCAAATTCTTAACATAAACGGCAGATCAACCACCGCTCATCATAGGTTCAGACACACCATAGGACATCAGTTTTAGACTCCAACAACAAAGAAACATAGATAACATAAGAGGACACGGCGGTCCTGGGGCAGCATCAGCACTCTAGCAGCACATCACTTCTCTCCCTTCTTCAATGCATGTTGTACGGCTCATTGACTTTGACAATCTCAAGGAAGCGTGCGTAGGCAGCATGTTTAGCCATAGTACTGGAACTACGATTCTTGCCATGTCCATTGCCAGTGCGGAAGGCATGCTGGATCATGCCATCTATGCCGCCACCGATCACCTTGCAACAGAAAGGGCACCCAATCTTGCGAAAGAAACGGTACTTGATCTTCCCAGCAATCAGATGCCTCAGGGTGTACCGGCTCTTGCTGTGCCTGCTGTCCATGCTGTAGTCCACGTCGTCGTCATCCTCCTGTCAATTAGTGAATTAGTACACATAGAACAACTCTGGTGATATATTATGGTACATTGACTTTAATTACAACATTTTGAAAGTACACATGTGAAACATGACAACTATCTATTTGCTAGAAATAAGGCGTATGTGCACATACATAATTGAGCCAAATAAATTGACATGCACAATTATGGACGGTGGAATAGTTGCATTTATAGATTAGTGCACAAGTAGTACATAACTAACACATGAAAGACTACATGAAGTGGCTTGGTTTAATGATATTTGATACTTGTTACAGGTGTAATTCTTATTGGAATCAGAAAAATGGCTTCATTGTACTCCTCCATGTTTCACACAAGGGGGGTTTGTTCTATCTACTGGAATGAAGAAACAATTATTATTTCTGACAGCGGCAATACTGCTTCTCCAACATTGTTAGACCCTGATAACTTTCAGAAGGAAATTGGTAAAGGAGCTATGGGGTGTCTCACTGCTCATATTGATGAGAGATGTGGCTGTGATCATCTAAATAAAATACTATGGAAAATTGGGTAGATGAGATGTTTTGATTTTTCGGTGTCCAGTGGATATGTAATGTCAGCCCATAATTATTAAGGGAGCGATCATTTCCTTTGCAAAATGGAAATCTGTATAGAATTTGCAAATGGATCATCTATGAACATGTGTGCAAACTAATCATCTACGAACATGTGTGCAAATTAATTCATGTACATAAACTATAATGAATCAGGAACTACAGCATTTAGTCACTGTCCTGGGGAAGCCAATGGAGAATCCTGCCATCTATCCATTGTTTAACGCACTTTTTTCATTAATGTATCCCTGCCATGAACATTTTCTTGTATTTGGGTTCATTACCCCACTTCTTTCATTAATGTATCCCTTGTGAAACTTATGCTCATCTAGTTAACAAGACTAACCCCAATGCCATGAAAAAAAACCAGAGTATCTGCTGGAATCAGAATGTGAATCAGATTTAAAAATCCACATCCAACATGAAGATCTATGCTAGATCATTACAATCCTACATACGTACAACTAGAACGCCCAAGTGAAATTGATGCTCATCTAGTTAACAAGAAAAACCCCAATGTCATGAAAAAAACTGGGCAAAAAACAGAGTACTACCTCAGATAGCTCGTCGATGGCATCCTCGTCGAAGTCGCTGCCCTTCCTGCTATCTAGGTCGAACTCCTTTATGGCGTTCTCCTCCATGAGCTCTTCGATTTTGTCATACACCTTGCGCTTACGCCTTCTCATCTCCTCCTCCTCCAGATCTTCCCCGACCTTGTGCTCGCCGACGGGTGCCTCGATGGCTGCGATGGCAGCGGGAGCAGGCACAACGGTCGCTGCATCGCCAGCTACCGCCGCTATGGCGGACTCAGCCGCTCCACCCACGGCTGCAGCCACGGCAGCAGACTGCTCTGCTCCGATGGTTGCCTCCGGCTCGTCCGCCGCATCTTCACGCCCGTGCTTCATCGTCGGTCGAAGACAGGAGGAGGGAGGCATAGGAAGGGAGGAGGGTGGTGACGAAGGAGGAGAGGGAGGTGAGGTGGTGAGGAAGGAAGAGAGGGTGGTATGGTTCGGGAGAGGACGAGGGTTTTCTACCCGATTTGGGGAAGAAAGGCACTGCTCCTGCCTCTTGGAGTTACCGAGAAGCCGCGGGTGCCGATTTGACTTGACACACCCACCCGGCCGTCCCGATTCCACGTGGGGACGTGGCGGTCGTGCACGCGGTCGTGCACCTCCTACGGTTTGCCATCAATTGCTATCGGTCTCACAAGTGGGTCCCCTTGTCATCCACACAACCGAGCCACCACATGTACCACATTTTTCTTTCTCCCTGTCTCGACCACTCCACATCTTTCTTTCTCCCCTTCTCGACCAGCGCCGCTGCCTCTGCCGCCATCTGCCGACGACCCCTCTCTTCGCTGCCGGTGCGCGGCCGCCGCCAACTACGGCAAGTGCGTCAGATCTCCACTCTTCTTCCCTTCCCCAAACGCGTCTCCCTACGGAGCCGGATCTGAGCCGATTGGTTTGGACTGAAACTTAGTTTTCGGATTGGATCTTGATTTGGTTTATATGGTTTGAGACCAAATCAATCAATTAGTTTGAGCCGCCTATCCCACCTACTACTGCTTCAAATCCAAGAGCCGCAGTTGCCGGCTGGAGCTCGTCGGCTCTCTCGAGCTTTGACGCCATGTCTGATCTAGATTCATGACGTGCCCTCGCATATGGCTTTGTCCATGGTTTGAACCTTTGGAAGTTGAAAACGGTTTGGACTGGGTTGGATGACGCGCATGTACAGTTCGGTTTGGTCTAGATTCTAAATGAAAATATCTGGATTGGTTTGGTTTTGATGTGTGTCGTGGATTGGACTGGTTCAAGTTTCGATGCCCAACTATTCCCAGGTTTAGATGAACCGGGCATTGCCATTGTCATTGCCATTGCTTTATTACATAGATGATAGGAAATAGATTGATTGGCCATTGCCAGTATAGGTTATCACTATGATTTATTATATGTATGATCTTTGTATTGTACTATGTACAATTCAACTTAGAGTTCAACATGTTCTGTGTAGAATGGAGGAAGCACAATGTGGACGCTGCAACTCACGGTGCCGGACCAGCCTTTCTACTACCACGTTGTTCGGCATCTACTTCCAGCCTTCTTTTGTTGTTGCAGCGGTAATAATTTATATGAACCTTCTGACAGTACATTCTTTTTGTTTTTTTTGCTATTTGCACAAATGTATTGTGTCTGCTATTTGTTTTTATCTTACACAGATCGTACCATGCAATGTGAGATTGGCATTCAATGAGCTCGTCGCAGACACCGTGACCTTCGACGCTCTTGGGGGCCCATACACTATGCAGGCGAGAAGGGGCGAAAGATAACCCAGATAGGAGGAGATGATTGGGATCGTTTCATCACCCACATGCGTCTTACTGGGGGTGAATTGATCAGCTTCTCCTTCAGAAGAGATAGGCCCAGGATTTCTGTTATCTATCTAAATTCCATTCCGGATAGTGAGGATGAAGTTCACGAGGACGAAGATGGTGCTGATTCAGATGATGATGAGAACCCACTTGTTGAATACCTGTATGCCCAAGGACTCAGCCTGGGCGACGAGGAAATCGGCAACCTCTGGGACATGCTTCCGCTACGTGAAGACTACCTAGGGAAGCCATTCGTGACCCGCCTCACAAGGATGAATGTTAAACGCCATATCATGGTATGTTACTTACTGTGGTAATTACATGATATGCATGCTTAGTTAGTGTAGTACTTCATATGATATGCATGTTGTAGTACTGTGATGAGAGGCCAAGTTTAGAATTCATTTAGTGAAGAATTTTAAGACATGCATGTAGTGTAGTAATATGCGATGATATGCTTAGTGTACGGAGTAATCTAATGATATGCCTAATTACTGTAGTAATTTGATGCTTGGCGTATAGTGTAGTGATGTGATGATATATATGCTCAGTGTTGAATCCAATGATATATGTGTCTTGAAGTGTATGCTTTGTTGATAATTGCACGTGACATGATCATATATCATGTCAACTGTTTTCAGAAATTACCTAAGAGGTTACTTGATAGCTGTGGCATCGACCCGGGCGAAGAAGGCATGGCTGCTGGACTACGCCTTACCAGAACGGGCTCCATCACCAGCTGTGCCTATGCAGTGGACACGGACGGTCGCACTGTCTTGAGCAGGGCAGGGTGGAAGAAGTTCCTTCGTGCCAAGAATCTTCGGGTAGGACAGGCCATCCTACTCACTGTTGCGAACACCCGTCCCCATGACTTGAGGATGATGATCACCATCCACCTTATTTAGAACTGGGGTGGGCCATGTATCAATGTGAAATGAACTTGTTATGTCAGCTCTTGTTTGCGAGTACTTGTCGTGTATTACCATACCTATATCTACTCATATCTAGGTACTATTGCTTTTGATGGATTGCAACTATTATTAACTGGTACCTAATGCTCTACCAGCTATGATTATTCCACTGTGTGATGTTTTATATGTTGTAGTGTGACATGGTAACTGTTATATATGGTAGAGGCTGGTCTCTAAGACCTTGTACAATGCAAGGTGCTTAGGGATGTGCTTCCACTGTGTGATATTTTGTACGTGCCAGGTTGTAGTATGAAATGCTAACTGTTCTATATGGTAGTGGCTGGTCTCTAATTGGACCGACATGTTGAACTATAGTATCAATGGTAGAGGCGTTTCGTTGTGCGCCACATCTAACAGTTCACATAATTAATTATCCAAAGATTAAGGTATGAAACCCTTGGTCCTACATAGCAACATTTCGTTCCAAAAATTAAGGTACTTCCACATTCAAACTAACTAATACTACAAATTCGAAGGAACTACTTAATACATTAACAACACATAGGGAAGTAGCCCTGGTCCAACGCCTTGATAAATGACGAACAAAAACTGAAAGAAGAAGGATCAGCCAGTAGCAGCACCATCAGCCTCCTAGCCTCACAACTTCAGCCAGCCTGGTGAACTCCAGGGTTTTTCCTGCAAAACACACATGTGATGTTGGAGGCAAGAAAATAAATATGCCAGGGGTCTTGTCATGGCATCTAATCACACGTAATGCTAGTACACATGATGGAGAATAAAACATCCAACATGAGCAAATTCATAGGAGTTCTAGATCCATGGATACCATCAAGAAAAAATGCTCAGTTTTAATTCAGACACAAGACTTGGTGAAAACGTGCATATCAGCAACATTGATATGTCATCTTTGCAAGCTTGGGTCAGTGACTTGTCTTGTGTTTCATGGCATGACAATAATTTTAACAATAAATAGACATGAAATTGACCCAAACTCATGTACAAAGTTATGCCATATGATGCATGAATTGATTCACACATAAATGACAAAATGCCAACTTCATATAGAATTTGCAGTACTGAAATATTTCAGTGTGTACTGAAACTACAGTACTGAAATAATTCAGTGTGCATCGGTGTGTACTGAAATTGTAGTAACAAAATATTTCAGTGCCTACTGGTGTGTACCGAAATATTTCAGTGTCTACCACTACAACATTACAAATTTTGCCTAGGGCAGTACCGAAATATTTCAGTGCCTACCGGTGTGTACCGAAATATTTCAGTGTCCACCACTACAACATTACAAATTTTGCCTAGGGCAGTTCCGAAATATTTCAGTGCCTACCGGTGTGTACCGAAATATTTCAGTGTCTACCACTAGAACATTACTAATTTTTCCTAGGGTTCATATGATGCCTATGGTTCACATACATCATAATCCATCCTCCAAATCCATGTACTCAAATATTCATGCAATTCATTGAGATTAAAATGCCATCTAGCATTCCCTCTCTGAGCTATTACGATCAGTATCACCACAATGTAAGCACGAGCAGTAGGAAGATGAGGAGTGGGGAAGCTTACTCTAAACATAGCTACCGCCGCCGTTCAGACGAGGAGAGCGGCGAGGGAAGCGTGGAGAACGGCGGGGAAGCGAGGTCGCGACCACTGTCCTCCTCATCTTGCGCTTTGGAGTCTCCGGTGACTCGGTTGGAGGCTGCACAATCTGCAACGGCACCTCGTGCACGGTGGGTTCCTAATCCAGTGGATGCTCTACCCTGGATCTGAACGCCCACCACCTCCGCCTGGTCCACTCGCTGGACGAATTGGCCTGCTCCATCGCCCAGAGGAGGATCTCGATCTTGTCAATCGGTTGTGCGGGCGGGGGGCAAAGCTTTGCCCTCTCCTTCTTCGTCATATTCTTGAGAGTGGCCATTGCCGTCCAGTTCATCTGCCTTGTGTTGTCAAACCAAGAACGGATCTCCCTCAACCTGGCCAATTTGACCTGGTCGCCGCCGGCGATCTGCACGAAGTCGGTGTTCTCGTCGTCGGCCATCAGCTCGATCTGCCGTGTAAGAGGGGGTGGGGGTGGGTGGGGGGTTGCCTGAGTGGAGCGAAGTTGCAGCGGCAAGAAGGAGGAGATGACTGAGGTGGACTTGGAGGAGAGGGAGGAGATGGCCGCCGATGAGTAATTGTGGAATGTGAATCATCATGGCGGCGGTTATGCATTCGACGAGAGGGGCGGCGCGTGCAAATTTTCCTAGGACTCACTAGTAGAAAACAGGGCTTTCGTCCAGGCCAGTTTAGCCCATTAGTCCCGGTTCAATCCAGAACCGGGACCAATGGAGCTATTTGCCCCGGTTCGTGAGCCCAGGGGGCCGGCCGGGCCACGTGGGCCATTGGTCCCGGTTCGTCCGGACCTTTTGGTCCCGGTTGGTGGGACGAACCGGGACCAATGGTCCTGGCTCCTGGCCCACCACTATTGGTCCCGGTTGGTGGCATGAACCGGGACCAAAGGGTTACCTTTAGTCCCGGTTCATGCCACCAACCGGGACTAAAGGGTTGGCCCTCGTTGCACCCAGCTTTTAGTCCCACCTCGCCAACCGAAGGGCGCCCACACCTGTTTATAAGCCCGTCCCTCTCTGTGTTGTTGATCTCCTCTCAAAGTGAAAATAGATCCACATATAGAGGAAATTGGACCTAAATTTATAAATAGAAATTGATTATGAATTTATGTTTAATTTTCTCTATAAGTGCATCTATCTTCACTAGCAGAGAAGTTTTTATTTTTTGTGACCTAAAAGAAAAAAGAAATCACCAAACTAATGGCACTAGTAAAGTTAATCACAAACTTCAAATTCACACAAATTTCAAAGAATTCAATTTAACTATTCACACAAATTTCAAAGAATTAAAAAATAAAGCAAAAAACCAAAAGAAAATAATTTATGCAGAAAACAAAACAAAAAAACTGGAAAAAACTAAAAATAGCAACAATAAGTATTTTATTGTAAGTAGAAACAAAAAAAATGAATAAAGCAACAAAGAAAACAAAAAAAGAGTTTCCAAATTTGAAAACTAATGGCACTAACAGAAAGTTTATAATTTTTCTAAAACTAAAAGCAAAAAGAATTAAAAAATAAAGCAAAAAACAAAAGAAAATAAATAATGCAGAAAACAGAACAAAAAACTGAAAAAAAATAAAAATAGCAACAATAAGTATTTTGTTGTAAGTAGAAACAAAATAAAATAAATAAAGCAACAAAGGAAACAAAAAAAGAGTTTTAAGATTTGAAAACTAATGGCACTAACAGAAAGTTTATAATTTTTCTAAAACTAAAAGCAAAAAGAATTAAAAAATAAAGCAAAAGACCAAAATAAAAATAAACCAAAACCAAAATAAACTAAATAAAGCAACAAATAAAACAAAAAAACAAAAAAAATGCCACCTACTGGGCCCCCACGGCCTGAATACGACTAGAAACCCTATGGGCCAGGATTCAGGCCCGTGGAAGGCCCAGTAGGCCCACAGGCACAGATGGCAGAGTTAGGCCCGAAAGCCTGCTTTAGAGAGGAGCTCGAGAGGGGAGCCGCACCGCACCTTATAAACTGGTGCGGCTCCCTCTCAACTAGCGAGGTGGGACTAAACATTTGGCGCGGGGCAGCACAAGGCCTTTGGTCCCGGTTGGTGGCACCAACCGGGACTAATGCCCCCCTTTTGTCCCGGCTGGTGCCACCAACCGGGACTAAAGGGGGGCATTAGTCCCGGTTGGTGCCACCAACCGGGACTAATGCCCTTGCTATATAACCAGGACTTGTGAAAATTTCACATCTCCCTCGCCTCCCTAGCCAGTTGCCCCCGCCGCCAGGCTGCCCAAATCGCTCGCGCGCTCCTCGTCGCCGTCGCCGCCGCCGGCCGCCATCCCCGTCTCCCCGTGCCCCTGCCCCGCGCCCGAGCCCACGCCGGCCGCCGCCCCGTGCCCCTGCCCCGTCCCCGAGCACACACGGCCGCGCCCCTGCGCCCCGGCCCGCCCCCACCATTGTCGACGTCGTCGCCGGCGCCCGCCCCCACTGCCACCCCTGCCACGACGCAGCCCCTCCTCCCCGTTCAGTCCGGCTCCGGTGACCCCCTTTCCTCCCTGTCCCCTCGATCCTCTTCATATAATTTTTTTTTCATATAATTTTTTTTCATATGCATATGTTGATTATATGGATGGATGGATGATGTATATGTTCATTATATGGATGGATGGATGATGTATGCTTTTTTTCATATAATTTTTTTAGGCAGATTTTTAGATTTTTTTTTGGCAGATTTTTAGAATTTTTTATGTATGTATGTTATGTTTATATGTATGTATGCATGTTCATATGTATGTATGTTTATATGCAAAGCATATGCAAAGAAAAATGTATGTATGGTCATATGAAAAGAATTTTTTTTTTGTTTTTTGCATTTTTATAAAAATGTATATATGTTCTCTGTGTGTATATATGTTTTATGTTCATAGATTTTATTTGAACATTATTTAAAAAAAACAAGCAATACAAGAAGAAGAAAAAGAATGAGAGGAAAAAGGAAAAAAGAAGAGGAAGAAAGGAGAAGAAGAGGGGATAGGAAGAAGAGGAGAAATAAATAAGAAGAAGAAAAAAGAAGAAAAAGAAGAGGAGAAGAAGAAAAGAATAGAGGAGAAGAAGAAAAAATTGAATTTTTTTCTATTTTTTCTTCTTCTCCTCTATTCTTTTCTTCTTCTCCTCTTTTTTTTCTTCTTTTTTTCTTCTTCTTCTTCCTTCTTCCTTCTTCCTCTTTTCTTCCTTTTCCTTATTTTCCTTTCTCGAGGGATAAGAAGAAAAGAAGAGGAGAAGAAGAAAGAAAGGAATAGAGGAGAAAGAAGAAACTTTGACACGAGGGGGGGTACCGATACCCCCTCCCCGATAACATTATTTTCCCATGTATATGTATGTTGCGTCGTTGTCGATATAACGAGGGTGTCGAGGATCGCCGAGGGGTCGAGGGTCGGGAACTAGGGTAGAGGGTCGAGGGTCGTTAAGGGGTCAAGGGTCGAAGGTTTCAGGGTCGAGGGTTCCTATAGTGTCAAAGTATTGAAGAAATCCAATAGCTTGTGGGCGTCGATGCCCACGTCACTTGTGGGGCATAGATGTACTGTTCAACGCCGACCCCCTCCCGATAGCTTCAACACGTGGGGGGGTCGATATTACCCCCTCCTAGCTTGAAGCGTTCTCGAGGCCACCCCCTAACCCTTGAAGCGTTGTCGAGGCCACCCCAAACCCTAGAGAAGCAGCGTCGAGGCCACTAATATGATTCCTTATTGTGATTAGCTAGCTAGTTCTACGTTTGCCACTAATATATCCATATCTGTCATGTTTGAATAATAATTGCCATGTTGTAAATATTTGTAGAAACTATGGACACCCCCCGAGACGAAGCACAAGAAGCGTTATTGAGGGACATAATCGCAGAAGGAAGTGATGCCCTCTCGATGTTTATCAACGACAACGATGGTCTGGAAGGAGAGGGTGAAGAAGCAGCTGGCCCTCTCCTCATTGATTTACATGGCTCCGATGACCCAATGCCGGTGCAAGAAGGAGAGGGTGAAGAAGTAGACCGTGAGGACGGCTTTGGTGATCACCAAACCGAGTCCGGTCAGGTATATATATTAGTTAAGCCTGTGCTGACTAGCTAATTGATGCATTCATTGTTTTGGTATGTACACATATTAATTAACTCTCGTCTTTGTTCTTTTTTCTAGCCCTCCGGATCGAGCACAACTTCGGTAAAGAGACGAGGCCCGAAGAAAAAGTTGAGCTTGGATGAAAAGTTTGAGATCATACAAATCGCGCGCGACGGCCAACCGATTGAACCCTACCAGACAAAGAAGGCATTTGTTGCTCAGTGTGGTGTTCTGGTTAGGGACAAGATCCCGATCAGCATCTAGCAATGGTATAAGCCTCAGAACGAAGACCCTGAGGTGTCTTATGTCAATGAGATGCAGAAAGAGAATCTTTGGACTGAGCTGAAGTCAAATTTCACCCTACCGCCGGAGGGTGATCCGGAGAAGCCAGTTATAGAGCCATTAATCAAGTCTTTTGCTCTGAGGAAGATGGCAGACCTATTCAGGAATTGGAAGAAAGACCTCAATAGGTATGTCGAAAAAAATGAGACACCAGAATTCATTGGCAAATATGAGAAGATCAGAGATGACTGGCCCGCATTTGTGGCCCACAAGACATCGGAAAAGAGTAAAAAAATGTCGGCGACAAACAAGAGAAATGCTGAGAAGAAGAAGCTTCACCATCGCACGGGGTCAGGTGGCTACCTCGTAGCCCAGCCTAAGTGGGCCAAGACTGAGAATGATCTGCTTGATAAAGGGATCGAACCAGAGACAATGAACTGGCCAGAACGTTGCCAGACTTGGTTCTTTGGGGTCGGCGGATCCTTGGACCCTATAACAGGGAAGTGCATTTGGACGGAGGAACAATTGGACATACCAGTCAAAAAGCTTCAGCAATATATCGAAGCAGCGCAGTAAGGGACGTTCGTTCCAGACAGGGAGAAGGACGAGCTCACAATGGCCCTCGGCAATCCTGAGCACCCTGGACAGACACGAGGCACGCCAGGCTCCGTTTCGTGGAAGGCTGGATTTCCGGATGCAGGGGGTTACAAAACCCACGATAGGAGGAAGAAACTGGAGCATAGCCAACTGTAGTCGCTGCACGAAAGGGTAATGGGGCTAGAGGAACGAGAAGCAGATCGCAGCAAACGACCTGCCGAAGCTTTCCCCGAAGCTACCCCGCCATCTCAGCGGAAAAGCAGCGTGGCTTCCACCGAGCTGCTTCAGCCAGAGCATGCCTTGACGGCTCCTGCCAGCTATCCCGTGGATGCTATCACGGATGCTGAAAATTGCCACCTTATGGCGCAATGGAGCAATTTGAAGGTCAAGGCGGCTGTTGGCTCTGTTTATCCTACTAAACCCGACTCAACTTTTCACTGCCGGCCGATTCCAGAAGGATATGCTAAGGTGATGGTCGATGAAATAACGGAGGGATTTGAGGACCTCCGGCTTGACCACCCTACCGGTGAAGGGGAGTATCGGCTGGGTTCTGCTCTGAAGACTCCATGCCTATGGCGGAAGGATCTCATCAACCTTCCGAACTGGACACCTCCGCCTCCTCCTCCTCCTACGGCGAGTCAGGGCACTCCGCCTCCTCCACCGGCGAGTGACGATCAGGGCACTCGGCCCGCTCCTTCTCCGGCGCGTGGCGGCACTCTGCCTCCTTCTCCGCCTGCGCCGGCGCGCCCGAGCAGCCAGCCTCCTCCTTCTCCGCCTCGTCAGCAAGGGCGGAAGAGACCCGTCGCCGCTCCGGCTTCTACGGCGCGTCGCAGTCCTTCTCCTCCACCTCGTAAGCAAGGAAAGAAGACATCCGCTCCGTCTACTCTGTCGGCGTCTAGCAGTACAGCCAAAGGCGGGAGGAGATACATATTCGGTCCTTCTCTGAAGACTCCAGAGAAGTTACCGTACGAGAGGAGCGAGGAGGAAAACGCGAAGATCGCGCAGACCGAAGTGGATGACTGGTTTCAAGGGTTGAAAGCAAAGAGACATCCACCTCCGGAGGAGAAGGTAGATCCAGTGAAAGGGAAGCGCACTCTGGCTGCCCTGACAAAACCACCCAAGTCTCCGCCGAGAGGCAACTATGAGCGCATTATTGGAAAGGCATTTGCCGAAGCGGAGATGTCGGGAAGTACTAAAAGTGATCAAAGGATGAAAGAACGACGAGCTGGGAAACAAATTGCCCAGCTCGGCGAACAAGCGAAGCAATCGTGCCCCCCGCTCAAGGTGCCTGCTAGCGACATCGTCGATCCGAGGATGGTGCCCGGTTATGGCAATCCTGCAAATTACCTTCCCGACGATGTACATTATGATATCTTGGAAGTGCAGATACAAAGATACGAGTACGGGAAGCCTCTCGTCAAAGATGAAAGTTCTCTATCAACGATGATGCGAAGATTGCATGATTGGTACATGAAAACCTGCAAAGAGTCTGAGGGGAGGAATACTTTGTATATGAGAGTTAAAAAGGAGCATGACCTCCTTGGAATCGAACTGTTGCCTATTCCATTTGAGGAGTTCTATCAGTTTTTCAATCAATTGGCCACCGATAAAGCAACGGTCACCTCCTACTGTCTGTAAGTAGTACTACTTCCGTCATTAAGTCTCTCTATATAACTCAGCCCTTTCATTTGCATGTATTTATAATTATCCTCACTATATTATGCAGATTGAAGATCGCCGAATTGAAGAAAAGACAAGTGGGAGATATTGGGTTCATTAACACGTATCTCATAGATGCAACTGAGGTTCAATATCGTGCCCAAGAAACCGAGGCCAACTTGCTACGATCGTTGGAAATAAATGAACACAAAGATATAATACTCTTTCCTTACAACTTCATGTGAGTGTTACTGTCTTGTGGCATATTCGGTTTCCTTATTAGTCCAGGTTATAGTAATGTAATATTGATGAGTTATGCATGTGTGCGCAGCTACCACTATATTCTCCTAGAGATTAAGCTTGAGAAGGGAGTAGTAACTGTCTTAGACTCCAAGCGAAAAGATCCCAAGGAGTATGCGGACATGACTGAAATGCTCGAGAAGTAAGTTAAATCGATCATTATCCACCATATCAGTAACTTTGTTCATTTCTGATATCAAGTAATTGTTTTCTTTGTATGGCAGGGCTTGGAGAAAATTCACCAAAAAAGCTCCGGGGCTACCGAAGAAGCTGCAATTTAGGCACCCAAAAGTAAGTACTATATAGTAGCATATTCCAGGCATCTCCTAGTGATTCAAGCGCTAGTTTCATCAATACCATTTAGCATGCTTGCTAATTATCAGTTTGATTGACCTCTATTTCTTGTAAAGTGGTTGTGGCAGGAACAAGGGAATGATTTCTGTGGATACTACATTTGCGAGTCCATCCGCCACACGACCTATGAGCGGGGCTACTCCGACAAACAATATGAAGTGCGTAAATAACAATATTCACAATTTTATTTTATTACCATCATTTGTGTTGAGTTTCATTCATTCATATATATATATATGTATTGACCCCCTTCTTAAAATTAGATGTTTCGGATGCGGGATGAACTCCTAGCACCAGATCGCACGCGAGCAATTCAAGAGGAATTGGCGGCATTCTTTCTTGACCACGTGATCGCTGAAGACGGAGAATACTATGTGGACCACGCGTCCGTATTTTAGGAGATTATATATTTGTAAAAGATAATTATTGTATATATGTAGCCGGTAGTGTCGGATAGATATACGAGAACTTGTTTGTTCGACCAATCTCTCGGAGAAGGAGAGGTGGTCGATATCACTTCTCTCTGTATGCATATATATTCATGACGATCTTCTGTTTGCTTACTAGCTAGCTAGCGTGTCTAGCTAGTCCTCTCTATACGTATGTATGTATGGTACGTAGCGTCGACCAAGAACGGACAAAAGAGAGGACACTTCTCTCTATTAATTAGCTAGCTATAGCACAATATATGAAACACCTAAATTAACCCCCCAAAACCCCCCAACCCCCCCCCCCTTTCAAAAAAACAAAAACAAAAACCACAGCCACATAAACGCTGACGCGTGGATGCCTATTGGTCCGGGTTGGTGCCACCAACCGGGACCAAAGGCCCTCCTGCCTGGGCTCAGGGGACAGGCCACGTGGAGGCCCTTCTGTCCCGGTTCTGGATTGAACCGGGACTAAAGGGGTCAGGGCATTAGTACCGATCCTTTAGTCCCGGTTCACGAACCGGGACTAAAGGCCCTCACCAACCGGGACAATAGGCCCTTTTTCTACTAGTGACTAAACTGCCCCTAGATTAAAACGCGTCCCCACCTTGTCACGAGTACTGGCCCCACTCGTTTTAGTACTTTCGCGTACTTTCATCGGAGTACTACCCAGTACTTCGTATTTGTCTGCCGTTAGGTTTCGTTACAAAATGCAAGGGAGCAGCTTTCGTTGTGCCATGTGCCATCGTTTTCGAGGATTTGACTGACTTGATGCCATCTCTATTAGACTCACTGCTTCCTCTGAACTCACGCTGCACTCCTCTCCGTAGAATTGTCATCATCCACTAATTTAATGCTAATGCACATGACTTGATGCATCTCCACAACTAACGCTGTTTGAACCACTACTGTCATGCACATGATCAGATCCGCTTTAATCGCCTACTATTATAGATTAATAGGTGGCAGGCTGTACACTCCTTATACAAAGCTGCAGAGCTGTATAGCTTGCTTGGCTTGCTTCACCTACCGAGTCATCAGCACACCCGGAGATTCTGAGATCTCAACTCTGTTGCGAGAGACTCGTACGGTGCCTGCTGCCGGAGATGGCGGAGACGATGGTGAGCATGGCGAGGTCCATGGTGAGGGGCGCCATCAGCGTGGCTGCTTCTGCCGCTGCCGCTGAGGTGGGCCTCCTCGTCGGCGTCCGAAAGGATATCTGGTATGCATTAACATTCATGACATCTCTAGCTGCTTCTTAATATTGTTATTTGTGCTCTCGATAATATTCCTAGCTAGCTGGTCTCATTAGTTGAAATTAATGGTCAAACTCCCGTGATAGCTGCCTTGATATCCGTTAATTCAGAAATGCACTGTTGCATTCCATCAGCTGGGTGAATGGCACCGCTTAGCGTTGATCCAATTTTGTTTTGAACTCTGGTTTGGTAGGTTCATCAAAGACGAACTCGAGACGATGCAAGCATTCCTGGAGGTTGCTGAAACAATAAAGAAGAAAGATGTGCTCCTCAAGGTTTGGGCAAAACAAGTAAGGGATCTGTCCTACAATATTGAAGATTGCCTCAGTGAGTTCATGATGCATGTGGGAAGCCAAAGCTTCTTGCGTCGGCTCATGAAGCTCAAAGGTCGCCATCGGATCTCTGTACGGATCCGCGATCTCAAGACAAGGGTTGAAGAAGTGAGCATCAGGAACACTCGCTACAACTTGATCAAGACGGATGCCTCCAACACAATTGGTGAGGGGGATTCTTACATGGAAGATGTTCGCAATCTCTCGGCTAGCAATATCGACGAAGCAGGTCTTGTAGGCTTTTCCAAGTCTAAGGAGGAGTTGATTAAGTTGATGGATTTCAAGTCTCAAGAGGATAGTGCCAAGGTGGCATTTGTTGTTGGCATGGGTGGTTTAGGAAAGACTACTCTTGCAAGGAAGACATTTGAAAGTAAGAAAGATACAGTGAAAAGTTTTTCTTGTCGTGCTTGGATTACAGTCTCACAGACATTTTCCAAGATAGAGATGTTGAAGGATATGATCATGCAACTTTTTGGATATGAAGAACTAAAGAAGCGGTTGAAGGAACTTGAGGGAAAGACGGTGCAAGTAGATGATCTCGCCAGCTATCTCAGGAGAAGAGGTACTTTATTGTTCTTGATGACTTGTGGTCCATTGATGCGTGGAGGTGGATCAAAGATATTGCTTTTCCTAGTGGTAACATGAAAGGTAGTCGGATAATAGTAACGACACGAGATGTTGCCCTAGCCCATGAGTATCCATCCGAATCGGTTATTTACCACCTTAAACACTTACAGATAGATGAAGCCATAGATTTGCTACTCAAAAAGATTGGGAAAACACACACAGAAATAGGAAGTGATGAAAGGATGCGGAATGTGATATCCAAAATAGTAAAGAAGTGTGGTGGTTTACCATTGGCTATACTCACCATAGGAGGTTTGCTTGCTACCAGAGTGGTAGAAATGTGGGAGAGTATTTATGAGCAGATTCCCTCAGAGCTTGAGACTAACCCAAGCCTTGAAGTAATGACGAGGATGGTCACTCTTAGTTACAACCACTTGCCATCTCATCTTAAATCATGCTTTTTGTACTTAAGCATCTTTCCGGAGGATTTTGAAATCAAGAGAAGCCGTTTGGTCGATAGATGGATAGCGGAGGGGTTTGTTAGAGCTAGTGGCGGAGTGAATGTTGTGGATATTGGCATACGCTATTTCAATGAGCTAATCAACCGAAACATGATTCAACCATCAAAAGTGAACATGGAAGGAATTGTTAAGAGCTGTCGGGTCCATGATATCATGCGTGATGTAATGGTCTCGATTTCTAGAGATGAAAACTTTGTGCACCTGGTGGGAGATAGTGAAGCCAATATAATAGAGGCGAATTTCCGTCATGTAGCATACCATGGTAGCAAGTGCCAAAATATTGGCATGGATTGGAGCCATGTCCGGTCATTAACAATGTTTGGTGAAAGACCAACAGAGCCCTCACCTTCAGTTTGCTCAGGCAACATGAGGATGCTTAGAGCCTTGGATCTAAAGAATACATGGTTTAAAATTAGTCAAAAAGATATCAACAACATTGGGTTGTTGTGCCATTTGAAATATGTGGATTTGACAGGACCTTCATATATATATGCTCTTCCAAAGTCCATACGGAGATTACGAGGTTTGCAAAACTTGGATATTAGAGATAGTTATATTACAGCACTACCAACTACCAAGTGGGATCTGTGAACTCCAGAGTCTCCACAGCCTTCGTTGTAGCAAAAGACCAGAATCCATGTATTTTAGTCCAAATTACCGCATGGATTGTTTGATGGAGACATTGCGCCTGCCCTTGCTATGCACACATTTGGTTGATCACGAAGAGAGTGCTCACCTAGTTGCTGAGCTACATATGGGGATCTCTAGCCGGTGGTTCAAGACAGAAGGTGTGAGGATTCCAAGAGGGATCGGCAACTTAAAGGAGCTACAGATACTAGAGCTGGTGGACATCAAACAAACTGGCAAGAAAGCAATTAAAGAGTTGGGGCAGCTTATTCAACTAAGAAAACTGAGCATGGTAGGTAAAGGAAGGTTTGCGGAGCAAAAACGCAAGATACTGTATCTCTGTGCCGCCATAGAGAAGCTCTCTTCCCTGTGCTCTCTTAGTGTGGATGCTGGAAGTGGATCACTCGAGTGGTTGCATAATGTTTCCTCCCCTCCTCCCCTGCTAAATAAGTTGAAGTTGGTCGGAGAATTTGGAGGAAAGATGCCCGAGTGGGTTGGAAGTCTGAAGCATTTGGTGAAGATTCACTTGGAGTGGAGCAGAATAAAGGAAGATCAAATAACGGAAATGCTAGGAAAGCTGCCCAAGCTCATGCTCCTCAATCTTTGCATCTTTGCTTATTATGGGAAGAAGTTAGTGTTTAGAGAAGAAGCATTCGTGAATCTCAGAAAACTTTGCCTTACTGGTCAGTTTGAGCTGACCGAGGTGAGATTCGAAAAGGGTGCCTCGCCCAAGATGGAAATGATAGAATTCAATTCCTGCCAATTGAAATCAGGGATTATTGGTATCAATCACCTTCCAGTCCTCAAGCAGATTTCACTTGGTAACTATGGCAAAGTGGCGAATCTTGGTATGCTGCAAGCTGAAGTGGACGTACACCCCAACCATCCGGGGCTGAAACTCTTCGGAGATTGCAGCGAGCATGACTTGGGGAATGTCGTCCAAGGATCCGATGATGCAGAAGCAGAGGAAGAACCATCCCTTTTTCCTGAGCCTGCAGCAGTGGGAGAAAGCTCCTCGCTGGCGACGAACCTCAGGTCAACTAATTCATTCTTCTCTTTTATTTAAGTGGCATCAGTTATGAACTGAGATGTTCGATATACGCCCATCACAATTAATCTCTCTCATTTCTTGTTTGTAACAGCCAAGACCATGACATAGGGGATGACGACTTCCTCTCCTGCATTTCTGATGACGAATATGCTAGCTGATCGACGCTGCTCGTTTCTAGTTGCTGGTCATCTCTCCTTCCTGTCTGATCATCGGTTTCGCTGGTACCTCCCTGTTCATTTCTTTGTATCTAACTTGTCACACCATTTGCTTGATTTTTAGAAATGCATGTACTCCTTCCAATCCATATTAATTGTTGCTGCTTTAGTACTACCAAAGTTGTACTAAAGCATACTACTCCCTCCATCTCAGTTTACAAATCTTGCACGTGTATCTAGGTCATCAATTTAACTTATATAAAATAAATTGTTTAACATAAAAATTATATCATTAGAAAATAGAATATATAGTTTATAATGATATACTTTTTATAATGTATGCCTCTTATTAAGTTGGTCAAATTAACGATCTAGGTACATGTGCACGACCTGTATACTGAGATGGAGGGAGTACCAAAGTTGTACTAAAGCATGGACAATTAATATGGATTAGAGGGAGTACATGTATTTGGTATATTGGCAAAGACATACTCCAGCATATATGTTTTCATATCCATGTGTTTGGTGCAGACCACTTTCTTCTCTCTGTATCATACTGTTATTTTCTTTTAAGTTCTCTGAAGGAAATCCTTCTATATGCACTTATATTGTTAACTGCCCTCTGTCAAAACTGGGCTCTGTCAAAACCTCATGTTTTGGATGTGGAATCTGAAGAAGTCTTTTTTGTCGTTACCAAACTTTACAGGACACTAGACCTTCTCAACTTGGGACAACCTGGAGCAACACATGATGAAGCTGGACTAATGGTGCACTGTCATTGGTCCAAAATTTGCTGCAGGTTACTACTCCCTCCGTAAAGAAATATAAGAGTGTTTACAGAGGGAGTAGCTTGCAAGAAGACAAGCAGAGGAAGGTAACTCCTGATGCTTCCTGGCATTAGTTAATTCAAGTTAATATGTTAGAAAGGAATCAGCGTTAATTCAGAATGGGGTGCATGTTTGAAATTTCAGGCATCTTGATATCTATGAGCCCAAGAGATGAAATTCGAGCAGGGCGCCTCTGCGGTTGAAGTGGACAAACATGCCTACTATCCAGTGCTTGAGATGGATACTGAATGATCTCAAATGAAGCTGGAAGCCACAGGTGGCTGCCTCGACAGTCAGACACTCCATGCGCATCTGAAGTGCGACCCGAGATCATCCTCATAACTGGTCAGTTCAGAAACAAACTCTTTTTTTTCGTTATCCTGTTGCATGTTGTACATATGCTTGCTGCAATTTCTGATAGATGTTGTCGGCCTGCAAACACATAGATTCAGCTTGGGGGGCAAGTGGAAGATCCAATGGGTTATACCACAAGGTGCTATTCAAGTTTGGTACCTGCTGGTGGCCTCTCAAGACACGCTCCGTAATCAGATTAAGTGGCAGCTTCTAGCCCTGATCGCCTCACCAAGACGGCGATCGGTTCTTACTATGACAGCTCTCGCCTCTTTCTAACTGGTGATGCTCTCGTCTCTGTTTCAATGGATTTTAACTAGCTTCTCACCATTAGAAACTTGACTCCCTCTGTATTGTTACCGAACTTTACAGGGCACTGGGCTTCCTCTAAATGGGTCAAGCTAGAGCAACTCATGATGCAGCTTGATTTATGGTATACTGTATGATTGCTTCGAAGTTTTCTGAAGGTTGCTAGCTAGCAAGGAAGCAACCGGAGGAAGGTAACTCCTGCCGCTTATTGGCATTTCAGAGAATATTATGCTAGAGAGAAACCTTCCTCCGGTGCCTCCACAACTCCATGGTGCATCTGAAGTGTGAACTGAGACCACTCATAACTGGTCAGTTCAGCAACAAGCTCCTTTTTTACCTATGCTGTTGTTGGCATGTGAATACTTATATTTACTGATGAAATGAACTAATAATCCTCTGTATAATCGTTCAGCTCGGGGAAGACGTGGAGGATCCAATGGGCTAATATCACAAGATGCTATTCAAGTTTGGTAGCCGCCCGTGGCCGCCAAAGCTATGCTCCCTGATCAGATCAAGTGGCAACTGTTGGACTTGATCCCATCAAAAACATGTATCAACTTTGATGAGAAGAACACACTTGCAATTATCCATAAAGAATTCCTTTGTTTACCGGTAGTACTCTCTGTTTTCTTTTTCGTCTCTTCCTAGCTAGTGCTCTCTGGGCATCCTTATAAGGCGATGCCATTGAAGAGTCTGGGAATATCTTGTCCGTATTGTTGTGATCGATTGTATTGTAACCAAATGCACTCTTTGATGTTAGAAACTATTGAACATGCTGATCACAGACGACATAGGTTGCATTGTACTGCTATTGCCTATACAGATGCTTCGGTTGTAGCCTTGTAGGCATCTCTCCGCACCAGCTTTCCCAACGCAAATATGACGCGACCTTGGAAATCACGGGAAAAATAGGATGCACAGTTGCTCATGTCTCCCGGACTAGGAACGGGGCATCACTTGGTCGGGGGTCTCGTGTTTCTCTCCCTAGTTCTAGGGCTCTTGCGTGATAGGAGGGTATCCAATCCAGGCTACTAGATAGGGAGGAGGCGATAGAAGTTGATGGAGCGTACGTTCCTCAAAGGAAGTGGAAGGAGAGCTCAAGGTGGCAGTGTCGACGCGGCAGAGGCCCGCTGCGGTGATGTCCTCCGGCTCCCCATCACTGCCTTCGCAAACACTCTGCTTCCTCGCTCGTTGAATGTAGAGGGGTGGCTTGTATGCCCTAGGCTTGACAGATTGATTGGCCAGGCCGGCCTGGCCTTGTATTCTATTTTGCGTTGTCCCTTGTATGAAAGCAATGGTTATACCGCAGTAGTAGTATTAAAATCAGCAATCTATATTTTCTGAATCAGGAAAAAATATACAAAGACATGAACAACAAAAATCTCTAATAAAGATGAAAATTAGCCCAGCAGAGCTCAAACTTGTGGGCATTCCCTGAGGCGCCTTTTGTGAATTTTGAAAATCCACGACACCGTTTTAGTAGGTGTTCTGTGAATACGTGCGTGAGGTGTTGGTGTGCCTGTACATTGTACTTAGTTTTTCGATCTAGAGAAAATATTAGTTAACACAATGTCTGGATTTGATGGCCGTGTCATGATGTTTCTCCACGAGCCTGCTAACAAAAGAACAAAACGGCATACATAAAAAAAATAGAATAACCTCATAGATTTAGAAGGGTCACGTTAGTGGCATAACCTAAGAGGCAAAATTAAAACTTATGTTGATCAAACGCAGGCCTGGTGTCGACGTCGTCCTTATCTTGGTTGACGGCCTGGGAGAGGCCGAAGTGCCTCGATGATGCCTTCCACGAGGGGCGGTGACACATGCGTAGGAGGAGCACCAAGGACGTCGTGGTGGCGACCAATTGCGGTGAGGGCAGCGAACACGACGCCGTATGCGAGGAGGGGGCGTGGACGACACCATATGCGAGGAGGGGGCGTGGACGACACCATATGCGAGGAGGGGGCGTGGACGGCGCCTCGCGTGACGACATCGATGAGCCTAACCCCGACGACTAGAGATGGCCGCCGGCTGGAGTCGCTATGGTGGATGTGGATCGTAAGAGTTTAGGATAGGGAGTGGCAGTTGGTTTTCTTTTTGTTTTTTCATTCGAGCGACCGATTGGTAGGATTACCGAACATATGACATATACGTTATGGCGAGCGACCCAACATACATACGAAAGTGGGTATGTTTTACTAAAGGTCCATATTTCCCTTTACATCTTTGCGGCGGAGGGAGTGTACCGAAGCATGGCTATGTGATGTTATGTGGGATTTTATCTTTTTCTCTTTGCCACCCTATAACCAAATTCTAGCTTTTGTCTAACTTGAGCACTTGTGCTGACATCGACAAAGAGGCAATATTGAGATAACCCTTTGAGCATCCTACAAAGTCCATGACATCCAGCATTATATGGAGCAGAGGCATGAGAAGTGAATGGGGGAGGCTGGATTGGCCGGATGCTTTGCCGAAAATCTTGTATGGGGCCTTGAAAATGCCACTTATGAATTGTAGACCGGAATGTCTATATCCAAACAGGGTGTAAGGTTAAGAACTGTGATGGAGAAACATGTCAGGCAAAAACGATGGTTTCGGAGACGCGAATGTAAATTTTAATGGGTCCAAGGAGAAGGCTGCTTGCCAAGAACATCATGTACCAATAAATGTGAGGAGGTCATGGTACAAAGTGAACGGAGTAGTGGTCCCTTGAAGAAGGTTGTCTAGAAGGTTTCCCCAAAGTTAGGGGCATAGACATGGGCATGCATAGAAGGCGGCTAACCTCCGAGCATAGCGCGACAGAGATGCAAGGTGGACAACGACATCCGAGAAGCCTCCACTGCCCAGAAGCTCTTCTCCTGCTGTTTTTACTTCAACAATACCGTCTTGCATAATCCATGGAACCCTAGCATGTTCGATACATGCATAGGTAAAGCAACATGGTTGCAACACAATGGTTCCTACAACGTGGTTATGATGCCGCCCTGGTATTTGTTTCTTTCCCTATGCCTCCTAATCATATTTTCTAATATCGTCTTAATGTTGTATCCACCCTAAGCTCCATGTTTGTGCGCACTAAAACCTAGTTATTATACGAAATGTTCAAGAGAGAGCATTGTGGAAGTGTAAAGCACCGACAAACGAGAGATGCGGGCTTTCATGTGATTGCAGGCAAAGATGTGGTCAAATATATAGGAGGGGAAGGTATTGTTTAGACATGTGAGGGTAGGTGTGGAAATTAACAAATTGCAGTTGTAGAGGTGGTAGTGTAGTTATTTTTAAAGAAATTAAGATTTTACCTTTCGATTTTACTTTTCACATGGTCTGGGTTATGATGTCTAGCATTGTGATCAAGAGAAAAATCTGAACAAATTGTTTCCACTAACAGAAGCAGACATTTTTTTCAGCTACTATCATGAAAAATGTAATCCATGGCTTTCTCCATTTTTAAATATTCCATGTCAAAAAATGTCTAGAATAAAAACAGGGTACATTGAAACTGGTTGCATGGGCCCACTTCATGACCTTATCTTTACTTACTGTCTCCCGGGTCCAACTCCATGATCCTATACATACATGGTGTAATTTTCAAAGAAAAATATACATGGTGTAGTTTCTCATTTACCTTTAAAAATTACCAAGTACAAATTAGACGTGCACGCATACACGTCAGTAGACATTGATTCCACACTGAAAACCTCCTTGATTCCGGACTGAGAACTTCCTTCGTCGCTGCCTAGCTTCCCGTAGGGAGAAGAGCCATCGATACATGTAAAGTCTTCCATTTTGTGTCAACGAAAATTATGGATTTTTTTTAGCTATCCTTGCGTAATCCATGATCTTTCAATTATGATGGTAAATACTGAATATTTGTTGAAATGTCTTTGTTTTCATATCTAGTGCATCAGGAGTCTAGTCGCAATTATTCTAGTAAATGCTCACTGCAGCTCTGTAAATAATTTCTTATGCATTTTGTACTCCGTAAATAATTTCTTATGCATTTTGTATAGTACAACAAAAAAATGAAAGTAAGAAGTCTCTTGTTAACAATTCGCACGTACTGCTCATGTCGTTCCTTGGAACTACAATCACAATCCTCCACTGGCGGAGCTCCCCGGTGGGCAGGGTATGGCGCCTGCCATACCTTAATTTTGAGCAAAAAAAATTTTAATACTAGTATGCATCGATCGTGTACGTAACGCTAGCAAAATATATGCTACTGTCGCTGTTAACGGGCCGCGCAGCGAGCGACTGCGACCTGATGGGCCAACAGGCAACAGAGCCACAGAGGCCCGAGGCATCGAGCGAGCGAGCGGCGGCCACGAGCAGAACGCAATCGACCAGACCAGAGGCGACCGCTCTGTTCTATCCCCACCCACGAGGCCACGCACACCCTAACCCTAAGCTAGCGCGGCGGCGGCGGCGGCTGGCCAGGTCGCCAGGAGCGGGCGGGGCAGGCAACGGCGGGCAGGGAAGGCAACGGCGGCGGCTGTCTAGGGGGCTAGAGGAGGGCGGCACCGGGGCAGCAAAAGGCAGCGGCGCTCTGGGCGCAAGCGGCAGTGTCGCTCTGGGGCTCTGGGTCATTCAGGTACGAGAAAGTCAAGTGCCATTCGAAACGCTATGAATTTCTTGTCCACTGAAGCTGGATACTCCTTCTTAGTCCAGCACAGTCCCGGCCACTTCTTACTCCAGCACAGACTGCAAGTCCCGGCCAGATTGCCCGGAGATGGAAAGGAAGAGGAAGGGAACAGGAAACCCAAATGAAAGGGGAGGAGGTGATTTTTCAAATTTCCTGAAATTTTGTAGCAAATTTTAACAGTAGCTTGACGTCTCAAATTCAAGCAAATTGTAGTATTAATGTTGTGAACATTCTGGTTGTGAATTGCAGATTTGAAAAGATATTTTGAAGTGCTTGGTAGTGGCAGCAGCTCGAAATCGAAGCCAAGTACCCGTGAAAGTGTCAATGTTCCGGCACATGCCACTCATCAAGATCAAGCGAGTTCGGTGGAAGTAGAGCATGAGAATTTAATGCAAACTGAACAAGTGGAAGAAACTGCAGACTCTCTTGAAGCTATAGTGGAAGAGAATGTTGAAGTTCATGGAGTTGAAGGTATATCTGTTTTTAGTGAAGATTACATAAATGGTGATCCTGGACTTCGCATTCCACTTGATAGATTTGCCCCCAACATTAGAGATGATGTTAGATTTGCTTATATACGTATGGGTGCAACTCGACCAACTAGTTGCACTTTCCCCCCAAATAAAGATGGAAGATGCTTCCGGCCACAATGGTATAAGGACTTTGATTGGTTGGATTATAGTGTAACAAAGCATAAGGCCTATTGCTTCTATTGTTATCTTTTTAAGCATGACCGAATGGATGATAAATTTGGGCATGATGTTTTCTCCAAATTGGGTTTTGATTGTTGGAAAAATGCGGTTGCAGCATTCCGTAAACATGTTGGTGGGCCATGTAGCATCCACAATATTTCAAAAACAGCATGTGATGATTTTAAAAATCAAAGGGCAAGTGTGAAAAGTAAAGTTACAACTTACAGCAAAGGTTCACTAATCAAGTACGAAACTCGTGTGGATACATCTTTGGGCATTGTAAGTTATCTAGCATTGCAAGGTGAACCATTTTGTGGGCATGATGAATCCAATACTTCTTTGAACAAGGGGAATTTTTTAGAGTTACTTGATTGGGTGAAAGAAAGAATTCCAGAAGTGAAGGTTGTCTTGACCCTAGAAACTCCTTTTCTAGGTTCAATGTGAATAAGCTTGCTAGACTCACGGAGATTTATCATGAGGATTTCTCAGATTATGAACGTGAACATATAGTTGATAACCTAGAGCTATTCATTATCCATATGAGAAGAATTGAAGACTTTAGAGCTTGTCATGATATTGCAAGTCTAGCAAAAAAGATGGTTGAACTTGAAAGGCATGTCATGTTTCCTGTTGTTTATCGCCTCATTGAGTTGGCACTGCTACTACCGGTAGCGACGGCAACAGTTGAAAGAGCCTTCTCATCAATGAAAATCATCAAGACTGAGTTGCGCAGCAAGATGTGTGATGGCTGGCTAAATGACTTGATGGTGTGTTACATTGAGCGAGAGATCTTCAAAAGTATTGATCTCAATAAAATTAAGGAAGATTTTCAGAAGAAGGGTAGGGCACTGCCATTGCCTGGGTCTTCTACACACCACTAAATGCTTCATTATCGGTATGTTTTAGGTTGTTTTTCTATTGAAACATTCTGCAATTTCGTTGTATTTGGGTATTCGTTTGTAGTGTGCACTGTTAGTGTGTATTGACTCCTTTGATTTGCATAAAGGAAAATCTTAGTGAGACTTCACCCCACCTTAATTTTTGTTCGTGGTCCGCCTTTGATCCTCTAGGTCGGCGCCTCATGCCGTTGACTGTGCGGTGGTAGGTCGACGGGGTAAACCAGCATGAGCTGCCCAATCAGCCTCGTCATGTCATGTATAACAAGGATTAAGATGTGGAAGGCCCTCTTGTTTGATACGACGCGTGCACGTATGGAAAAAGCACCACTGTAGCAAACTGATGGTTCTCGCTACATGTTGAAGACAAAGCCACTGTATTAGTTTCTTTCCCTGTGCCTCCTAGTCATACATGTTCTCCGATGTTTTTGTGCGTTGAAACGTGTTTATTATATGAAACATTGGAGAGAGTTATGTGAAAAGTGTAAAGCTTGGATGCTTTAGAGATGTGCAGCTTTCCTACATGTGCACGCATAGACTGGGTGAAATATATATAGGAGGGGAAGTTCTTTTAGACATGTGAAGTTAGCTGGGGGAATTAACAAGATGCACCAGACAGAGGTGTTGCCGTGGATTCCATATGAAACACATGCAGATTGAACCCCCCAAAAAAACAATTCTTATGGGGTGATGCTAGGCGCCCGCGCGCCGGCCGAACAGTTCGGCCGGTCGCGCCCCAGCCGCCCAATGCAGGCAACCCCAGAAGTGATGCAGGCAAATCCAGTTGTCTGATCTGCCTCCTCCCTCTTCGTGTTGACTTATTCGTCTTCTTCTTTCGCGCGCACCCACCCCGGCCGCCCCTGCCGCCAGCTACCACCACCCTCACCTGGACCTCTTCCTCCTCCCTCCCCCCGCCCCCGCAGTCTCATGCTGTTGGATGCGCTCTCCGCCCCCGTCGTCCTCGGTCGCCGTCCTCGTCGCTGCAGCATCCGTACTCACCTCCCCTGGTCTCGGCAGGAAGTCGTCGCCCCTTGTAGCAAAAAACGACGTCGGTCTTGAAGCACGCCGAAACCACTCCGTCATTGCAGCACCTAACAACCGCCAGAGTTGTTGTATTGTTGCGTCACCATCGCAGTTCTCAACGTTGCCGCTTGCCACCATTAGCGAGTGAGGTTGAAGCTTTTTCTTTCATCGGTTGCAGCTTTTCTCTATGCCGATTGAAGTTTTTTTCACACATTAAAACTTTTCGTTGTGCTGATGATGCTTTTTTCACCTAGGGTTGAAGCTTTTTTTTTGTAAGGGTTGCAGCTTTTTCTGTGTCCAACATTTTGGTTGCGACCCCCCCCCCCCCAACCCCCCGGTTGAGGCTTTTTCATCTGCGGGTTGAAGCTTTTTGTCAAAACAGTTGTAACTTTTCCTGTGTTCTGTTGTTTGGTTGAAGCTTTTTTATCAACTGGATGTAGCTTTTTGCGTCCATGGTTGTAGCATGAGAATCGTAACTCTCGTTGATACCACGGTTGCAGCTCCCCCCAGTCGCCATGGTTGTAGCACGGGGCACCTCAGCCCCCCCATGGCGTTTTGCCTGCCGCCGGTTGCAACAAAGAAAAGGGGAAAAGGGGGAGGAAAAGGAAGAGAGGGAGAAGGAAGAAGAGGGAGGTTGGAAGACGAGGGGGCTGCAACCATGGCGGGGTGTATGTGTTGGGGAACATAGTAATTTCAAAAAAATTCCTACGCACAGGCAAGATCATGGTGATGCATAGCAACGAGAGGGGAGAGTGTTGTCTACGTACCCTCGTAGACCGAAAGCGGAAGCGTTAGCACAACGCGGTTGATGTAGTCGTACGTCTTTACGGCCCGACCGATCAAGCACCGAATCCACGGCACCTCCGAGTTCTTGCACACGTTCAGCTCGATGACGTCCCTCGAACTCCGATCCAGCCGAGTGTCGAGGGAGAGTTCCGTCAGCATGACAGCATGGTGACGATGATGATATTCTACCGACGCAGGGCTTCGCTTAAGCACCGCTATGATATTATCGAGGAGGACTATGGTGGAGGGGGGGGGCACTGCACACGGCTAAGAGATCAATGATAAATTGTTGTGTCTTCATGGGGTGCCCCCCTCCCCGTATATAAAGGAGTAGAGGAGGGGAGGGCCGACCCTCTCTTGGGGGCGCCATAGGGGAGTCCTACTCCCACCGGGAGTAAGATCCCCCCCTTCCAAGTTGGAGTAGGAGAAAGGGAAGGGAGAAGGAGAAGGAAGGATGCCCCCCCCCCCTCCCTAGTCCAATTCAGACCAGTCCATTGGGAGGGGTGCAGCCACCCTTTGAGGCCTTTCTCTCCTTTCCCGTATGGCCCATTAAGGCCCACTTCGAATTCCCGTAACTCTCCGGTACTCCGAAAAATACCCGAATCAGTCAGAACCTTTCCGAAGTCCGAATATAGTCGTCCAATATATCGATCTTTACGTCTCAACAATTTCGAGACTCCTCGTCATGTCCCCGATCTCACCCGGAACTCCGAACTTCCTTCGGTACATCAAAACACATAAACTCATAATATAACCGTCATCGAACTTTAAGCGTGCGGACCCTACGGGTTCGAGAACTATGTAGACATGACCGAGACACGTCTCCGGTCAATAACCAATAGCGGAACCTGGATGCTCATATTGGCTCCCACATATTCTACGAAGATCTTTATCGTTCAAAACCGCATAACAACATACGTTGTTCCCTTTGTCATCGGTATGTTACTTGCCCGAGATTCGATCGTCGGTATCTCAATACCTAGTTCAATCTCGTTACCGACAAGTCTCTTTACTCGTTCCGTAATACATCATCCTGCAACTAACTCATTAGCTGCAATGCTTGCAAGGCTTATAATGATGTGCATTACTGAGTGGGCCTAGAGATACCTCTCCGACAATCGGAGTGACAAATCCTAATCTCGAAATATGCCAACCCAACAAGTACCTTTGGAGACACCTGTAGAGCACCTTTATAATCACCCAATTACTTGTGACGTTTGGTAGCACACAATGTGTTCCTTCGGTAAACGGGAGTTGCATAATCTCATAGTCATAGGAACATGTATAAGTCATGGAGAAAGCAATAGCAACATACTAAACAATCAAGTGCTAAGCTAACGGAATGGGTCAAATGATGTGATCCCTTAATCAAATGACAACTCTTTGTCCATGGTTAGAAAACATAACGATCTTTGATTAATGAGCTAGTCAAGTAAAGGCATACTAGTGACACTTAGTTTGTCTATGTATTCACACATGTATCATGTTTCCGGTTAATAAAATTCTAGCATGAATAATAAACATTTATCATGAAATAAGGAAATAAATAATAACTTTATTATTGCCTCTAGGGCATATTTCCTTCAGGATGCTACATCCATGGCCGGTGGGGACTTTGATCTTCCACTAGTGGAAAAAGTGCTAGCCACAACTTTCGTTGGTGGTGCGCCATATTCCATCCATGCCAGAACTATTTTTACAAATATTGGTGACATTGGCACACTTGGCACGATAGCTATATATTGGTAGTGCTGGCATGGATATTTTGCGATACGCCAGTAATGTGTGGGCCTAGCTGTGGTGACAAGTTGGAAGATTCTACTATCGTCGACTTTATATACACGCCATACATAAGTGTCCTAGTATTGTCGTATGCTTCTTAGGAATGCCAACACTAAGTTTTGCCTATATAGGAGTCTTTTATGTATTTTTGAGACATTCAGTTATTAAAGTGAGAACATTTGTTTTGAATTTATTACATTTGGAAACATGTAGTTATTAAAGTAAAAAATATTTATTTTTAATATATTATATTTGGAAAATTTTATTTATTAAAGTAAAAAATATTTTGTTTTTAATATGTTATTATTTTGGAACATTGAATTTGTTTTTTATCCTTTTACTGGGCCTAGACCAACATTGCGTCCGACGCTTCCCAGGCAAAACCTAAGGGACCACCGCACCTCGCCCCACTCGCCCACTCCACTAAGTCCCCTTCAAATTCCCCGCCATCCTCTCAATCCCTTTTCTGCCGACAGTGGTCGCCAGCCGATTCCGGCGATTTACGTCGTCCTCCGGTCCTGAGGTACACATTTGTGCCTTCCCGTCACCCCACTCGCCCACTCTACTCGGTCCTCTTCGATGTCGACGCCCTCCTCTCGATCCCCTTTTTGCCGACGGTGGTCGCCAGCCGATTCCGACGATTTCCGGCATCCTCCGGTCCTGAGGTACACATCTGTCCCCCCACCCCCCTCTCAATGTCGAGTGAATTGGTCCATTTAAATTTGTTTATAATACAAGGTGTGATTCACATTCCAGTGATATGGTTTCAGTGACGAAAACAGATCGAATTGTCGAACAAATGTAGTTTTGCTTTGGTCACCCTTGGCTCACTGTAATTTTGCTTAGGTTAGATGCAAACATATTGATAGAGATGGCGTTTCCAGAACTGTCTTCGCTCTAGGTCATGGCCATGCACTACAGGAAACAGGTAATTTGCCGTTTGTGGATTACAGACGGCAAAAACCTAAATCCAGACGGCAAAGAGTTTGCCATCAGGAAACAGACGGCAAAGAAAAACTTTGCCATCAGCTTTTCGTCGGACAGACGGCAAAGATTTTGCCGTCGGCCAATCTATGAATTTGTCGTCTGCCAAAAACTAGCAGATGGCAAAGAACGCGTTATTTGCCGTCAGTCAAAAAATGTGCTTTGCCGTAAGTCAGATTAAACTACATACGTCAAAGATTGTTTTTTCTTTTCTTTTTAAAAAAGACGTCGGAGCAAAGCATCTCGCCCAACGGCCGTCGTCGAACCAAATCAGATTGAGGCGGAGCTCGCCGGGACTGAGCTGCTCGCCCAACAGCATCGAGAGGGCCGCGTCGCGCGTCGTCATGGTCAACGTCCGGTCATGCCCTGTTGCGGGAGGGAGGAGGAGCCGCGGAAGAGAGGAGGGTGGAGCTTCACGTAGCGCTGGCGAGGTGGCGGAGCTTCACGCGGCGGAGATGGAGGAGCTTCACGCGGCGGAGACGGAGGAGCTTCACGCGTCGTCAGTGGAGTTGCACGTGGCGGCGACGGAGGAGCTTCACGCGCCGGACGGACGAGCAACGGGCGTGGAGAGTGCTGGGCGGCCGCGTGCAGCTGCTCGGGGACGGGTTGACGGGCATGTGCTGGCCGGCCGCGTGCGGTTGCTCGGGGGCACGGGACGGGCGGGCGGGCGCTGGGAGAGAGGAGGAAGTAGTAGATAGGAGGGAGTTGGCCGGCGGCGGGGCTCTGCTCGGGGGAGATGTAGAGAGGAGTAGGAGAGAGGAGGAAGCTGGCCGGCGGCGTGGGGCGGGCGGGCAGGCGCTGGGAGAGAGGAGGAAGGAGGAGATAGGAGGGAGCTGGCCGGCGGCGGGGCTCTGCTCGGGGGAGATGTAGAGAGTAGCAGGAGAGAGGAGAAAGCTGGCCGGCGGCGGGGCTCTGCTCGGTGGTGTGGGATTGCTCAGGGAGGAAAGAGGAGGGCGCTGAGGGGATAAGGAGAGAGAAAGGAGATGGGCGCGTGGGGGTCGTGGGTTGGGGCTCAGGTGAGTCGGGGCAAGCCTCGTGGGTGGGGCCTTGTCTTGTCGGTGGGTTGGTGCATGTGTCCGACTCATACGGTGGATGGAGATGTGCGTTTTGGATCTTGCCACGTCATTGCTCCGCGTGATCAATCCTCGTGGTGTGTTTTCTTTTTGCCGACTACAAAACAAAATACAGACGGCAAACATCTCACTTTGCCGTCTGCAGAACAAATTAACAAACGACAAAGTCTATATGGGTTGTTATTGTTTTGGTAGACGGCAAAGTGAGCAGTTTGTTGTTTGTATTTCATTTGGCAGACGGCGAAGTCTATTTTACCGTTAGTATTTCTTTGCCGTCTGCAGCAAACGACACACCTTGTCTTTGCCGTCTAGCCCGATGAAAAGCAGACGGCAAAGACGCCTCCTGACGGCAAATCATCTGTTTCCCGTAGTGATGGAATTTTTAACATTTTTTTAAGTATTGTTTGCTTTATGTCATGGTCATGGCCATGTCTTTATTTTTTGGTAGCGTGACCGTTGGTTGTAAACCATAATCTTAGTTCCAAGTTAATTAGATGCTATCTAGTTCATTAAGCAAAACAGACTTGGATTTTGCAGTTTTTGGAGTGAGTTGTATAGCACCAGCTGTCTCTACCTCTTTGTTTGCAAAAAAGAACCGCATTACAGTTAGGAAATGTACATGAGTTTGTATGGAGCAAAGCATAAAATGGAGATGGAGCAGAGAATACAATATAGGCAGAGCAAAACATTTAGAATTGCAGGACAAATGTTTTCTAAGAACATTGTATTTTGTGATGAAACTGCAAAAATACTCTATTCACTTGCGATATCTCCTCATATTCCATGTGTTCTATTCAAAGACCATGAATGCTTGTATGTTTTGCATATACTCTGTTATATAAATTAGGCAGTGGCAATTTGTAGGTCACCACATGCTATATATCTAGTTTGCTATGCAATTTTCTGTTCATATTGAGATGCTATCTACTTTGATTAGTTGTAAAAATTGCAATAATTAAACTACTTTTCATTGGTCGTATATGATGTGTTTGTAGGTCATGGCCAATTCTGGAGGAAACAAGTCGGTGTGCGATGTGGACATGAAAAACAATGAATTCTTCGACACTTATGAGTATATCATCAAGATAATGCAAGGGGTAAATGACCACTAAAGGTTGAGATTAAAGAGCTAAACAAGGAGACTATTCGGCTCGTTAAGGAGACTAATGAGGTGAGGGACTAGAGGGACGAGCTCCTTGAGGATCGTGATAAATTGAAGAAGGACAGAAAACTTCTCAGGACTGAGAGAATTGACCTCAAGATGGCCATAGATCAGTTCAAAACAGATGGAGAGGGTAATAGAAAGATGCTTCCCCAGCTGAGTGTGCTCCTTAAGGAGGATTAGTTTTTTTAAGTAGCTAGATCCATCTTGTCGTGGAATTGTCACAGCAGATGTCCTAGTATGAGGACTTAGTCGTGAGGCCAACGCATCTATGCAGTAGCTTGAAGGGGTGAGCGAAATCGAGAGACACAACACAAGACAAGGATTTAGACAGCTTTGGGCCCCGGGAAACATCATCCGGTAAAAACCCTACATGCTGTTTGTGGCTAGGTCTCATTATCATCATGAGGGAGTCGCCATAAACCGGCTCTTGTTGTCTAGCCCTAGAGATTGTTTCTTCTTCTTGCTCCCTCTTTGGGGAGCCCTGCCCCTCCTTATATAAGTTGAAGGGGTGGGTTACATGTGGAGTCCTATTAGAATTATGACTAGCCTTCCTCCTAATAGAAACCGGATACAAGTCCGGGTCTTAACTCTTTGCAAGGTAAATATTCTTCACACCTTTCCTCTTAAACCGACCCACCATTAATATAAACCGGCCTACTGGGCCTTGGGCCTTGTCATCCGTCCACCGCTCGCTGGGTTACCAGTGAGTCATAATGTTCAGGTAGGTTGCTTGTAAACCGTCTGGTCAGGGCGGGTCGTCAGTGAATCGCCAAGTGTCAACCGGGTCTCAAGTAAACCGCCAAGTCCGGCCAGGTCATATTTTCGGCCGGTTCATACCGCGGGGTATATCTTCGACATTGGCCTCCAGTTTAATTTGGATTTATCCATGTTAAACTGATCCTGTAAAACAAACACAAGAACAAAATTGACGGGTTGTGCTCCGGGTTAAAAATTCTTGTAAATTGGCACATGATCGTCCTTAAATCCTTGTCATTTCCTCCTTCTAGAAAATACGGGTCGGCAGACCAGCTTCATAATCAATTTGCTTGTATAAGAAATATTGTAAATAAATAATCCATTTGATTCGGCCTTCAATGCTCTGACTTGACAAAAATATTAGTCTTCAAATATTCAATTGATATCCAGCCGGCTTGAACATGTAGAACTTGCCGGTTTGTGATTACCACCATTGTCGGGTTATAAAAGCTGATAATTCTGGGTCATGATTGTTGCCAACGCCGGTTCATGATTGTTGCCAATGCTGGTTCATGATTATTGATGATGCCGGGTTAATCTGGTTTATTCAAAACCGAGAATTTGAAGATTTCTCTCCCTTATATCCATATTACCTGTATCCCCCAAGTCTTGTGCAGAACAAAATGATGGCTTAAGACTTGCTTCAATATAAATACTGCCACTTAAGAAGAAATCCATGTTATTCACCCCAGTCACTTAGTAAAAACTGAATACTCCATATTATGTAGCCCCGAAGTGCCGGGTTGTCATGCTTGCAGCAACCTGGGATTGTAATTGCCTGATGCTCAAAAAACTTCAACCAGTGTAGCCCCCAAGGGTCGAGTCATTATGTAATAATGAGCAGGGACTTTATAAATATAATCATGCTTTATTGGAAATAACATCATATGATGTAACTCCACCATGGGGCTTGAACCCACGTCCACGGGGTTAAGAGCTGTGTGCTTTACCAACTGAGCAGTGGACCCTTGAATATAATGGATTAAGACTTGTGTACCTTTAATCATTGATAGGAGCAATTGGTAGCCCCCAAGGGCCAGCTCATTATGATGAGATGAGTCGGGTCTTCAATAAGGCCAAAAATGACTTTGCATTAGCCCCCAAGTGTCATGGTGCATGCTTGCAGCGACATGAGACTTGCATATTTGATATAATCTCAACTTGAATAATGTAGCCCGCAAGTGTCGGGTCGTAAGCCTGCAGCAACTTGGGACTATTCCTTTCATTGTAGAATAAATCATATCCATCGATAAAATAATATCCATTGCGCTAAAGCGACTTTGAAAACCTTAATTATAATACTGGTTATTGATAACCATAATAAAAATCCAGCCATGTTGGCTATTAAAGATTTGAATAATATAATCCAATGATTTATGAGCGCACGATTCCATTGGCGCAATCCAAATATATACTGGCAACTTATAATCCCAAGCCATTCCGGGTTAATAAACACTTGATAATTTATCATCATACTGGCGACTTATAGTCGAAAGCCAGGTCAGGTTAATAAACGCCGGTGATTTATAATCATGCTTTATTCAACCTGTTTCTGCATACAACAAGTTTGAAGTATGCTGGCGGTTTACCGCCGGACGGGTCATAATGCCCATCATATAACCCAGGTTTATAACCAAGGCTGCACTTAAGAATAATCAAATATGAAATATATCATACCTGTGACATTGAATCACATCGTTGTTTTACCAAAAATCTCGTAAATCTCATCAAAGGAGAAAAAACTTGGCAAATAAAAACATATGAAAACTTGTAGTCAAGGCTTTTCATGAGCTGCCAGGCCGCTGAGTTAAACCATTTTAAAATGCCTTTTAAGATGGACCTCACATTAACCAATCGTCGTTTTAACTTTGACAAGTTCAGGGTCTGTATAAGATTGACTTGTCAAACGTTCGGCGGGTCATACCAGGATTACCTGGGCGGAGTGACTTACTTGATGAAGGCAGGTTAACCCGGGTTTTGGGTGAATATACCTGGCCTCCAAGCCTGGCTTGATAGCCTATTACAAGGGTTAAGACTCTTTGTTGTTGTGCAACAAAATAGCCCCCAGGTAATATTTTGAGTTGTGCTCAGTGGGTGAATATGTTTGAGTTGTGTTGTGTAATAGACTCTCTTTGGTCCATTATGATAATATTGGCTTGATAGCCAGATTACCGAAGTAACCAGAGCTGTGCTCTTATGATAATATTGGCTTGATAGCCGGATCAATGTGTAATCCAAACTCCGCTTTATAAACAGAAGCCCCCATGTAACCAATAATATGATAAGCCAAGAAGGCAGGATACCCATGTTCGAACCGTGCATCATAGCAACAGGTCCTCTTCGGCAACCTTTAACTTTTATCAAGAGATAAATTCTTCTTGAAACGGGATTTTAAACCGGATATTGAGAGCTTCAAAGCTTTATGGGAGACATCTTTCCCTTGAACCAGATTTTAAACGGAACCTTCATTTTCAGTAGGAAATTTTCTGATGGTCTTTAAACTCGAATTTGTGAGAGATTAATTCTTTTTGAACCGGAAATTCTTAAACCGGATTTGAGAGCTTCAGAGCTTTGTGGGAGACATCCTTCCCTTGAACCGGATTTTAAACCGGAATCTTCATTTTGAACCGGATATTTTCTGACGGCCTTCAAATTTTCATCAAAATGGTAGTAGCCTCCGGGACCGGGTTATCTTTCCCTCCAACATCCTCGGGTTCTTGAATTCACTGATAACCGGTAACATTTGCTGAGTCATATCATTGTAGCCCCCGAGTCTCAAGGCGACTCGAGGAGTTGACTTGAGATTCTCTATATTTTGATCGTGATATAAACCGGCATAAGTTGTATATCATTGGTGTTGATAGCATGATGTGAATCCACAGAAGGTTGAGGTGATTGTGGCGGGTTATAAATGATCCCGTATGAGCCGTGTCAGCAACTCGGCCAATGGTTCCTTCCAACTGATGATTTGAGTTTAACCAAACTGTAGTGGCAGCAACTTGTGCGCCTGCCCATTGAGCCACCTAGTGCAGACGGCGGTTGATAGTATATGATAATTTGCCTCCATTTTGTTGAAAGAAAACCGGGCTACACAAGCTGTGACTTGCTCATACTCAATAAACAGCCCATGCAGAAAGGTGCGGCCCGGTGTATCGATGTAGACCGGGCCGTATGGGCGGCGACTTGTGCGCGTCCATTCATCGGGTAATATGTTACGGACTATCGCCGGGCGGAATATTGTCAGCCCGTGCTCCATACCCATGGTATAAACCACATTTGTAGTGAATGATTGTCGGGTGAGTCGGCTGCCCGAGCAGACAGATGAGTCGGCCCGGTGTTGTAAGCCGGTACGAACGAGCAAGTTGTCCTCCGCGTTGTAAGACGGCGCGGACGCATGAACCGGCTGCTAGGGCGGACGGGCGAGTCGTCCGTGTTGTTGTAAGGCGGTGCGGACGGGCGAGTCGGCCGGCGCGTTGATGTAAAGCGCACCGTGATACGCATGTCCGTGAAGCTGCGCGGCATAGCCGAACGTGCCTCCGCGGTATAATACCACCCCTTTTTCTTTTAATAACTGTCCTGCATAAAAATATTACAGGCCAGAGTAACTGTTGTCGGATGAATTAACATGTACTGATAAAATACATTGGAAAAATAAAACCTGGTATTTCTTGTCGGATGAACACAGATGCTTGCGCTGGATAATGCATAGTGTTGCTTTTGTTTTTGACAAAAAAATTGATTGGTTCTCTTGTCTTCAGTGAGGTCTCCACGTGACCTTCTCCTCCTCTTTGTTTTTAAACAAGTCCAGAACAATGCACACACGGCCCCTCGAGCAGAGTTTCTCTTTTCCTTCTCAGCTTCTGTTTACTAGTTCATGTACTGCATCTTCCTGACATCCAATGGAATAATACTTGACTGCAGCGGCCTTGCCTTCAGACCACGGCGGCTGTTGAAGCGGAGGCGGAGTGGAGCAGGTATAACCAGCGCGAGGTTGGAAACGTTTCAGAGTTGGCATGCACCCACGACCAAATCCTCCTCCAATTTGTTGCCGAACGTGTTGACGGACCAATGGATGGATCACTCGGGGGTTGACCCTTGCCTGCACACGCGCTTGTTGATCGATCGGATTCGACGGATCACTTTGCGTCGGCGGCGCACATAGCAGAACTCCAAACTCTTGCATGGGCGGCTTATTCGCTATGTGCGACTCAAGGCCACGGGCGTGAGCTTGCGTAAGGGCGGCTCAAAGTGGAGACGACCCGACAATCCGGTGAGGTGAGTTGACGAAACGGCGGCCCAGGGTGCGGCCGCTGATCGCAGCAGAATAGTAGCGGGAGGCGAGGCCGCATGTCAGGACGCGCCCCCGGGGAGGCTGGACTCGTACCCAGCGACAGATAGCAGCAGCGACAATCGAAGACGGGGCCACTTCGGCGAGAAGGAAAACAATAACAGGGCGGTCCGACAGCGCGGCAGTACAAGGTCGAGTCGGAGCAGAGGAGCAGTGGGGCCGGCTTAGCGCGGCAACGATGCGCGTCCGAGGAATCTCACGCCCGTTAATTTTCTCCAACAAGCCGTCCTCGACGTACGGCGCTCGTGATTGGACCTGTTTCACCTGCCAGCTTGACCCGGTGTTGCAATCCTTGTCCAAACATGCATGCTCACGTGAAGCATGACAGGTTGCCTCCTCAAAATCACCTTATGCAATCCGTAACAACGTATAGTCTTGCCTTCCAGCAACAGTAGCATAATTGTTTATTGGAAGTAGTACTACTCCGAGCAACAGTAGCAATTAGATCAATTTATGAAAACGCCTCGTATTTTGACTCTTGTCTCCTCACGCGTGTGTTGATTGACCCCACCCGGCGCGCGACAGCTATAAAAAAATTCCTGTCAGCCTTTGGAGTAGAAACGTGGCAGATAAATCACCTTGTACAGAAGATCTCGTCCCGGACTAGGTGGATTGAAACGAGGCGACGGCGGCATATTGAACCCTAATCTCTCAATCTTCCAACTTGCATCTGCCAACCTGAAAATTAATAATAATTTTGAACATAGACTGATGAACGTGTCAACTCTGTTCAAGGCTGTCTCACGCCGGGTTACCCTGCCCGCTTTCCGTGCAAGCGGTTTTTTCTTTTGACATAACACGAGCTTCACGATCAATGAATGAAATCTCTTCAAGAACTCAATACCACCGTGTGCAGGCCCCACGGTGAGCGCCAACTGTCGTGGAATTGTCACGGCAGATGTTCTAATATGAGGACTTAGTCGTGAGGCCAACGTATCTATGCGGTAGCTTGAAGGGGTTGAGCGAAATCGAGAGACGCAACACAAGACAAGGATTTAGACAGCTTCAGGCCCCGGAAAACATCATCCGGTAAAAACCCTACATGTTGTTTGTGCCTAGGTCTCATTATCATCACGAGGGAGTCGCCGTAAACCGGCTCTTGGTGTCTAGCCCTAGAGATTGTTTCTTCTTCTTGCTCCCTCTTTGGGGAGCCCTGCCCGTCCTTATATAAGTTGAAGGGGCGGGTTACATGTGGAGTCCTATTAGGATTAGGACTAGTCTTCCTTTTATACAAACCGGATACAAGTCCGGGTCTTAACTCTTTGCAAGGTAAATATTGTTCACGTCTTTCCTCTTAAACCGACCCACCATTAATATAAACTGGCCTACTGGGCCTTGGGCCTTGTCATCCGTCCACCGCCCGCCGGGTTACCAGTGAGTCATAATGTTCAGGTAGGTTGCTTGTAAACCGTCTGGTCAGGGCGGGTCACCAGTGAATCGCCAAGTGTCAACCGGGTCTCAAGTAACCGCCAAGTCAGGCCAGGTCATATTTCCGGCCAGTTCATACCGCGGGATATATCCCCGACACATCTTGTTGATGATGATCGAGTAACTGAATACTAGCTTGATTAGCAACTTTTGTGAAGTTTACTTAACTTGTTAAGTTTACGAGCCTCTTCTGGTAATGAGTATCTATTAGTAAGTAGCTATTGTTGATGAGTAATTTTTTTATTAACAAAAAATCATTGTTGGCGTTGGCCAAGGAGGCATGCGAGAGTTAAGATGAGCTCACTGCTGGCGTTTCAGACATGGCACGCGAGTAATACGTATAAGACTGTTGGCGTAGCCTCCAACGCCACCACTATTTCTTAACGATGACGCCATATTGGTGGCGTGGAGCTTGTATGCCAGCGAGGTTATTTTTGGCACGCCATAGCTAGGCTTTTATGCACTACTATTCCAAGCTACATCCATGTCGACATCGAGCTGCTTACACGCTGCAACGTGGGAGGCGAGAGATGCACGCGTCGTGGGGGCAAGATCTGCGCGAGGTTGAAGAAAGCAAGGAGGATAGCATGGGTGGCCCAGTGTCCTACATGTCGCCTAGTGGGTGGCTGGGGCGAAGCGCGCATGGACGTGTCCAGCCAAAAGTTCGGCTGGCCCGTCGCGCCCAAACGTTTCCATTTTTATGGGGCCTGAGTTTGAGTTATGATGATGTCTTTTTCTCTTGCGGATGAGGGTTATGATGTCTACCATTGTGCGCAACAAAAAATGACTGGGTCGAGGCTATCGGGCGCCATGGCATGCCTCCCCTAGCCCCGGCGGTGGGTCGAGGCAAGCAAAAAGCCGTGCCCGTCCACAGCCGTGCCGTCGATGCCATTATGATGGCCGGACGTTCGGCAAACCTTCAATTCAAAGTGGCAGCCGAAATTGAATCGGCGGCTGCAGGGGACAACCATCACTACTCCGCTAAGGTAGGCGGGTGGAGTCACGACAAGGTCGGAGGTGGGCGGGCGGGAGGCGGCGATTTTGGCGAAAGCACTAGCGACGGAGTTGGGTAGCTGTCGGGCGGGCAGAAGCAAACTGAAGGCAGTCGGGCAGTTGGCGCGCGGCCGCCGTTTTACATTTTTTATAGGTGAAGATTTGTATTTTACATCTTCGGGAGGTGGAGATGTAATTTTTTTTTTCATCTACGTCATCTCTTGGAGAGAGATTTTAGGCCTCCGAGATGCAAGAGTTTGCTATTCTTGTATCTCCATCGTATATTGAAGATGCTCTTGGCTGTTATTTTTTGATGGAATTTTCCACCAACCTCAAACATTTGATAGACTTTGATGGCGCAAAATTTCAGAATATTTGGATTTTGTTTGATAACATTTTTTCCAATTTTTGACAAACTCCGGTGTAGTATACTTAGTAGCTACTCCCTCCGTACCGTAATATAAGATATTTTTTTATTCTAGTGTAATGTCAAAAGATGCAGATCCAGCTTTCTCTAGGACCAGCTAAATATTCCCTAAGCGGCTTCGCTAGGCTCCCTCCCCTCGCCTAGGGTTTCCGCGCCGCCGCCGGCGGCTCCCCCGCGCGGAGCCGCCGCCGTGGCCGAAGCCCGCCGTCGCCGCTCGCCTCTCCTGCTCCCCCGCTCCTCGCTCCTCCTCCTCCCGTCCCTGTACCTCCCGCGTCGCCTCCCCGGGCGAGGCGACCGGGGGGCCCCGACGCCGTTCCCCTCCCGCGCGCTCCCAAGCTCCTCCCCCTGCCGCCGCCAACGCGCCGACGGGCCTTGCCCGCGTGGTGCCGGCAGCGGCGGGCCTGCCTGTCCCCGCGCGCGGCCTCCTCTGCTCGGGCGATGGTGGTTGGCGGCGGTGTTCCTCGGCTGGCGGTGGTGCGTCCTGGTGGCGGGGTCCGCGGGGCGCGGGCGTGTCTGATGCGGTGGCGTGGCCGTTGGCCGCGGGGCGCGCGGCGGTGCGGCTAGCCGCCGGCCTTCGCTCCGCCCAGATTTGGGCTCTTCTGGGCTCCAGCTGGGTTGGGGCGGGCCGGCATTCCGGCGTGCGGCGGCGTGGCTCCCTGGCGGTGGTGGCGCAGCGTCGAGGGATGCGGGTGGTGGCGGCTTCGTCGGCCGAGGTGCTGCAGCGTGGCGGCAGGGGTTGTCCGGATCTCTGGGGTCCGGCCGGGCCTGTGCGGGCCTGGTAAGCTCCTGTCGTCACGTCCGGTCGGCTCCGCGTCGGCGGTGGTGGTAGTCCCCTCCCATCGGCTGAGTTGCGGCTTCCCCCGAGCCCGTTGGCCCCTCGTCCCTCCTCCAGGTCTCGTGTCGGTGGCTCAGCGAGACGGCGTTGATGGTTCAGTGACTGTGGTAGCACATGTTGGTGGGCGGCAGTTCTGGTGGAGCGCTTCCGATCGTCCGGGGTGGTGGTGGTTGTTTGGGTTGGGAGAAATCCCTGGTGGCTTGTCCATCACCGACGTGGTGACGCCTGCGGGCGCCGCCGGACCTTCCTGAAGGGCGTCGGATCTGCCCCTTCCCCACTGCCCTCTGCGTACCGGGGGAAACCCTTGGACTTGTCTGGGCAGCAGCGTCGTCGTCGTCGCATTCCTTCCTGAAGGTGCTGCTCGGTACGCGACGCATCGGAGTGCTAGGAGCGCGGTGGTATTTCTCCGGTGGGTGCAGCGGTTGCTGGCCATCTTTGTTTCGTCAACCTGCCATTGTCGGCATTTGTTTCTTTTTCTTTTCTTTTGGGCGTGCTTGTGCTGCTTTCGCCCCAGCACCTATCGTGGATTGTATCGGATGGTTTCTTTGTAATACAAAGCGGGGGAAACCCTTTTTCTTGTAATGTCAAAAAAGATCTTACACTATGACAGAGGAGGGAGTGCTATTTTCCGGACTCTTATCCAATCGCTCTGCCTCGTTCTCTCTCTCTCTCTCTCTCTGTGCAGACCCCATCTGCGACAGTGACTTCAATGATGCGCACAGGATGTGCGGACATAGCAATGTTATGGGAGTTTCCTTTCGTCAAGGTAGAGGAGGATGACGTAGTTGTTGGCCAGGACAAGAAGGTCGAGCAGGGCCAACATCGTATCCGAGGCCTTGGCCACCTCACAGCTCTCGTGCCCTCCATCATCTCCTAGCTGTTATGCTTTGGCTATTTGGTAGTATATGCTACTGTAGTAGCTACTGAAGGCCACATTCGACATCGCTTTAATCGCCTACATAAATTTAGTGGAGGCAGGCTGTACGCTCTATAAAAGAAACAGAAAGAGTACCGCGGGGCTGCAACCTACGTACTTAAGTGGAAGTCCTCAACACAGCCAGCCATCGTGAACTTTCAACTCTGTTGTTAGAGGGTCGCAGGCGGTTGGAGATGGGGGAGACGGTGGTTAGCATGGCTAGGTTAATGCTGAGAGGCGCCATCACCGTGGCCACCTCTGCCGCCGCCGCCGAGGTGGGCCTCCTCCTCGGCGTCAGAAAGGATATCTGGTATGTAGTTCTCCCTCCGTTTCATTATATAGTGCGTATATTTTTTTGAAAAGTCAAACTATGTAAACTTTGACTAAGATTATAGAGGAGAATATGTACGTTTAGAATATCAGACACATATCATTAGATAGATCATGAGGCATATTTTCATACTATATATATATTTGGTTTTGTAGATCTTGATAATATTTCCTACAAACTTGGTCAAAGTTGACGAAGTTTGACTTTCAGAGAAAGCTATACGCACTACATTATAGAAGAAAGGGACACTAGTAGAAAAACGACCTTACGTGAGACACATTAGTCCCGGTTTGATTTTGGCCCGGTACTAATGTTACCATTAGTCCCGGTTCGAACGGCTATACATTAGTCCCAGTTCGTGTTGAACCTTCAGTACCGGTTCGTGCCACGAACCGGTACTAAAGGGGTGGTGATAGGCTGGCGTCAGGCCGGGGCCCCACGAGCCCCTTTAGTCCCGGTTTGTGACACAAACCGGGAGTAAAGGCCTAACCTATAGTCCCGGTTGGAGACACAAATCGGGACTAAAGGGTCCAAACTCTACCCCCCCCCCCCCCCCCCGGGTATCGCGTTTTCAGTTTTGAAAAAAATAAACAAAAGAAAATGATAAAGACTTCAAAAATTAAAATCCTTCAAGATGTAGTTATGTTATTACATCTAGTAGTTAGGGAAATTTAGAAATATAATTTTTGACATGTTTTGCAAAAAAGTGTTATGAAAAAGTAAAACAACTATATCTTTTGCATACGATGTCAAAAAAAACATATAATATATCAAAATGTTCAGCACGAAAATCCGCTTGCAAATTTTTAGAATCCTCAAATTTTTAAAGGAAAAAAGATTATGCTCAAATTTCAGTTTTTTGAAATTTTGGTTAAATCTGGTCAAACTACTTATTCAAGAAATATTAGTGTTACTAAATAATTATTTCTAGAATATTAGTGTTACTAAATAATTATTTCAATTTTCTTTAATTTTGGTCAAATCTGGTAAACTTTGGTCACACTATGGTCAAACTATGGTCAAACTACTTATTCAAGAAATATTAGTGTTACTAAATAATTATTGTATTTTAAAATAATATTTTAAAATTCAAACAATGAAACTTGTGACTTCATACTCAAGCTAAACTCCCGAGGGTTAATAGGATTGACAACTTACTATTGTCAGAAAAACAACAAGTGCTGACTTGGAAACTAGGGGAATAGAACTCGAAAGTTAAGCGTGCTCAAACTGGAATAGTGAGAGGATGGGTGACCGGCCGGGAAGTTAGACGATTTGGAATGAGTGGTGTACACTTCAGCAATTATGAGGGGTCATTAGAGACTAAATCGTCAAATAATTCAGAAAATTGAAATTCAAAAAATTAATATTTTTTTCCAAAAAAATCAAAAAACATTCTTTAGTCCCGGTTGGTGTTACCAACTGGTACTAAAGGCCCCCCAGACCATGGCGCGGGCTCGTGCCATGTGGTGGGGCTTTGGCCCCGGTTCGTGTTGAACCGGGACTAAAGGGGGGGGTACCTTTAGTTCCCACCCTTTAGTGCCGGTTCCAGAACCGGGACTAAAGGTCCTTACGAACCGGGACTAAAAGTCGTTTTTCTACTAGTGGGAGTATGTGTTAATTTGCATCGACTCTATATGGTTCTTATTTTGTTCACGTCAATCAAGATATCATCTATTTTATTTTATTTTACCAATAGTGATATCTTGCGCTCAAAAACATTCCAGGCCAATTGGTCGAAATTAATGACTAAACAGCCATGTTAGCTACCTTGATATGAGTGAACTCGGAGATTCACTGCTCCACTCTGCATTAGTTGTCGAATGACATGAGTTAGGCTAGCTCTCATTTTCCTTCTAACATTGCTTTCATAGGTTCATCAAAGATGAGCTCGAGACGATGCAAGCATTCCTCGAGGTAGCTGAAACAATAAAGAAGAAAGATGTGTTACTAAAGGTGTGGGCAAAACAAGTAAGGGATCTTTCATACAATATTGAAGATTGCCCCACTGAGTTCATGGTGCACGTGGGAAGCCAAAGCTTCTTACGTCGACTCATGAAGCTCAAAGATCGCCATCGGATAGCCATACAAATTCGTGATCTGAAAATAAGAGTTGAAGAAGTAAGCATCAGGAACACACGCTACAACTTGATAAGAACAGATGTGTCTGGTGACATTGATGAAGTAAATTCCCACATGGAAGATCTTCGCAATCTCTCGGCTAGCAACATTGATGAAGCAGAGCTTGTTGGCTTTTCCAAGCCTAAGGGGGAGTTGATTAAGTTGTTGGATGTCAACACTAAAGATGGTGTTGCCAAGGTGGTATTTGTTGTTGGCATGGGTGGTTTAGGAAAGACTACTCTTGCAAGAAAGACATATGAAAGCAAGGAAGCTATTTTCAATAATTTTCCTTCCCGTGCTTGGATCACAGTCTCGCAGACGTTTTCCAAGATAGAGATGCTCAAAGATATGATCACTCAACTTTTTGGAATTGAAGAATTGAAACGACGGTTGAAGGAACTTGAGGGGAAGATAGTGCAAGTAGATGATCTGACCAGCTACCTCAAGGTAATGCTACAGGATAAGAGGTACTTTATTGTTCTTGATGACTTGTGGTCCATCGATGCGTGGAGGTTGATAAAAGATATTGCTATTCCTAGTACTAACATCAAAGGCAGTCGGATAATAGTAACAACACGCGACATTGGCCTAGCTCGGGAGTGTACTTTTGAGTCGCTTATTTACCACCTTAAGCCCCTACACATAGAAGAAGCCACAAATCTGCTACTCAGAAAGACAGGGAGATCGCACAACGACATAGATAATGATGAGAACATGAGGATCATGGTTTATAAAATAGTAAAAAAGTGTGGTTGTTTACCGCTAGCTATACTCACCATAGGAGGCATGCTTTGTACCAAAGTGGTAGAAATGTGGGAAAGCATATATAAGCAAATCCCAACAGAGCTTGAGAGTAACCCAAGCCTTGAAGGAATGCGGAGGATGGTTACGCTGAGTTACAACCACTTGCCATCCCATCTTAAATCATGCTTTTTATACTTGAGCATCTTTCCTGAGGATTTTGAAATAAAGAGAAGACGTTTGGTCGATAGATGGATAGCAGAGGGGTTTGTTCGACCTAAAGGTGGAGTGAATATTGAGGATGTTGGAATACATTATTTCACCGAGCTAATCAACCGAAGCATGATTCAACCGTCAAGAGTAAACATAGAAGGAGTCGTTAAGAGTTGTCGGGTCCATGACATCATTCGTGATGTCATAGTCTCGATTGCTAGAGATGAAAGCTTTGTGCACCATGCAGGAGATAGTGAGACCGGTGTAGTAGATGGGAACTTCCGTCATGTAGCATACCATGATAGCCAGTGCCAAAGTATTGTCATGGATTGGAGCCATGTTCGTTCATTAACATTGTTTGAAGGAACAACCATGGAGCCCTCACATTCAGTGTGTTCAACAAACATGAGGATGCTTAGAACCTTGGATCTAAATAATACACGGTTTAGAATTAGACAAAAAGATATCGACAACATTGGGTTGTTGTGCCATTTGAAATATGTAGATTTTAATGGACCTTCAAATATATGTTCACTTCCAAAGTCTATAAGGAAATTACGAGGACTACAGAACTTGGACATTAGAAACAGTTATATAGCAGCACTACCAACTGAGATCAGTGAACTCCATAGTCTCCGCAGCCTTCGCTGTAGCAAACGGGCTTCAGACAGCTTTTTTGACTGTCTGATGCACGCTGGCCTACGTATGGCATACTCTAGCCGGTGGTCCGAGGCAAATGGTGTAGGGGTTCCAAGAGGAATCTGTAAATTAAAGGAGCTACAGATACTTGAGGCGGTTGACATCAAACAAACCAGCAAGAAAGCAGTCAAAGAGTTGGGGGAGCTTATTCAGCTAAGGAAACTGAGTGTGGTAGGTAAAGGAAGGTTTCCCCAGCAAAACCTCAAGATACTTTATCTCAGTGCTTCCATAGAGAAGCTCTCTTCCCTGCGCTCTCTTAGTCTGGATGTTGACCTTGATGGATCACTCGAGTGGTTGCATAATGTTTCCTCCCCTCCTTCCCTGCTAAAGAAGTTAACGTTGGCTGGAGAACTTGGAGGGAAGATGCCCGAGTGGGTTGGAAGTCTGAAGCATTTGGTGAACATTCACTTGGGGTGGAGCTACCTAAAGGAAAATCAACTCACGGAAGGGCTAGAAAAGCTGCCGAAGCTCATGCTCCTCGGTTTACATAATTGTGCTCATGATGGGAAGAAGCTAGTGTTCAGAGCAGAAGGATTTCTAAATCTCAGGCAACTTAGTATTGATCGTCTGTATGACCTGAGGGAGTTAATATTCCAGAAGGGTGCATTGCCCCAAATGGAAAGGATAGAATTCAGTTATGTCGAGTTGACGTCAGGGATTATTGGTATCAACCACCTGCCAAAGCTCAAGGAGATTTCACTTGATTACAGAGGCAGAGTGGCGAAGCTTGGTGCGCTGCAAGCTGAAGTGGACGTACACCCCAACCATCCTGTGCTGCAACTAAACAAAGACCACAGCGAGCATGACTTGGGGGACGTCGTCCAAGGATCTGATGATGCAGAAGCAGAGGAGGAACCATCTACTGATAGTGAACCATCCCTTTATCCTGAGCCTGCAGCAGTTGGAGAAAGCTCCTCACAGGTGACGAACCTCAGGTCAACAAATTTCTTCTTCTCTTTTATTTAAAAATAGCATCAGTTATCAACTGAGATGTTCGATATACACCGATCACAATATCTCTCTCTCATTTTGTCTCTAACAGCCAAGACCATGACAAAGGAGATGACGATTTCCTCTCTTGCATTTCTGAGGACGAAGATGCTAGCTGATCATCTGTCCTTGCTGTCTGATCGTCACTTTCGCTGGTACCCCTCTGTTCGCTTCTTTACATCTAACTTCTCGCACCATTTGCTTGATTTGTAGAAATATAAGTTATCACATCCATGTCTTGTGTGCAGATCACCTTCTGCTCTCTGTATTTTCTTTTCAGTTCCCGGAAAGAAATCCTTCTATAAGCACTCATATTATTAACTGTAGTACAGATAATACAATTAGTACTATTATAAAACTGGGTTCTGTCAGAACTCTCATGTTTTGTATTTATAAAATGAAGAAGTCTTCTTCTCTTACTAAACTTAGCAGAACACTATGGTACATGGTCTACATATACTTGCATTTCTGATATTGCTGCATGGTCTACATATACTTGCATTTCTGATATTGTTGTCCGCCTGCGAACACTTACTTTCAGCTGTGGGAAGAAGGAGAAGATCCAATAGGTTATATCACAAGACGCTATTCAAGTTTGGTTGCTTCTGATGGCCCCAGTTATGATCCCTGATTCCCTCAACAAGGTCGCAATCGATTCTTACTATGACATGGATCTAACTTGACGGGAAGAGCTCATTGCAGGCGAAGAACCTCAGGTCAACTAATTTCTTATTTTCTCTTCTATTCAAGTAGTATCAGTTATCAACTTAGATGTTTGATATAGACTCATCAAAATTCACCTCTCCCATTTCTATCTCTACAGCAAAGACCATGACATAGGAGGTGTCGGTATAGAAGATGACGATTTGCTCTCTTGCGCTTCTGATGATGAAGATGCTAGCTGATCGACGCAGTGTAGGAAGGTAACCCCTAATCCTTGCACATTTCATTTCACTGTATGTGTGAGGGAGAAATTAGTGTTGGTTCAGATTAGGAGCATTGTTCAAATTTCAGGTATCTTGATCATTATTTTAAATAGCACGCTATAGCATTTACAAAAGGTCTTGCGCTAAAAGACATTGGTCCAAACAAATGAATAAACATTATAAATAGCACGCTATAGCTCCGATATAGCATGCTATAGCGTTTAAAAAAGGTTCGCCGCTAAGAGGCTTACCGCGCTATTTGAAACTATGATCTTGATATGTACGAGCCTCTGCAGCGGAAGTGAAAAAATATCACAACCATCCAGTATTTTTCCAAGGATACTGAATGTTCTGAAGTTTGAAATTGGAAGATCGCGGTGCCTTGACAACTCCATGGGGCAACTGAAGCGGGAACTGAGATCACACTCATAACTCGTACATATATATTTACTTATCTTGTTGTCAGCCTGTGAATACATATATATTTGCTGTTAAAATGGACTAACAGTCCTCTGTACATGCATTCAGCCGGGGGAAGAAGTGGAAGATTCGATCAGATGCTATTCAAGATGACAAGATGCTCTTCAAGTTCAGTAGCTGCTGGTGATCTCTGAGCTCCTCTGCTCCCTGATCAGATCATGCGGCAACTGCTGGGCCTAATTCCCTCAAACGCACCAGCAGTTATACATTCAGGCCCATATTTCGTTTGTTTACTAGTACTCTCTGTTTCTCCTTGGTTTTGTTAGCGCTCTCTGGACATGGAAGCGTCTGAGAGCATCTTGTCCATATTGTTGTCATTGATTCAGTTGTAAGAGTTATTTACCCAAAACCACCACATTACGGGCTAGGGTAACAGATTAGTATCACATTGGAGGCAGGGCACAAAAAACCACCAAAATTGTGCCCATGTAACGCGGAGCACTGATGCTCAGATTTGGTCGAGAAAATAGCAAAACCGACATGTCGGACCCACCGGTCAGGCTGACGTGGCAAAGACCAAGCACAAAAAAATAGTAAATAGCTGAGTTGGGAAATGATATGCGGACCCCGTATGTCAGTGACTACATGATCATCTTCTGCCTATCTGCCTTTCTATGGGGCATTACATGGAGCAGCTTGTGGGCAGCCGGACTCCAGCGACGAGAGGCACCGGCGATTCAACGGCGAGCACCATGGTGGTAGTGGGGGTGGGGGGGGGGGGGGGGCGTGAGTCCTCGAAGGCCGATGTTGCTCCCGTCGGCATGGATGCCCGAGTCATCTGCGTCCGTGCGAGCCGAGAGCTCCATGGCAGGCGAGCCCCTGCTCGAGCTAGCCACTGACCGCCTCGCCCTATAGCCCGTACGCCTAGCCACCATGAGTGACGCACGCATCCAGACGCACCGGCGAGATTCTGCAGCCGCCAGTCCCGCTCCCGTCCAAGGTCGTCGGCCATGGCACGCACGCGCAGATGCAATCGCAGCAGGGAATATAGCTCGACCGGAGCCATGGTGTTGTTCTGCGGTTGTGGAGGCGCGCGGCAAACGCATTGGCGGCGCACGACCGAAGAAACGGCTAGACGAGGGGTGGTCTGTGCGGCGGCCGTGGGCTCGTGCGGCGACTGGCGGAGCAGCTTGGGGCGACGCCGTCTGCAGAGCTTCGGGAGGATAAGGTGGGCGGCGGGCTGCCTTGGCCTACGGTGGCCTAGACGGAGCTCCTCGACGAGCCGGTGCACGAGGGCCTCGGGTCGTCGGCGATGGCGACCCTGGTGGGATAGGATGGGGAGAGAGAGATAAAGATGATGAGGAAGAAGAAGAAAATAAGGGAAGAAAGATATGAGGCTGACATGTGGGACACCCCTCCAACTCAGCATATTGTTCATACAAGCACGCCACATCAGCCCGACAGATGGGCCTAACTTGTCAGTTTCGCTGTTTTCTCGATCAAATATGAGCATCAGTGTCCTGCCTCAAATGTGGTACCGATCTGTTACCCTAACTCATAATGTGGTGATTTTGGGTAAATAACTTCAGTTGTAACAAAACGCATTTTATTAGGTTATAGAATCTCTTAAACATGCTGGGCACATTGCGTTGTAGTGCTATTGCGTATGCAGATGCTTCGGTTGGAGGCATCTCTCTGCAACTGCAACGGCTTGCCCAACTCAATGTGATGTAGAATTACGGGAACAATTTGATACGCGGTTGCTCCTTTGTCCCTTGGTTGGGTTGATATACTAATCCAGGGTACTAGCTAGGGAGGAGGGGATAAAAGTTCATGGAGCGTACGTACCACAAGGAGAGTTCGCGGTGACCGGCGACGTCGCCAACGCGGCGGCGGCGGCGGCGGCGATCTCCTCCGCACACACTCTGCTTCCTCCCTTGTTGAACGTAGGGCTGCCTTGTATGGGCCAGGCTGGACAGATTAATTGGGCCAGGCCGGTCTCGTAATCTATTTTCTCTGCTCCATTATATGGCTTCGTGTAGGGATGGCAATGGTATCCATTACCCATGTATCCTGTGGGTAAAAAGCCTATTAGTCAAAGCAACTAATTAACAAGCGCTTCTTTGAAAGCCTTGCAACGATCAGTGCCACTTGACGCACTCTCAGCCATTTGCCACCACTAGTAGAAAAAGGGTATTGGTCCAGGCCGGGTTAGTCCATTAGTCCCGGTTCAATCCAGAACCAGGACCAATGGGGCATTGGACCCGGTTCGTGAGCCCCGGGGGCCGGCGGGCCACGTGGACCATTGGTCCCGGTTCGTCTGGACCTTTTGGTCTCGGTTGGTGGGACGAACCGGTACCAGTGTGCCTTGCTCCTGGGCCACCACCATTGGTCCCGGTTGGAACCACGAACCGGGACCAAAGGTTTCCCTTTAGTCCCTGTTCATACCACCAACCGGGACTAAAATGTTGGTCCTCATTGCGGCCAGAGTTTAGTCCCACCTCGTCAACCGAAGGGGGCTCACACCGATTTATAAGCCCCTCCCTCTCTGCCTTATTTAGCTCGTCTCGAAATGAAAATAGATGCCCTTATACAGGAAATTTGACCTAAATTCATACTGGATTTTTTTGAAGTTAGTAGAAATTTATTATGAATTTAGGTTGAATTTTCTCTATGAGCGCATCTATTCTCATTTCTGTGTAGTTTTTATATAGTTTTTTTTCTTTTCTGCTATATTTATTTTTTCTATTTATTTCTGAGTTGTAATAAGTCATTAAAAATAAAAAAGATTTTAGTAAAGTTAATCACAACTATTTTTTCTTCTATTTATTTCTGAGTAGTTTTTTATATAGTTTTTTTTTCTTTTCTGCTACATTTTTTTTCTATTTATTTCTTTGTGGTAATAAGTCATTAAAAATAAAAAAGAGGCGCAATGCTAGTTAATTCGCTTCAAGCCTTTCGGGGTAGTGTAAACTACACTGCATATAGCTCCGTGCAGTTTACCCTACTCCTCAAGGCTTGAAGCGAACCAACGTGCAGGTGAGCATTGAGCCTCTTCTTCATCATCTCTGCACTCAGGGCTTATAAACAGCTGCGAATGCCTCTCGCTTGGCGAGGTGGGACTAAAAAAACCTCACTAGTGAAACCACCGTAGATAAGTAATTAGACGGGTCCATTGGTACTAGTTGGTGGCTACAAACGGGACAAATGCCCCTCTTTAGTCTTATGGTTCGGCCCTCGTGATACCATGCCAACTTTCAACTTTCAACTTTTTCAGAGTTCATTTGAAATGCTTTAATGCAGAAAACAAAAGAAAATAAATAATGCAGAAAACAAAACCAAAAAACTGGAAAAAAAATAAATAAAGCAAAAAAGAAAACGAAAAAAGTGTATTCAAATTTGAAAACTAATGGCACTAACAGAAAGTTTATAATTTTTCTAAAACTAAAAGCAAAAAGAATTAAAAAATAAAGCAAAAAAACAAAAGAAAATAAATAATGCAGAAAACAAAACAAAAAATCTAGGGAAAAAATAAAAATAGCAACAATAAGTATTTTGTTGTAAGTAGAAACAAAATAAAATAAATAAAGCACGAAACAAAACAAAAAAAAAGTGTTTTCAAATTTGAGAACTAATGGCACTAACAGAAAGTTTAAAATTGTTGTAAAACTAAAAGCAAAAAGAATTAAAAATTAAAGCAAAAAAATAAAACAAAATAAATAATGCAGAAAACAAAACAAAAAATCTGGAAAAAAAATAAAAATAGCAACAATAAGTAAAGAGAAAAAAAAGTGCCTCCTACTGGGCCCCCACGGCCTGAATACGACTAGAAACCCACCATGGGTCAGGATTCAGGCCCGTAGGTGGTCCAGTAGGCCCATCAGGCAACGCGGTAGTAAGTAGGCATGTAAGCCTGCAGTGGAGAGGAGCTCGAGAGGGGTGCGGCAGTGGGGCTTATAAACCACTGCGCGCCCCTCTCAGCTAGCGAGGTGGGACTAAACTTTCGTGCCGCACCGTGCCAGCACACGACCATTGGTCCCGGTTCGTGGCTCCATCCGGGACCAATGCCTACCCTTTAGTCCCGGTTGGTGGCACCAACCGGGACCAAAGCCCTCTGCTTCCCGCCCTTTGGGCTGCTGAAAAGAGGCCTTTGGTCCCGGTTGGTGGTACCAACCGGGACTAAAGGGGGTCATTAGTCCCGGTTAGTGCCACCAACCGGGACTAAAGGCTTTGCTATATAAGGAAAATTTCAGAACCGCATCCCCACTTCGATCTCTCCTCCTCCTATCGATCTCCCGACGCCGTCGCCTGCAGCCACCTCGCCGTCGCCGCCCCGTCGCTGACATCGTCGCCGCCCCGCCCCGACGCCATCGCCGACCCGCCCTGCCCCGACGCCGTCGACGTCCCGCCCCGCCCCGACGCCGTCGCCGCCCCGCCCCGCCCTGCCGCCCCGACGTCACCGCCCCCGACGCCGTCGCCGCCCCGTGCCGCACCTCGCCTTCGCCGTCGACCTCGCCGTGAGCAATGTTTTATGATTTTTGTTAGATTTTTTTGTAGTTTATAGATTTTTTTTTGTTATATTAGATGTGTAGTAATTTAGATATGTAGTTCATAGTATGTTAATTTAGATTTTTTTGTAGTTTATAGATTTTTTCTGTTAATAGATTTTTTGGTGTAATTAATTTGTTCATATTGTGTTAGATTTTTTTCCTGTTAATAGATTTTTTTGGTGTAATTAATTTGTTCATATTGTGTTAGATTTTTTCTGTTAATAGATTTTTTTTGGTTTAATTAATTTGTTCATATTGTGTTAGATTTTTTTTCTGTTAATAGATTTTTTTTCTATTAATTTGTTCATAGTATGTTTGGTGATATTATTGTTAATAGATTTTTTTTGTTGATATTTAGATTGTGTTAGTAAGTACTATAATTGAACTAGCTAGTTAGAAAAATATAATTACTATTTTATTTATATTTTTTGGTAATATAATTAGTTAGAAAAATATTAGTTAGTTAGAAAAATACTAGTTTATTTTTAGTAAGTACAATATAGTAAGTGCTACTTTGTTTTTAGTAAGTACTTAGTAGTTGAACTAGATAGTTGATTTAATTAATAAAGCTACTTTATTTAACTATATGTAGAAGTACGTAGTTCCCGCATCGACGTCGGCGATGCCTATCCCATCCTCGTCGTCGTCGACTCGGCGGTGGAGGCCTGCTTGATCAGGGCCATGTTCGGGACTGGGCTCCGCCGGGCTGGTATTGGGAGGTGCTACCTTCTGGGGGACGTAGGTTGGTGAGGAGGCGGCCTGTTGTTGACCTGATCCTTGTTTGGTGGCGGTCGCGTGGGCCAGTGATGGTGCCGAGGCTTCCGAACACCGCGGAGGTGGTACGTCACCGTGTCAGCGAGGAGGACGAGCACGTCCGTCGCTACATGGTTGCGTTGGAGGGCAGGTTCGACAATACCTGGCAGGTTCTTCAGGGATCTCACTGGAGCTATGATCCTGTGATCGTTCCTTATCTTTGGGTGTCCACCGCCCGCGACGATACCCGTCGGGCGCTACGGTTCTAGCTGTATTAATTAGCGATGCTATATGTATGATAGTATTCGAGGAGTATTCGACGATGTACGGACACAAGAGATGATGTACTTTTGGTTATAATTGAATGCATGCTAATTTGAATACTACTTTATTTTACGATTTGGTTTTGCTTATTGAATGCTCATATTGGAAAAGTACTCCTACTTTGAATGCTAAAATTGAAGAGCACTCCATGCAGAAATCTAGGAGCCCCCTCCATCATCCACGCCGTCGTGGGGGTAGCTTCTCCTTCATTCCCGTGTGCTAGACAATTTGTTGTAATAATGCACTCGGGAATGAAAGGAGGAGCTACATATCATCACCGATAGTCAACCCATGATTAATAATAATGATCTAATTTAGGTTTTTTAGTACATATATTTAATATTTGAATTATGAACATAGGCCGAAAATGTCGTACTCATCGGATGACGAAAACCGCCCGGGGGAGTGCGACTGGTGCCACGACGACCGAGGTATCTGCGACAGGTTCATTGAGCTGGACGAAGATCGGCGCTCCAGCATTAAGCTCGAGGAGACCTGCAATGTTCATACGGTACGCAACGACGACAATAGTTTTTTCATAATTGAGCACGACTTCAACTATTTTAACGTGTATTTTTCATCTTTTCCAATTCGACTAGCTTATCCCATGCTTTGCAAGACGCTATGTCTTGGAGAGGATGGGTCTTGAAGACCATGAAAGTATGGAAACTAAAAAAATTATCTTAAGTACCCATCATGGTGTGGATTTTCAAGTAAAGCTGTACAATGCTCAGAGTGTAACCCATTTTGGTTGCAAAAATTGGGAAGCACTTTGCAAGATGTGTGCTTTTGATGAGGGTATGCTTGTCACCATGGATCGTGGTGATCCTACAATCGCGCAAGAGAGACCTATGATTTTCGTCCTTGTGGATACACCTCCAATTCTTCCCCCATGTGAGCTTAACATAGTTATTAAGTAATTTATATTGTTTATTTTAAAATAGTTGACAACTTATTTCCATTGACAGCTTATTTTCATTCTTCAAAGAATGTGCGGAAGATGGTAGACAGAACCTACTACACCGAAGGCTCCGAACTAACTTATCAGGAGAAAAATCATCTGGTCGGATTTTGTACTGATCTTGAGAATTACAATGTCTACAATCGAATTCCTCAACATTATGGTCAATACGTGCCACTAGTGCACGTGTTGAACTACGGTAACTACCATGGAGATACCCTGGTAAGATTTTTTACTATTACGACATCCGTGCATCTTTTTGCACACTTCTAAAACTAGTACATCATTGCTAACTACGAAGTTATTACTATGTTTTTTAACAGATAATCCCGAATGATTGTGTGCCTCATCTGATGTATACACACGGTAGCCTTCATGTTTTGAACATACAACCAGGTCTTCCTACGAATCTGAACTGTCCATACCGGATTTCTAAAACAAGTGGAGACATGACAATCAAAGAATGGAAAATATGTATGGACAGCGTAAGGAGCTTCTTGGAAGCAACAATCAGCGAAGGGCAAAAATTGGAGACAGGATTATCACCATTCTTCATAATGGAGAGTCCGGGTCTATATTGTTTTATGCTATTTTACCTTAAGGGTGTGTGTCCTACCTGATACTGATGATCATGTGCTAAGAACAATTATGTAGAGTTGGGTTCGATGACTATGAGGATGATGATCGTATGACTTATTATTAATAACGAGTAGAAGTTGTATGATGATGCATGATTAGTAGGACTTGTTATTATATATGATGATGTATGATGCCAGCATGCATGAGTTATTATATCAGCTGATGAAATGAACATATATAGCAGCAGCGTTGGTAAATCAATGACGAAGATATAAGAGAGGACACTTCTCTCTATTAGCTAGCTAATAACAACCTAAAAATAACCCCCAAAATCCCTAAAGCAGCCACTTTTCTAAAAAAAACATGGACTTTTGGTCCCGATTGGTGCCACCAACCGCGACCAAAGGCCCCCTGACTGGGCTTGATGCACAGGGCCACGTGGAGGCACATTGGTCCCGGTTCGTGTTTGAAGGGAGACTAATGGGTGGAGGTATTAGTAACGATCCATTAGTCTCGGTTCATTAACCGGGACTAAAAGCCCTTACGAACCGGGACTATTAGGTGTTTTTCTACTAGTGCACGTGTCGCGCTCTGGGCGCTCCCTTCGGATTTTTTTTTTAAATTTTCCGCACGCGTTTTCGGCTTTTTAAACGGTCTTTTTGGAGATTTTTCGACGTTTTGGTTTTCCACCGGTCTTCGTTAGATTTTCGATCAAAAAAAACTAGAAAAAAAATTTGTGTGGAAAAAACGTGTTTTCTTTTTTTTCCGCAAGAGTCACGGTTTTGCTTCTGCGAGAGGCACAATTTTGCTTTCGCGAGACTCACGGCAGTGCCCCTCGGAAACAAAAAAAACGTGTTTTCTATTTTTTTTCTTCCGCGAGGGGCACTGTTGTGCTTTAGCGAAAGTCACGGTCGTGCCTCTCGAAAAAGAAAAAAATCATGTTTTTTTCCTTTCGCGAGAGGTACGGTTTTGCTTCCGCGAGAGGCACGGTTTTTGCTTTCGCGAGATTCACAGCCGTGCCTCTCGAAAACAGAAAAAAAACGTGTTTTCTGTTTTTTTACTTTCTCGAGAGTCACGGTTTTGCTTCCGCGAGAGGCACGGTTTTGCTTCTGCGAGAGGCACGGTTGTGCTTTAGCGAGAGTCAAGGTCGTGCCTCTCGAAAACGAAAAAAATCACATTTTTATCCTTTCACGAGAGTCACGGTTTTGCTTCCGCGAGAGGCACGGTTTTGCTTTCACGAGAGTCACAGCCGTGCCTCTCGAAAACGAAAAAAACGTGTTTTCTGTTTTTTTTTACTTTCGCAAGAGTGGTTTTGCTTCCGCGAGAAGCACGAGTGTGATTTCGTGAGAGTCATGGCCGTGCTTCTTCGGAAACGGAAAAAAACGCGTTTTCTCTTCTTCTTTTTTTTCCTTCTGCGAGAGTCACGGTTGTGATTTCGTGAGAGGCACGGCCGTGCCTCTTTTGGAAAGGGAAAAAATCCGTGTTTCCGGTTCGGTTTTTTCAGCCGGTTTTTTCGTGAAAAAATAGTTCATTAAAACCTATCAACATGGGATCTAGTTTTGAAGATCTCGACGCGAGGAATCCAACGGTGAAAGCGTTCGAGATTTGTACGCACGATTTGAGAGATAAAACGTTTTGAATAAATGGATCTAAAAAAAAGGAGAAAACTGGGGAGTTTGAGTGATCTTTGCAACGAGTACTCCTCAACTAGTGATTTCACCTATTATGGTACGTGTATGGGACAAAAACTGACCCATATGTATCCCTAATCCCTAATCCCTAATAATAAAGCATGGATTGACTCCATGTGTTCATCGTCACAATACGCTTCTTCGTGTGATTTTATGCTTTCAGTTTATTTCATATGGTTTGCCTGAGGTGGTACTATTTTTCGCTGCTTCGTCCTGTCTCAAAACTTCGTATGTCGCTTTCCTTTCTCCGTCTCAAAACCGTCCGTCCGTTCGTCCGTCTCAAAACTTCCTACATAGCTTTCCTTTCTCCATCTCAAAACCAACCTCAACGTGCTTAACAAAAACAACGCGAGCTACGCCGTGCTGCAGCCGGTGATCCATCCCACCTATCCTGATGTCAATTTACTTTTTAAATAGTCCCACGTCGGCTCCTTACATCCAATGCATCTAATTTATATACGTCTTAGATTTGTCTGGGTGTTAAGAAGCTATCTATGAATAAGAGAAGCCATTTAGGAATAAGAAATAAGAGGCTATAAGGAAGAAAAAAGAGGCCAAAGGGAACGGAATAAGGATGAATGAACTCCAAAGTGGGAAAGGAGCGCGACTGGAATGGAACGAAGGTTGTGCGACCTTTCGGAGCAGAGAATGGAATGACGGACCGGCGATTCTCCGAAGAGCGAGACGAGGCTGGATCTTGGTATGGCTCACCTTCCTTCCCTTCCCTCGAGCAGCGCTGCTGGGGTGATGGATGACGAGCAACGCTGTCTGGATATGGGAGCTCTCGGTGGGGGATTCTTGGTCTATTGCTTTCCTTTTTTTTAATGGTTGCACCGATTAGAAGCTGCTGGAAGCTATTACCGGTTAAAAAAATAAATCGGAATGAGTACCAATTATAAGAGTGTTCCACATACGACAGATCTCTTAAGATTTTTGCACTATGTAGTATAGGCAGTGTCAATCGCATATGTAAAAAGCATCCTCACCATCCACTGTCACATCGGACGGAAATCGTACTAGATTCTATTGCACGTGAAGTAATTTCACCGATTATAATTACTTGACTTTTTGCGTGTAATTACTTGATGTTTGTTGTTACTGTCGTCAGATACAGTAACTAAAAGTGAGTGAAATATTGGAACTAGATGTTTCTCAGAGTGAGAAGGTATTTGAAGCTCACTTAGGCTTGCTGACAATTAAGATATTCCTCAACTCTGAATGTCACCGATGTCGTTAGTGAGATAGGGAGGGAAGAGGCAGGGATGGAGAGTAGAGAGAATGCGACAACACCCCATCTTACTCACGTTATGTTTTCGCCCCCGCACGCCAACTAGGATAGAGGAGTACTCCCCTCCATTTTAACATCTCTCCTCCTCTGTGTGCCCTAATCATGATCCCCAACGAGGCCCGATGATAATGTCGAGGGAAGAAGTGGATATGTTGGAATGGGGCTGTGCTCCTACTGCTGGCGGCAATGTGTCAACCAAAGAGCGCCAAGCATTGTAAACTCTTTACCTTTCGAACATCATATTTTTTGAAATGCCAAAGTATAAATATAAATTCATGTTAATAGGGATGTGGGATTTGTGAGCCGCTAAACTTATGCGAGAGTGTGTGACCCGATGAACATGCACGATGTGCGGCCGGCGATGGCCATCGGCCGACCACATATTGCAACAGCTCGGCGACGAGGCGGACCAACACAGAGGAGCGGTCTGCGTGGCGGTGACCATACACCATGGCGGCCCGGCTCCGACGAGGAGTGTTGTCTACCAGCCAGCAACGAGGACCTACATCTTTTTTCGAGAAGACCTCGAGAGGGGCATGAACTACAACTTCAGAAGGACCTGCAACCTCATGCACATGATAATTAGACTTAGCACATGTGCTTGCGATAAGGTATATATGGTCTTTCTAATCGAATTGCCATATTTTTGTCATCTTGTGATCTCATGAGCAGTCGAGCGTGCATGCTTGCCAAACCTCAATTTTGTTGCTTGCAAGAGCCTCTTGTGAAGGTTCGTCAGACTTAATTCACCTCCTGCCTCCTCAGAACCGGAGATGAATGCTCTGTTATATTAGTCAAAAGAGGTCACCGCAAAGACGCAATGACTTAAGTGGCAAGACGAGCGTCTAAATGCAAATTATTCATGTTTCGATGTTGTGCTTTCTATTGGACCAGAAAGCCGAGGGAGGACAGATACATGGATACACGAAGTTTCCCGGATGCATAGAGTATGTCCCACTAAGTTCCCTCCTTCAATCAGTTCTGTGCATGATCACTCATATACCATCGTTATTATCAGCACCTCGTTAATTTTCTCCCGTTGCAACACATGGGCATTTGTGCTAGTGTATATAAAAAGGGAAATCTAAAACCCAACAGATAGAGCGGGCACGGGTATGAGATCATATAACCCATACCCGCATGACTTTGGAATATGGACAAGCGTGCTTTTTTTGGAAAGGGAAAAAACCCGTGCTTCTGGTTCGATTCTTTCGGCCGGTTTTTTCGTGAAAAAACGGTTCATCAAAACCTATCAACATGGGATCTAGTTTTGAACCAGTTGGACTTTTTTTTTACTTGATGGACCCCGTTGGTCAGGGTCAGGACGCAGCTAGGGCCCGTCGACGCCGCCGCGGACCTCCTCTGCGTCGCTTCAATGCGCGACCTCCGAATCTCGCAACCCTCCGCCAGATCAACACCGCTCACCACCACTAGATGGTCATTGTCGCATGATTTCTCTCTCCCCAAGGCGCTACCATCCTCGAGACGCACTGGATCTCTTGCTGATGGAGGTGGCCGCCTTCATGATGTTGGCGCGCTTGCCTGCCGCTGCTGGAGCCACGTATCCCAGAGATCGATGAGCACGCTAGCCGTCGTCATAGCCGCCTCTCCATGGTCCCCGAGCCCCGCAACTACCTCCCCAGCCGCCGCTGAAGCCGAGCGCGCAGGCGGGTGAGGACGAGGGCAGCGCGTACGGCTGAGGTATTCCACGGGACGGCGAGGAATTCCAACAAACGAATGCGGCGGTGGCGCCATGTCCGACTGAGACGAGGCAGCACAGAGCACGTGCTTTGCCGCGCTTGGCCGTTGAGGTGTTCCATGAGCTCTGGAGCTGTCTCCACTCTCCAGGACAGCCTACGGCGTACTCTGCTGCCCAGCCGAGGGTCACCTGTTAACGTCTGTAACCTGTCCCCGTTATTTTCTCCAGGCAGAGCATCACACAGTGAACCTCTTCGTGCTGGGAGTCGCGTGGCCGCGGAACACCGATACAATAGTTAAACAAGGAGTGTACACGACATTGCAGTGTGGTTTTTGTGAGGTTCTCTCTACCAATTCACTCAATTCGCCATGGATTCGATTACAAGCTCAGAGGAGGAAGGGGAATTACAGCCAGAGGAGGAAGAAGATAAGCTAGCCTATCGGCCGAAGCCTTCGTCCGGTCCAAGCCAAGTCCTTCTGTGGCCTCCATCTCTTTATATTTTTTTTTTGAGACAAGTCTCTTTATATATATAGCCATGCTTCCTTTGCCTTCTGGGCTGGGCCCTGCCATATGATAACGGCCCACCTTCTCAAGGGAAAGGGTCGCTGACAGTTTTCTACGACTTGCTTATTTTATGCTGCGTGCTCTGACAATCTAACCTTTGCATGCTCATGCATTCTTGCAGGTTTGCTACTACAAAGAAGGCGAAGTTTATCTTTACCAAATTGTTCACTTTGATGTGAAATTCCGAAAGCCAATGTGGGTTTTCAAAATGTTTTCAATCTCTCCATCTCCTTTCTTTTGGTTTAATATATATCTAATTAATTATTATGTAATGCTTGCTGGGCCTTGCTTCGGTAGACCCCCCTCCCCCACAAAACGTAGAAGGGCATAATGGTCATACGGAAGAAACGTATGCCCACCTCCTATCATACCGTATAGACCGACGTCCGTATACCTTGACCAATGAAAAAAAATAAAAAAGACCGCCGCGCGTGTAGAGGAAAAAAATCAGCTGCACGATCTTCTCGCCCGCCCGACGATCACGCATGTCGATCACGTCCATTTTCCAACTGTGCGATCGCCGCCGACTGAACCCCATCCGACGCCGCATCTGAACGTCGCCGCGGATCCGTCCCGCGTCGACCTACGCCGGCGACGTCTACACCGCGGCCCTTGTCTTCCACGTCGTCGCCGCCGTCTTCCATCTAACCCTCGTCTTGCACGTCGCCGTCGGATGGCTTGTCGGCTGCGACTGACCGCGCTGTCGTCCGCACGCCACGGATCCGACCCTGCGTCGACCTACGTCAGTGACGTCTACACCGCGGCGCTCGTCTTCCACGTCGCCGCCGTCTTCCATCTAACCCTCGTCTTGCACGTCGCCGATGTCTACTCCGCGGCCCAAGGTTTGCCATCTAATCTCCTCGTCTAAACCTAGCATGCTAGTTGATATGAGTCACACGTGGTGATCTAGGGTTTATGGTTGAGTAAACATGTCGTCGCAGCGGCGCCTCCCCGGACGACCGCATGTTGTAGGCAGATAGAGTTGCACTTGGGCATGATCCACAGTAGAACCTTAACACGTGATGAATTCACAATGTTATGCAGTTTGGTCAGTTAGGCGTGTTGCCATGGATGAACAAACCGCATTGACGGGGGATGATAATGGTACTAATAAGGCGACTCAGAATGATAAAAATATTTTTAATGAGGATGATGACAGCAGCGACAACGATTCCGTGTCGTCATTTGATATCTTGCCTCCGAAGGATTTTGATGATAATGAACATGGCGCAAATAGTGAAAACGTAAGTGCCGTATATTTTGATTTCATCTTTGAACCTGCAATGTATGGCATGGCTAACTATTTCTCTATGCGTAAAAATTTGCAGGAAGATGTGGATGTTGACAATGTGGAAAATAGTTTACAGGAATCATTCGCGCATAACTTGAGCCAGGTTCGTAGATAGATGTTGTACATCAATGAATATTGTGAATTAAATGATAGTAATTAACATATACATTTTCATATGAATTTTGTAGGAGGAGTCAGATGGTATTAGTGGTGATCACGATGAGGGAGAGATCGACATTGAGGAGGCTCGAAGGCAGCAACAAATGGTGGATACACATTGGAAGGTGATGGCTATGACCTTTCGGTCGCAAGGTGATGCATATATATTCTATAACAATCATGCCAAAGAGAACGGGTTTAGCATCAGAAAACAGAAGGTCAAACGAGGTGCTTCAGGAATGATACGGTACCGGAGATTTCTTTGCTCCAGGGCAGGTAGAAGACAGAGCAAGTTTATAACCATGGAGGGCCGCAAGCGCAGGCTTAGACCGGAGACTCGTTGCGATTGCGGTGCACATATGGTGGTGAAGCTGGACAGAGAACGTGGTGTTTGGTTCGTCGCGTCATTCGTGGATGATCACAACCACGCGATGGCTAGGCCCGACGAGTTTTGTTTTCTGTGGTCTCACAGACGGATTGGAGAAGGCACGAGGGCAGAGATATTGGCGTTGGAAGCTGCCGGGATAAGAAAGCATATAATAATGGACAACTTTATTAGCAGATACGGTTCGTACGATAAGTGCGGGCTTATCAGGAGGGATATTTACAATCTTTGTTGCAGAGAAAAAATGAAGCTCATTGCAAAAGGTGACGCAGAGACGGCAGTTGGCATTATGAGGAGCAGGAAGGAGAAGGACCCTGAGTTTTTTTTGAGTATGTGCGTGACAAGGAAGGGCGACTGAAGAGTTTTGGTGTGATGCACAGTCGCGGAGGGACTATCAGGACTACGGAGATGTGGTTGTGTTTGATAGCACGTATAAGATGAACATGTATGGTATGCCGTTCGTCCCCTTTGTCGGAGTTAACAACCACCGTTGCACCACAGTGTTTGGATGTGCCATAATTGCGGACGAGACGGAAGGGACATATGTGTGGCTGTTGTAGATATTTATGAAGGCAAACTGTCAGGTGAAGCCAAAGTCAATAATCACAAATGGTGACGCTGCAATGATCCGGGCTATTCGGACTGTGCTTTCAGATGTTTTCCATCGTCTTTGCTCCTGGCATATCGAGTAAAATATGCAGAGGCACCTGCATTACAAGTCACTGGATGAGTTCAGATCGCTCCTATACTATGCCACCTCTCAAGCGAACTTTGAGCAGAGAGGGAACGCTTTCTATAGTAAGTTGAAGACGGATAGAACTAAAGAGTGGCTTGACAGGATGTACAGGAAGAAGAGACTTTGGGCAGCTTCATATCTTTCCGATGGTTTTTTCCTTGATATGCGAAGTAACCAGAGAAGCGAAAGCCTCAACTCCTGCCTTCACCTACACCTGGACTACAGTATGACAATAGTTGATTGGTTGTGCATTATGAGAACTGTATAGTTCGCCTGCGTGAGAATGAGGTGTACGATGACTGTGAGGCACACCAAAAAGAACCACCGTCGGTTACTGAATATAAGGCACTTGAGGAGCATGCCGCCAAAGTATTCACACCTGCTAATTTTTACATCCTCCAAGATGATTTGCACAAGATGAGTCAGCTGGAGATATTTGAGACGCTCGTGGGAATTGAGCGTCAGACATATATGGTGACATGGAAGGATAACCACAAGTTCATGTAAAATGTTGTTTATGAACTAGGTAACTCACAAGAAACTATAACATGCAGTTGTCTTAGGATGGTTCGGAAAGGCCTGCCATGCAAACACATTCTTTTTGTTCTCCATCATCTGAGCATAACTGAAATATCAAAGTGTTGTGTCCTTCATCGGTTGTCAAAAAATGCGAGAGATGGATTGCTTGTGCAGCGGAAGAGTGATATGTTTGGGTGGGGTTGGTCAGGGCCATTAGAGAGAGACCGGTATAGTCAAATAAGCATAAAAATCGCAGAGACAGCTCATGTTGCAGCAAATGATCCCTTCTTGTTTGACGAGTTGATGAAATGTCTGGACAACATAATAGCGCAGAAAAAGATACCAAAGAAGGAACTTATAGGAAGTAGAAGGTATGCTAAGCTTAAGAAGGAGGCAAGTCAAGCGCAACAAGTTGAGCCTGGTATTGGTGATCCTGAGAAAGTTTTGACGAAGGGTGAACCTAAGAAGGGGCGGTCAAAGGGGGGCCCCGATGTTACAAAGAATGGTAGGCCAAAACATTTTACAGAGAAAAAAAGTGGTCCTTTGTGCATTCTGTGTAGTCAACCAGGTCATAGCAGGGCTACATGTCGAGAAAACCAGGTCATGTCTAGGGTTTTCCAGGTCGAAAATCGCAAAAACACTGCCTGGACGTGACGCAACGTCCGTTTTGTGTACGTTTTCGTTCCAACCTTGCGTGAGGGCCTACGTTGGCCGTGCCCACATGTACGCACACTTTGGTGCAATTGCATGCATGTGATCACGTAGCCCCAGTGCAACCAGCTACTTCTCGGTCTGCCGAAGAGGGGGTTCCCAACTACGGGTTTTTTCCTACTCCGTCAAACGTCACAACACTTTTTTCACACGTTGGCATCACCATCCACAGCACCCACGCCAATTCGCGTATTTTTCCGACGCTCGACGCATTTTCTAGGGTTTTCCAGGTCGAAAATCGCAAAAACACTACCCGGACGTGACGCAATGTCCGTTTTGTGTCTATTTTCGTTCCAACCTTGTGTGGGGGCCTACGTTGGCTGTGCCCACATGTACGCACACTTTGGTGCAATTGCATGCATGCGATCACGTAGCCCCAGTGCAACCAGCTAATTCTCGGTCTGCCGGGGAGGGGGTTCCCAACTATGGTTTTTTTCCTACTCCGTCAACCGTCACGACAATTTTTCCACATGTTGGCATCACCATCCACAGCACCCATGCCAATTCGCGTATTTTTCCGACGCTCGACGCATTTTCTAGGGTTTTCCAGGTCGAAAATCGCAAAAACACTACCCGGACGTGACGCAATGTCCGTTTTGTGTCTACTTTCGTTCCAACCTTGTGTGGGGGCCTACGTTGGCTGTGCCCACATGTACGCACACTTTGGTGCAATTAAATGCATGCGATCACGTAGCCCCAGTGCAACCAGCTAATTCTCGGTCTGCCGGGGAGGGGGTTCCCAACTATGGTTTTTTTTCCTACTCCGTCAACCGTCACGACAATTTTTCCACACGTTGGCATCACCATCCACAGCACCCACGCCAATTCGCGTATTTTCCGACGCTCGACGCATTTTCTAGGGTTTTCCAGGTCGAAAATCGCAAAAACACTGCCCGAACGTGACGCAACGTCCGTTTTGTGTCCGTTTTTGTTCCAAACTTGCGTGGGGGCCTACGTTGGTCGTGCCCACATGTACGCACACTTTGGTGCAATTGCATGCATGCGATCACGTAGCCCCAGTGCAACCAGCTACTTCTCGGTCTGCCGGAGAGGGGGTTCCCAACTACGGTTTTTTTCCTACTCCGTCAAACGTCACGACACTTTTTCCACACGTTGGCATCACGATCCACAGCACCCACGCCAATTCGCGTGTTTTTCCGACGCTCGACGCATTTTCTAGGGTTTTCCAGGTCGAAAATCACAAAAACACTGCCCGGACGTGACGCAACGTCCGTTTTGTGTCCGTTTTCGTTCCAACCTTGCGTGGTGGCCTACGTTGGCCGTGCCCACATGTATGCACACTTTTTTGCAATTGCATGCATGCGATCACGTAGCCCCAGTGCAACCAGCTACATCTCGGTCTGCCGGGGAGGGGGTTCCCAACTACGGTTTTTTTCCTACTCCGTCAAACGTCACGACAATTTTTCCACACGTTGGCATCACCATCCACAGCACCCACGCCAATTCGCGTATTTTTCCGACGCTCGACGCATTTTGTAGGGTTTTCCAAGTCGAAAATCGCAAAAACACTGCCCCGACGTGACGCAACGTCCGTTTTGTGTCCGTTTTCGTTCCAACCTTGCGTGGGGGCCTACGTTGGCCGTGCCCACATGTACGCACACTTTGGTGCAATTGCATGCATGCGATCACGTAGCCCCAGTGCAACCAGCTACTTCTCGGTCTGCCGGGGAGGGGTTCCCAACTACGGGTTTTTTCCTACTTCGTCAAACGTCACGACACTTTTTCCACACGTTGGCATCACCATCCGCAGCACCCACGCCAATTCGCGTATTTTTCCGACGCTCAACGCATTTTCTAGGGTTTTTCAGGTCGAAAATTGCAAAAACACTGCCCGGACGTGACGCAACGTCCGTTTTGTGTCCGTTTTCATTCCAACCTTGGGTGAGGGCCTACGTTGGCTGTGCCCACATGTACGCACACTTTGGTGCTATTGCATGCATGCGATCACGTAGCCCCAGTGCAACCAGCTACTTCTCGGTCTGTCGGAGAGGGGGTTCCCAACTACGGTTTTTTTCCTACTCCGTGAAACGTCACGACACTTTTTCCACACGTTGGCATCACCATCCACAGCACCCATGCGAATTCGCGTATTTTTCCAACGCTCGACGCATTTTCTAGGGTTTTCCAGGTCGAAAATCGCAAAAACACTGCCCTGATGTGACACAACGTCCGTTTTGTGTCCGTTTTCGTTCCAACCTTGCGTGGGGCCTAGGTTGGCCGTGCCCACATGTACACACACTTTGGTGCAATTGCATGCATGCCATCACGTAGCCCCAGTGCAACCAGCTACTTCTCGGTCTGCCGGGGAGGGGGTTCCCAACTACGGTTTTTTCCTACTCCGTCAAACATCACGAAATTTTTTTCACACGTTGGCATCATCATCCACAGCACCCACGTCAATTCGCGTATTTTTCCGACGCTCGACGCATTTTCTAGGGTTTTCCAGGTCGAAAATCGCAAAAACACTGCCCGGACGTGACGCAACGTCCGTTTTGTGTCTGTTTTCGTTCCAACCTTGCGTGGGGGCCTACGTTGGCTGTGACCATATGTACGCACACTTTGGTGCAATTGCATGCATGCGATCACGTAGCCCCAGTGCAACCAACTACTTCTCGGTCTGCCGGGGAGGGGGTTCCCAACTACGGTTTTTTTCCTACTCCGTCAAACGTCACGACAAATTTTCTACACGTTGGCATCACCATCCACAGCACCCACGCCAATTCACGTATTTTTCCGACGCTCGACGCATTTTCTAGGGTTTTCCAGGTCGAAAATCGTAAAAACACTGCCCGGACGTGACGCAACATCCGTTTTGTGCCTGTTTTCGTTCCAACCTTGCGTGGGGGCCTACGTTGGCCGTACCCACATGTACGCACACTTTGGTGCAATTGCATGCATGCCATCACGTAGCCCCAGTGCAACCAGCTACTTCTCGGTCTGCCGGAGAGGGGGTTCCCAACTACGGTTTTTTCCTACTCCGTCAAACGTCACGACACTTTTTCCACACGTTGGCATCACCATCCATAGCACCCACGCCAATTCGCGTATTTTTCCGACGCTCGACGCATTTTCTAGGATTTTCCAGGTCGAAAATCGCAAAAACACTGCCCGGACGTGACGCAACGTCCGTTTTGTGTCCATTTTCGTTTCAACCTTGCGTGGGGGCCTACGTTGGCCGTGCCCACATGTACACACACTTTGGTGCAATTGCATGCATGCCATCACGTAGCCCCAGTGCAATCAGCTACTTCTCGGTTTGCCGGGGAGGGGGTTCCCAACTACGGTTTTTTCCTACTCCGTCAAACGTCACGACACTTTTTACACACGTTGGCATCACCATCCACAGCACACACGCCAATTTTCGCAATTTTTTAATCCTCGACGCATTTTCTAGGGTTTCCTAGGCTAAAGTACCCTACACCGCTGTCCGGACACACACTGAGCGACGTATGTTTCCTGTCTGATTTTTCATATCATGCGTGTAGGACTACATTCGGGATGAGCACACACTCGCAAAATTTTGTTCTGTTACATGCATGCAATCACGTACTTTAGCGTCCTTACTATTTTATTATGTCTTAGCATATATTCGTGTACAAATTCATCATCAAATCAAAACTCTCGAATGAAATGGACAAAAGAAATTTCATTTAAATTTCATTCAACATAGATAAAATATTTTACATAGTCGAGCGAACTTGATGATTACAAGTTCATACATAAAGTCTACTACTTAGGCTTACAACGACATAACCAAATTAAATAAAAAACACAGTAAAAAAACTACTCGTTGTCGCTATCAACAAGGTCAATCATGGCCGGGCCATCGCCGCCGTCATCGTCGCTGCTGGACCGGTTCGCGAGGTCGTCCCAGTCCACCGGATAGTCGTCGGAATCCTCCTCCTCCACCGGCGCCTGCTCCCACTCCTGCTGCCACTCCGGCGCCGCCATCGCCGCCTGCTGCGCCGCCTGGGCCGCCTGGATTGCGGCCGCAATCTCGGCGGCCTCCATCGCCTCCGCCGCCGCCGCTGCAGCCTCCGACGCCCGTACGGCGACGTGGTACCCAGGCGTGTCATCCGGATCGCCATCCTCGCGGAGGATGACCTCCTCCGGCGGAAAGTCTATCCCCGGCGGCGAGCGAGGGGCGGCCGGCGCGGGCGCCAGTGCCGGGTGCACACGTGGCCGACGCCACGTCTGCGGAGATCATGCGGTGGAGGCGGTGCACGAAGACGGCCGCTGCGGCCCGTCAGTTCGGGGGTCTCGCTGGCCGCCGCAAGGCGGAAGGCGGCCATTACCTCCCAATAGTCCTTCCCGCACCAAAACCGCTTCCTCCTTCGATATTGTGCCGGTTGCCGCTGTGGTTGCGGAGCTCCTCCTCCGTCGTGCCGGGACCCGGCGTCGCGTAGCCGTCCGTGTCGATCTTCCAATTGCGTGGAAGACGGCAGCCGGGCGGCACGGAGAGGCAGTAGCGGTGGAACTCCTGCATCTCCGGCACACCGATGCTCGTCGGCCATGCGTCGGGGATGTCGTCGGCGGCGGCGCCGCCGCCGCCGGTGCTGCTGCTGCCGCGGAAGAACGCCATCGGGTGCGGGAGGTCGCGGGGAGGTGGCGGGTAGGCGGCGACGGGCGTCGGTGGGACGGGTGTGGGCGGGGCGGGGGAGGAGGCGGGCAGGCGGCAGCGCGGTGGGACGGCTGTGCACGGGGCGTCGCCGTATTATAGCGGGGCGGGACGGGGCGGGGGAGGAGGAGGGCAGGCGGCAGCGCGGCTATTAACGCCGGCGCGTTAATGATAGCACGGCAGGCGAGGCGACCGCGCGGCAGGCGAGGTGATGCTTTGACCATCCAGCGCCGCGAATGGCGCGTCCGGTGGGGGCAGGCCAGGCAGCGGGATGGTCGGGTGGCAGGCCAGGCGACAACAGCAGCGGCGGCGCGGCAGGCGAGGAGTCGACAGCGACGGCAGGCGGCAGCGGTCGCGCGGCAGGCGAGGAGGCAGCGGTGGCGTCCGGCAGTCGCGATGGCTGGCGGCAGCGGAGGCGCGGCACGCGAGGAGACGACACCGGCGGCAGAGGTGGCGTCCGGCAGGCGGCACGCGCGTGCAACTGCCTGCGTGCATGCGTGCCTCGGGCGCCGTGATTGGCGGACGGGTGCAGGCTGGCGTGGGGTCGGGGTCCGTGGGGGGTGGGGCCGCGACGGGTGCGGCGCGGCGCGGAAGACGACGCGTTGACTGCGGGGACTGCCACGTCACCAGGCGCGTGCGACCGGCCGGTTTAATTTTTTTCCCTCCCAGGCGGGCGGGCTATATTCATATACGTATTGCTCCGCCTGTTTTTTTTGTGTGCAGGCGGTCGGGCCGGCGGGGGAAGCTTTTTCAAAATATGCCCATCATGCCCTCTGTTATGAAGGGGTATTGGGCAATCTCGGCCGTCCTTGTGTTTACAGGGGGTCTACCGAAGCGGAAGTGATGTTTGCTGAAGCTAAGTATGATTTAGGATTATTGGTTATTCCATGATGACATTCTGAACTAGCCAATCCCTTGTTTTTTCTGTTATAGTATACAGCAATGTTATCCATTAATATCCTTTGAACAAGTTTCTTCTTTTAATCATGCTCACAATGTTGATTGATGAACTCTATGCTCAATCCATACTAACCGGTTACTCAAAGAATTATATGTGTAGTTCAATTAGCTTTGTATATTTTATTTACAGTCTGTACCAGTCTGAATTGGCATTCAACTTATTCTGTAAGCTATTGTAAATTTTCTGAGCCAAATAGTGTTCTTTTGAACATTGCATGTCCCTACCATTTTAGGTAAAAGATGGTAGCATGTAATTCTTGTCAGAACTGAATTCATCATTCATTAGTAATTGCATGTCCCTTCCATAATTTTATTTTTAGCCTTAACCAGCTTCAGGTTTCAATAATGTTCCAAGCTCAAGTTACCCTTCAGCTGTTCTCATGTTGATTCTCCAGACTTTCTAAATATAATTTTGTTTCTTTTTTTTTTGAAACGGAGGCAAAAGCTTTGCCTCATCCATTAATTAAGGAGTTTAGAGTTGCTTTTACACGAAAAGCGAAAGGAAAAATTACATGGCCACTGCTCTCCCGGCATGATCTGGCCCAAGCGCTTTGCGCCCGCAATAACCCACAGGTTGGTGTCACTCTGAATCTTCGATAGCAACAAGGACAGAAGCATGGACTTGTGACGGAAAACCCGTGCATTTCTCTTGCATCAGATGGTCCAGCAGGTCAGCATAGTAAGAGAAGCCATTGCCTTCCGGTTGGGCATGCTAATGGCTGACATGCCAAGCCACCAGTCCTTGATGGAATGCATTGCTGCCCAGGATGAGGTGTCAAGGTGGTCTAGCCTGAGCCAGCCCTTGATCATGCCCCAAAGCCTAATGGAGTAGCGGCACTTGTAGAAGAGGTGGCCCACCGTCTCCATTGTCTGCTTGCAGAGCGGGCAGAGACCGCGGTTCGCCCACCCTCTCTTCTCCAGTCTATCCGCCGTCCAAACTCAGTTTTGGATTGTGAGCCAAGCAAAGAATTTCATCTTGGGGGGGGGGGGGGGGGGGGGGGGGGGGGGGGAGGGACAGGCTTTCCAAACGGCGGGGCCCAATGGCGAGCTGACAGTCCCTAGCAGTTGCGCATATGGTGGCGGAGTAGATTCCGCTGCTGGTGTGTTTCCAAGAGATGGTGTGATTCCGCTGCTGGGGGGGGGGGGGGAGGGGGGGACAGGCTTTCCAAACGGCGGGGCCCAATGGCGAGCTGACAGTCCCTAGCAGTTGCGCATATGGTGGCGGAGTAGATTCCGCTGCTGGTGTGTTTCCAAGAGATGGTGTCAACTGCGTCCGCCACAAGGGTGATGGCCCTCAACCGAGCCCAGAGAGTAACTAGCTGCCGGATATGGCCCATCGTCCAGTTGATGGGGAGCTTGATTTTGGATAACCACGCGTCCGCATGCATGGCCTCCCGGACCTTCTAATTCTTTCTGGTGGAGGCCTCGAAGATGAGAGGAGCTATGTTGGAGGGTTTCTCGCCATTCACCCAAGGTGAGTCCCAAAATGGCGAACATGCCCCGTTGTCAATGGTGATGCGTGTAGAGGCATAGAAGAGATCTCCGTCAAGCTCATCACAGATTCTTACGGGTAAACATTGTTGTGGATTTATGTTCTCGCATAGTTTTGCATATTCTGGTCCATATTTGACTTCTTTTACATGATATACTGATCAGTTTTTTTTGATAAATCATATCAATGTAAATTTGTATTCAAACTAGCATACAACATTTCTGAAGTATTTAGAGGTCATGCATCACGCCCATGCCATGAAGAAGAAATCCTCAGTCTTTTTTTTGGAAATCTTCTTTTCAGAACTCCTTTTAAACTTTTCTTTTTAAATTGGACTGAGAAAGTATGCTTGCCAATATGATTTCTACAGTAGAATCGGTCTGGGTCTAGCTGTTTGGGCCTGTGTTCCACGTGCAGTTTATCTATTGAAATATTTTCATAAATCATGTATTGTTCATTGGGTGGAATATAAACTGTAGTGCTCCTTCCTCATATATTTCTCGGATGCATTAAATATTTGCATCACTTTCTCAATCATATGGAAGATCACTGAACATACAGTTCATGGCCCATGGTGATTCAGTTTATTGGAAATAACTTTAGAAAAAAGAGAGTGCACCAAGAGGAAAATGTGACATAAACCAAACCGATAATACCCAACGGCGCAGCAACACGCGCGTTTGCTTCTAGTAAAATGTATGTGAACTCAAAATCAGGAGGAGACGAGGACTTGTTGGAACATGTGTTATCGAATCAGGAGGAGGATGCCCGACGATGGCTGTTTTGGCACTTCGAATCCACGAACCAGCATGGTGACTTTTTTTTTTGAGGAATCGAACCAGCATGACTTGGCGCAAGTATTCGATTGGTAGGTGGATAGTGGAGGGGTTTGTTAGTGCCCGTGTTGGGATGACCATCAGGAGTGAATATGGAAGGAATCATTAAGATTTGTAGGGTCCGTGATGTCATGGTCTCGATTTCAATAGATGAAAACTTTGTGCACTTGGCAGGCGATAGTGAAGCCGGTGTAGTAAAGGGGGTTGTCATGTTAGCAGGTGCCAAACATATTGACGGCTTCCTATTACTGCAACTAACTTGATTGGATGAGTTGCCGCTTGGCCTCGATCTGCCTGTTGTTGATGTTGTTTCAAGATGGGAATGGGCCGACCCGGCCCTGGCCTTGGACCCGGCCCCATGGCCCCAAGGTCAGTATGCGAGGCCATGGGTCGGCCCATTTCATCAGAAAATTATGGCCTCGCTGACCCGTTGGGTATATGAGACCGACCCAAAATCAAAGATGAGAAAATCCATGAATTTAGTTAGCACAATCTGAAGACTGGGAAGGCCATCGGGACGGCGAGCTGGACAAGTTGAAAAGGAAGAGGAAAAGCGACCAGGATGACGAGCTCGACGGCGACCGAGACGATGAACGAGAGCCGAGAGGCACGAGCGGGACGAACGCAGGCGGCAGCAGAGATGCTCGGGGGTGCCGTTCGAACGAGCCGCTGGTTGTTTTTACGTGCATGTACTAGTTCACGTAAAAATCAATCCACCTGCCTGCTTGTGTACAGGGGCGTCTCCAACAATCGATCCAGTTTGCTCAGCTTCTTACGTACGTGTCTTCTGGTCAAATAATCCATCTGCACGTGAGCACATTATCGATTTCTTCAGAAAGTACACGACGAGTCGAGGGGGCAGCCAGCGGCAGCGCTACTGCGGCCACCTAATATATATTTGCTATGGTAAATGGTGCTGCTGGACGTGCCGTTCTTTCTTAGACTTGACTAGCATGTAATGGAGCTGCAATCACTAGTAGAAAAAGGACTTTTAGTCCCGGTTCATAAGGGCCTTTAGTCCCGATTCTGGAACCGGGACTAAAGGGTTGTTATTAAAGCCTCCCCCTTAGTCCCGGTTCTTACACGAACCGGGACTAAAGGCTCTCCACGTGGCCGCTGCCTGGAGGTCCACCTTTAGTCCCGGTTGGTAACACCAACCGGTACTAAAGGCCCGGACGGTCACCCATCCTCTCACTACTTCAGCCTGAGCACGCTTAACTTCCGGGTTCTATTCTCCCTCGTTTCCATGTCTGCACTTGTTGTTTTCCTGACAATAGTAAGATGCCAATCGTATTAACCTCAGGAATTTAGCTTGAGCATGAAGTCACACATTTCACTGATTGAGTTTGAAACTATTGTTCTAAAAAATAACACTAATATTTAGTAACACTAATATTTCTTGAATAATTAGTTTGACCATAGTTTGACCAGATTTGACCAAAATTCAAAAAAACTGAAAAAATTATTTAGTAACACTAATATTCTTGAATAATTATTTAGTAACACTAATACTTCTTGAATAAGTAGTTTGACCATAATACTTCTTGAAATTTTTTGAATTTTTTTGCCTCCAGATCTTAAAAGCCCCGTAACATTTTTTCTGTTAGGTTTTTGAGGATTTTGAAAATGTTTAATGGGGCTCCCCCCGTTAAATTCGGATGTAACTTTTCGAGTAGATGATTTTTCATATAAAATACATTTTCATCCGAGTTAGTATGCAAAAGTTATGCCCATTTTACAAATTTCAGAGAGATTTTGCAAATAAAGTCGAAATTCACATTTGCAAATTTTCCCAACAACTAGACCACATATCTCATGGGAAACTTAGTTTCTTTTTTTTTTGACATTTTCATCATTTTCTTTTATTTTTTAAAAAACTGAAAATGCGATTGGGGGCGGGGGGGGGGGGGGGGGGGGGGGGGTAGAGTTTGAAAATGGACCTTTAGTACCGGTTCGTGCCATGAACCGGTACTAATGCCTCAAAGCCCATTAGTACCGGTTGGTGGCTCGAACCGGGACTAAAGGTCTAACCTTTAGTACCGGTTGGTGCCACGAACCGGTACTAATGGGCATCGCACCCTTTAGTCCCGGTTCGTGGCACCAACCGGGACTAAAAGGTCCAGACGAACCGGGACAAATGGCCCACGTGGCCCGGCTGGCCCCCTGGGCACACGAACCGGGACCAATGCCCCCATGGGTCCCGGTTCTGGACTGAACCGGGACTAATGGGCTAACCCGGCCTGGACCAAAGCCATCTTTTCTACTAGTGAATGCAGATAGGTGCGTCAAATTTTCTTTCTACCAGGCACCTAGCATGTAAGTTCACATTTCACCGAGTTCAAATATAATTCTTCTCAGACTTGGTGGTCAGAAATTACATTCTGCATCGAACTTTTACTTGTTGATTGAGGAAAGTGTGTGAAAAGAAAGAGATGTCATTTTTTTAAGATGCAAGTTGTAAGTTCAATTTCATCCACTGTTTTATACTCCAATTATCTACACTGAGTTGGAATCAGACAATTAGCAAAATCATAATTCAACGGTATCCATTGTTTTTCTTTTCGTGATGAACTCAGTGTGGTATTCATGCATGGATCATACCTTCAATGCAAAAGTAAATAGTTGTAAAATATGGCATTGTGTAATAACCCAATATAACCTTGCAACTGAAATGTTGCTGTTAGAAATTCTCCAATAACATCCTCATGCATCATTCGATAGAAACATCAACCATATCTGTGGGTGCCAAATCACAGCTCAGTAACTAAATTAAAAAAATAGTGCTGATTGGTAGTCCTTGAAATTATTTTATTGATGTGGGTCCAAACTTGAAAATACTAGGCAATTAAATTGCTTGCCGGATGGGAAAATGACTAGAATTTATTATTTTAGGATCCTTGGTTGGAGGGTTCAAGAGGAAGATTCAGGTTTCGGCCTATGAGAAGCCAGCTGGAACAAGTAGGGACGAGTGCTTGCAAAGGGAGAGAGATCCAACCTGTTGGTACTCGTGAATGATGCACTTGGTCCAATCTGTAAGCTTTGTCGAACCACATCTGAAACTGCAATCCACCTGGTGGCTTCCTGCTCCTTCGCTAGAGAGGTCTGATATTTGCTGCTGCCAAGATTAAACCTGAGATACTCTTTGGCGCATTCGCAGCTCCCCTCAAATCCGGCTACTTGGTGGATCGATTCACTCCAAGACTCTTGTTATGGCGCTGCTAGAAAGAGGGCACAAGAGGGCCGGTCGGGGGCCTTTTTGCCCACGGCCGAGCAAGAGGGAAGGGTTTTCTTTCTTAATTCTTAATTGATTAGATTGATACATCTCTTCTCTTTATATAGAGAGGTTTACTTGACTCCTAAGCAAAGCTTACTTGATCTCTAAGCACGCGACCCTTATCTCTAGTTAACCCTAAGACTAACAGGCTATATCGCCAGCCCAGGCCATTAGGCCGATTACGTACTCTAACACTACGACCGGGCAAAAGGGAAGGGGATTTTCTTTTTAATTCTTGCTTGATTAGATTGATACATCTCCTCTCTTTATATAGAGAGGTTTACTTGACTCCTAAGCAAGGCTTACTTGACTCCTAAGCAAGCGATCCTTATCTCTAATTAACCCTAAGACTAACGGGCTATATCGCCAGCCCAGGCCAATAGGCCCATTACGTACTCTAACACTACACCCCACCTGGACATGCAGCTTGTCCTCGAGCTGCAGCCTAACCAACTTATAACCATGACTCGACGCAACACAAATCTAACACCTAAAAAAACAAGCCTTTTACATCTCGGTTTGTTTTATTACTCTCAACCTGAAATGGACTGGGACGATTTATTTTGGACCCCTTACCAAAAAGTGGACACCATCCGCACTCGGACGTGCACGTGTACAACCACCTTGATCCCATGGACACCATCTGGACAAAAGGACTCCATGTGTATGGCCACCTGGAAGTGGTCGCAAGAGTGACCAGCAGAGATTGCCTCGCGGCGGCCGGCGGAATGCAGTGGTGCTACGCGGTGCGCTCCTGTTGGTGACACCCTGCCTTCTCCCCGCCGGACGGCTGTTGGTCTGCACCGCACAGAGAAGAGTGGAGGGCTTTCGATGGAGAATGACGAGGAGGGGTGCGCCCCCCAACGGCCGATGTCGCAGACTTTGAGGTCGCTGCCCGCGGGGAAAACAGCAATGCCCAAGATCCCTGACGCAGCGGACGAAATCGAGGTCCTTTGCGCAGCGAAGCGTAGCTGGGAGGAGCGGCAGCTGCAGATCACGCATCTCCCGCACACGCCAATACGCTAGGAGGCCGCGGGCCGCTGCTGCAGCCTCACTGCCGCCGACACGTGGCGGATAGTGATCCAAGCCGGAAGCGGTGACGGCGACGGCGGGTACTTGATCTGCTGGATGGGGACGCCCTAGGGAAGAGGTAATGGCGACGGTGGGAACTTGATCAGGTGGATCGGGACTCCTGCCAGCGCGGTCGATGCGGGGCCGGAGCTGACCGGCGGTGGCTGCTGCAGCAGAGTGTCGGGCGCGGCGGAGGCCGCCCGGGGCGGCGGCTACCACTGTAGCCAGGGCAGGGCGGTGATGGCGCTGGATGGCAGCTGCAGCGGCTGCTGCAGTGGAGCCGGGTGCGGCCCGTAGGACCCGGCCAAGAACAGGCGGATTTCTTGGGTGAGGACGGCGGGGGCGGGCGCGACGGAGGATCCCGACAGCGGAAGAGACGGGTTGGGCGGCGGTGAAGACATGATCGAACCGAAGCTAGCTAATACCAAATTGTTATGGCGCTGCTAGAAGGAGGGCGCGAGAGGGCGGGCCGAGGGCCTTTTTGCCCACGGCCGGGCAAGAGGGAAGGGAATTTCTTCTTAATTCTTGCTTGATTAGATTGATACATCTCCTCTCTTTATATAGAGAGATTTACTTGACTCCTAATCAAGGCTTACTTGACCCCTAAGCAAGCAACCCTTATCTTTAATTAAAGTGAAGTCTATTTTAAACCTTGAATTCATACGGTTAGTCGGGATCAAACCTTAACCTTTTAATCCCTGAAATCTGTACCCTAACAACTCTACCACGGCTGCTTCAAAAAATACGTAGAATGCAACATTGATGCTCACCTGGTGGATGATCTGGAAAGAGCGGAATGCTCTCATATTTGACCATAAAGCCACCAACGCTGACCAGCTCACAGACAAAATCGGGCAAGAACTAACATTCATGAACCCCCCCATGAACTGCTTAGACCACACCCTCTTCCTTTTTTTTGAGAAATTTGATACGGATGTGCCTATCCTTCATATTTTCTCATGGATCTGCCAGTTTTCTGAATGAATGAAAAGTAGCACTGGCTAACCTTCCTCAAAAAGGATAAAAGAAAGCTGAAAAGCACGAATACATACAACCTAACAGCATCAGCATATGTTATTGTGTTAGGTAACTCATATTGCTGACTGACACTTGGATCACTCATGCATATGTTGCCGAGTAACCCTTTGATCATGTATCCCGCAAAAAAAAGAGTAACCCTTTGATCATGGGAGCACTCATGTCACGGCTGACCTCTTCAGGACTCTCGTTCAGAGAAAGTATGGTGTTTGTCTGTTCTATCCCTTCAATGAACCGTAGGCGGGTCGCTGACACGGAAACAAATTTTTGGCTGCCAAGTTCGAGTGATCCCGGCACACCAAAAGTCGCATCATACAAAAGAGTAAACCCCGAGGAGATTCTGGTCGCAAATATTAGGACTGCAATATTTTCCACCTCTAAAATCTTGTTCCCCGCTGTGTACAAGAACCAAAGAATTGCTAGATGGGAACTTGGTTGCTCCAAAATTCAAATGGACAATCCAAGTATAACCATTCTGAAAAAAAATAGTCGAGCAGTTATATGCTCTATTTGTTTTTGGAGGGGAGTCAGCAGGGATGTTGTTTTGTGCTCTGCTTCTCAGTTCGGCCTAACAGAGTTCAGTGGTCACTCCGACGAAAACAAGCCCAGATTGGTGGCAAGCAGTGTGCGGTGACACCGCCGGCCGGCACCAGCCGGGTACCCTGTCATCGTCTCGGACCGCCTGCATCCTCCTGCACACTACTGTCTTTTTCTCTACACGTTCCGAACAAGCTTGGGTCTTGCAACTCGTCTAAGATGAAACCCAAGTATTTGTTTCTTTCCCGTTGCCTCCTAGTCATACATATTTACTAATATCGTCTTGGTGTTGTATCCGACCTAAGCCCCCATGTTTATGTGCTCTAAAACCTAGTTATTATACGAAATGTTCGAGAGAGAGCAATGTGGATGTGCAAAGCACGGATGAATGAGACAGGACGGGCTTTCATGTGTTTGCACGCAAAGATGTGTTCAAATATATAGGCAGGGAAGGTATTGCTTAGACATGTGAAGGTAGGTGGGGAAATTAACAAACCACACTAGGTAGAGGTGGCAGTGTATTTTCTTTTCAGATTTTACCATTCTATTTCAAATTTCACAAGGTCTGAGTTATGTTGTCTAGCATTGTGATCATGTGGAAAATCTGAGGAAATTATTTCGTCAATCCACATTTTTTTTAACTGATCCGCATGCATCCTTAGCAAGCTTGGCCCCCAATTTCCACTAACAGAAGAAAAGAAAATTCCACAGAAAATGTAACCCATGGCTTCTCTCTGTTTGGAAATATTCCATGTCTAAAAATGTCTGGAATAAATATGGAGTACCTTGAAACTGGTTGGCATGGGCCAATTCAGAGCATAGTGTCCGTAGACAAAATAGTGCAGCCAAGTATTGAGCCCAGTTCACGACCGTATTTTTACGGGTCGTCTCCCCAGTCCAACTTCTCGCTCCTATGCAAAATGTAGTTTCTCGTTTACCATTTCTTTAAAAAAATACCAAGGGCAAATTAGACGCACACGCAGACGCATCGATTCCACACTGAAACGCTCCTTCGTCGCTGCCTTAACTTTCCGACGGGCAGCCGGGACTTCTCCTCATCCTGGCGAGAAGGCTAGCTACTGAGCAACAATTTTCATTCGTCTCTGTCTCAGCCGGACCTTAACAGGCCTGCTTCCTCCCAGAGTCAAGGTGGAAGATGTCATCCTGCGCAGAAAAAAGTGGAAGATGTCATGATAAAGTTGTATGCAGCCTAGAGGATGGCGAGACGAGAAGGATTGGAGAAAGGAAGGTGGAGGTCGCATTGAAGCAATGTGCATCCAGCGACCAGGTGCACACGGAGTAGTCATCGACTTCTTAGGTCACACCATAGCTGTTTAAGCTTTTAGTCCCAAACCACTAGTTTGCAGGAATTTTCTTTCTGATGTGCAAGTGGAGGCTTTAGCAAAAATCATCCTAAGTACAATTACAGGAGTCAGAGTTTACTTTAGGGGTATATACTCCGTCCATTCCTAAATATTTGTCTTTCTAGAGATTTCAACAAGTGACTACATACGTAGCAAAATGAGTGAATCTACATTCTCAAATATGTCTATATACATCCGTATGTAGTAGTCCATTTGAATCTCTAAAAAGAAAAATATTTAGGAACGAGGGAGTATATGATAAGTATCATAGGTACGATTAGCATGGGTACGCGTGTATGGCTTGGTATGCCCGGGGACAACGGGGAACCGAAGAGGAGCTATGCCCCCTATATGAAAATAACTGTATTAGGACAAAAAACTTAAACAAATAGGTAAATTGAAGTGTTTGCTCTAGACTTCGCTGATTACCCCGGTAAATGGTGGGGAGGGAATCGCGGCGCCTTCAATCCATCTAGTAGTTTAGCTTATGGGTTTTTCCTCACAGGGATGATTTTCGGACAAATGGCATCATCTCATCTTCAACCTGGTCTTCTGGATTCCGATCCTCAAATTCTTCCGTTGGGACGAAGTGAACGGAGCTCAGACATAGGTTCCTTCGCCTCCTTGGGACGACGAGGCTAGGGTTTCTCGTACTACATTGACGGCGGCAAGATAAGGCGTCATACGGCTTCTGATCGATTCAAGGGTTCAATGGCGTCGACTGCGGCTCTAGGGCTCTGGTCCTTGAGAGCACACACACAAATACTTTCTTACCGTCATCAATAAGGTCAAGCCAGCTCTAGTAGGGGTGCTGTGATAACAACATATTGACCGGTTCTGGCCACCGTAGTTGTCATTTCATGATCAAAGGACTTCATTGTTAAAAAAATTGTTTGGAGTAGTTTCTACTTCTGGTGAACTTTTATAGCACATCAGGATCCTTCTTTCCACAAAAGAAGAGAGAAAAATATTAAGGAACAATTCTTACATGGCATATGAGGTTAAGATTCATTTGCAGACGCTAGTAAGCATGTCTGACGACAACGATTAAGCTAGTGAAGGCCCTTTTCCTTGATGTAAGACACGTGTGTATGGGAAACACACCATTGTAGCAACACGATGGTTCTTGCTGCATGCTCAAAAACAACAATTGTATTGTTTCTTTTCATATGCGTCCAAGTCATACATGTGTTACTAATATCATTTTTAATTTGTACCCACCATCATCTCCCATATTTTTCTGTATTGAAACATGTTTCTCATATGAAACGCTCAAGGGAGTCATTTGAAAATTGTAAAGCATTGATGCATTAGAGATGTCGACCTTTCCTGTATGTGCATGAAAAGATTGGGTAAAATATATAGGAGGGGAAGTATTACTTACACACGTGAGGTAGGTGGGGGAATTAACAAGAAGCACCTGGCGATGGTGGTGATGGCGTGGTCTCCGTACGAAAACATGTAGATTTACCATCCTTTTTCAGTTTCCATGGATCCAAGTTATGGTGTCTACCAATGTGATCAAGAAAAATTATTAAAGAAATTATTTTCAGCAACTCCAATGTTTTATTTAGCATGGTCAACCGTCAATTTCCACTAACACAAGCAACGGTTGTTTTGATACCAAAAGAAACAATAGTACATAGCTTTTATCCTTTCTGAGATAAACACATAATACTATTGGAATGTGTTTACTCTCTAGTGCACAACGGAGGCCGTCAAAATTAAGTTGTAAATGCACATGACATGGTGAACTGATAGTTTCTTCATACTTGAAGCAATGCAATTAATAAGTCTCCATATTATTAACTACATGCAACTATTGCTCGTCGCGTTCACCGGAACGACAAATAGCCACTCCTCTATTTAGCGTTGCCTGCGATTACAATGGACTATGCCATGGCAAGTCGACAAGGCAAACCGGCACGAGCCATGGAGATACCTTCATCATGTCATACGTCAACGAGAACACTGCAATCATGGCATTTGGTTTAGGAAAAGTTCTACGTGGGCCACTTTCCATCTTCAGAGTAACCTTTGTGCGTCCTGTTTTGATTGGGTGGAGGCCTACATAGAACAAATATTAAGATGCGATCCATCTTTCCTAGCCACGTTCTAGTCGGCAACACTCCCTAGCCATGCTTCAGGGCCGGCCGTAGATTTGAAAGCCTAACTTGTTCCATATAAAATATCGATGTGTGCGAAAAGAACCTTCACAGTAACATGGTGGCGCTTTACCAGATCCAGAAGTGATCTTTCTAGTATTTGTTTCTTTCCCCATGCCTCCAAGTCATACCTATCTAGTATTGTGTTACTTTTTGGCCAGCCATCATCTCCCGTGAATTTGTGTATTGAAACCAACCTATCATATGAAATGTTCAAGATATAGTTATGTGGACGTGTACACCATGATGAATGTGGGATGGTTGGCTTTGTTGCCTGTGGACGTGGAGATGGGGTCAAATATATAGGAGGGGGAGTGCTATTAAGACATGTGAAGGTAGGTGTGAAAATTAACAAGACGCGCCAAGTTGAGGTGGTAGTGTTGTCTATGTACGAAACGCGGTTTTACAATTCTGTTTCAGTCTGCACAAGATTAAGATATGATGTCCAGAATTTGTGATCAAGAAAATTCAAGGAGAAATTATTTTCTAGAATTCCTATGTTTTACGTAGCATGTGCAACGCCCACATTCCCTTTCCATTATAAAAGCCAAACATGTTATCATTGGGGTGTAAGGGTAATAGCTGCGATGGGGAGACGCTGTTGGGCTGGGCAGGAGGATGACGGGTAGGGGCAAAGTATCCTGTGCTCCAAAGGATCTGGTGCTACGGGTACTCCCTCCACAACCAAAACGTTGGATGCAGAATATAGGGACAGGATGGAATCCCAACGTCCCACAATTCAGATTTTGCAAAAAGAACCCCATGTAGGTACTTGATAGTAGTCACAGTTGCATCAAGTTGCTCCAAAAATGTGCTGCCCCAGTCAAGAACAGAAACACGTCTAGTGTAGCATCTTTGGAACAGGTTTCGTGTATTCATTCCCCATCATTTTCTAAAAAAATGTACCATTGATAGGAATTCGTTCCCAATCTATTCTGGGAGTATCAAACAGCAAGGTTGAACTGAGAGTGTATTTTCTGTCCATGTGCCATCAGTAGGTGCTAACTTGTATTAATGCTTTCAGCTTCGTCCAACACATAAATATAGTACACACGGTGTCATGGAATTTCCAAACTGGTCCAACTTACAACAAGCAAAATTGAAACCAGGCTACAATCAAAAGAAACTATTCACACACAAAAACCTAAACTAAACCATTTTACAGGATGAGAATGTAGACAGCAAGCAGCCAACACCCTCTTTCACTTCATCGGTCTCGCAGGCCAGTATGGCAGTATAGTCACACTCACGAAACCAACGTCAATCTTGTGCTTGTTACAGAAAAAAGAAACAGGACAAGAGGTGCTAGCTGCAACACAGCGGCAACTAGTTGTACTAGTTGTACCAAAAGTCTACAACAATGTAACCAGTTTCATATAGCACATGAACAAAGGCATTTCTCATCCATTATTTAATCATGAAGTGATGTCTGCTCCCATGGGTTGTGCTGCAAAATATCAAACAAGTTCTTTTCAAATATTTGCAAACTCCAGTATGGGAACAAAAAGATCAGGGACATCATGTACCTTCATAGCTTGTTGCTTCCCGCTGACGCATTCATCGTGCATAAATACGAAAGCAACTTTATGGTACAGAGAGTATCATGGATTCTTTTGCATGACCTTGTGTCTGCCAATACTCTTCCAAAGGAGTTCCTCTGTTCTAGCAAGACATCGGGTTATAGCGTTGTAAGTACTTAGTTACAAGCAAAACAGAGGAACTGCATTGGTGGTGCACATTCTTACAAATATTTGTTTATGTAATATATAATAATAACCTTGTCCATTTATCTAGTATACTTTATCCATCATTATCCTTGTGTAGATGAGCATGAATGCCAAAGTTTTATCGAGTAACAAGAACTCATGATATTGGGAAACAGACTATTCATAGCAATGCTAAATAACATCTGAAAAAATCTTACATGCAAAGCTATTTATGTTCCACATGAAATTCCAGTAACCAACTTGTAATATACATTGCTTCCTATGTTCTCTGGAGAACAGGCAACAACAAAGATAAATGTCATCGTTGATACGTTGCCATAGTTTCACTGTTGCAAAACTGCAACCCTGAAGGTGGCCCAGAACACATGCGTACCATACACATTGGATCTGAAAGGTACTTAAGTTAGGGAACAGTTCCTATCTGTGCACATATTTATCAACCGTGTTGATTGTTCTTCTGTATATCTGTGGGCAAGCAACAATTTGCGAGACACTGCTTGTTATCTTGGTCTGTTCATGTACAGTAGCGCAAGGAAAATGATCTCTTCATTACCGAAAAAGGCTTTCACCCCGCTTTATATATAAAGCACCGATAATCAATTACCCAGTACAAACACAAGCCACCACAACACATGCACACACCCAGTACATGATACATAGGGGCTGAGCACAGCAACACCACCCCTAGCACTACCACCGCGAAGAGATGAAGCCACATACGACAAACCATGGGCTCCAAGGCGGCGCGTTTAGGAAGGGAACGACACCAGAGCGCCGCCACCGCCCGACCCAAGGATCAGAGTTTCCTCTCGAGCCACATGACGGGCAATGAGAGCCGCGATGACGCCTTCAAGAAGGGAACGAGCTTCGCCGCTGCCGGTCCGTTCAAAGAAAGAACAGGTTTTCACTCGGCCAACACTCACCGCCACCCAACACCACACCCCGGCTACCATGCCGCCCACACGTCCATGGCCACCGGGCAGCACCAAGCCACGGGCTCTGCCCAAGAGCACCACACTACCACCACCAGGACCGCCGCCCCGGCATCAAAGACCTTGACACCACCTCACCCGAGACCCGCCGCTACCCCAACCAAAGAGACGAGCGGAAAGGTCCCACCTTTCGCACCCCTGGGCGACCCCCAGCATCGAGACCCAATAGGCCAGCCAGAACTGCCATCCATCGGCCCGTCCTGCAGCCCCGAACGCGAGACGAGCTCGGTCCTGCAGCACCGTGAGGGGGAAGAGGTCAATCCTGCTGCACCGTGCGCGAGACGAGCTCGGTCCTGCCGCACGGGGTGCGAGACGAGCGATGGACCGCGGCTGGGAAAGGGCCAACCATTTGATGGAAGTAGTGCCCGGACGACGAGGAGATGGCGCGAAGGTCGAAACGGTCCGATCGCGGACGAGCCGAAGCCGAAGAAGCCGGCCGATGCCGCAGTTAGCGCCAACGAGCCACCGTGAAGCCGCCACGACACCAGGAAGCCACCACCAGCCGGACCTCCCTGCGCTGCCACCCACGGCAAGAGCAACGGCCACACCTAGCCGCTGCCCACCCGCCGAAGCGCCAACCACCACCACAGAACATGCACGTCCATGCCCTGGCCAACACCACTGGAAGCCCCACCACCCCACCGGAGCAGCACAGCCACCAGCGGCACCACCACCACCTTAGCAGGGCCGCCAACCGTCCCCGCCGCCGCCATCCGCCAGCACCAACCAGATCTGGGCAGAGACACCCAGATCCGCCGCCAGAGCAACCTGACTCACTGGAGCCCCACAATCCATCGCTGGAGAGGAGAGGGGGGAGAGGGGGGCACTCCTACAGGCCACCACGACGCCGGTGAGGGGGGAAGCAGAGGAAGGCCGCCGCCCGACGCCGACGCCGACGGACAAGAGGGGCCGCCCCGCGACACCGGCCACCTGCACGCAGGAGGAGATGCCGCCGCCGCCTGCGCCACGCGGCCTTTGGCCGGCGACACCACCGGCGGCAGTGAGGGAGGAGAGGCCGATGCGAGGTGCTGGGGCGGCGGCGCTAGGGTTGCCGCCCGCAGTCCATGATCTCTTCATTCAACAGTGTCATTCTTCTATAGCAAATTGATCTGACTAGATGGGCGTGGACTTACTATTATTATCCTCCATTAATTTCTACAAGTGATGGATGCTTCATCCACATCAGACCAAAATTACTTGTTCTAAGTTGCTAACATTTCACTAGTAGAAACCGGAGCTTTAAAACCGGTTCGTAAGGGCCTTTAGTGCCGGTTCTGCAACCGGCACTAAAGGGTGGAGACTAAAGGCCCTCCCCCTTTAGTACCGGTTGGGCACGAACCGCCACTAAAGGCCCACTACGTGGCGTGAGCTCGCGCCGTGGTATGGGGGAGCTTTAGTACCGGTTGGTGTAATACCAACCGGCACTAAAGGTATTTTTTTAATTTTTTTCTGAAAATTTTATAAAAAATATTTGATTTTTTTTCGATTTTCAATTTTTTGAAATATTTTAACCTCTAATCTCTAATCACCCCTCACCAATGCTCAATTTAATATCTAATCTCTAATCACCCCTCATCATTCCAAATCATCTCACCACTCTAGCCTGAGCACGCTTAACTTTCGAGTACTATTATCCCTCATTTCCAAGTCTGCACTTGTTATTTTCCTGACAAATGTAAGCTGTCAATCCTATTAACCCTCAGCAGTTTAGCTTGAGCATTATGTCACACATTTCACCGTTTGAGTTTGGAACTATTATTCTAAAAAAACATTTAGTAACACTAATATTTCTTGAATAAGTTTGACCATAGTTTGACCACAGTTTGACCATAGTTTGACCAGATTTGACCAAAATTCAAAAAATTGAAATAATTATTTAGTAACACTAATATTCTTTAATAATTATGTAGCAACATTAATACTTCTTGAATAAGTAGTTTGACCATACTTTGACCAGATTTAACCAAAATTTAATAAACATAAATTAGAGCATATCTTTTTTTCCTTTTACAATTTTATCATTTCAAAAATTGTCCTAAACCCTAAACCCGGGACTTAAAACGTCGGAAACTCTATGCTAAACAGTAAAAACTAAGGGTTTAAACCATAAAACCTAACCCTAAACTCTGAAATCTAAACCCTAGCACTAAAGGTCCAAAAACTCTATTTTCTCTTTGGAATTTTGAGATTTTAAAAAATTGTCGAAACGGAAAACTTGTTGTTTCAGCGGATCAATCTTGTTGTTCTGCAAATTTTGATATATTATATGAATTTTTCTGAATTAGGATGATTTAGTTATGATTTTTCCAAGTTTGAAAATTGCCATATAGTCCCGGTTTGTGTCTCCAACCGGGACTATAGGTTAGACCCCTTTAGTGCCGGTTCGTGGCATGAACCGGTACTAAAGGTTGGCCCTTTAGTACCGGTTTGTGCCACAAAACGGGACTAAAGGGGCTCGTGGGGGCCCGGCCTGACGCCAGCCTGCCACCACCCTTTAATACCGGTTCGTGGCACGAACCGGTACTAAAGGTTCAACATGAACCGGCACTAATGCATAGCCGTTCGAACCGGTACTAATGGTACCATTAGTACCGGGACAAAATCGAACCGGGACTAACGTGTCTCATATAAGGTCCTTTTTCTACTAGTGTTTTACTTCGAATCAGTTAAAACTATTTCAAACTCATCTCTAGCCATAAATTACTGACATTTATCTGCAAGCAATTTCTCGAATATTTAGTCTAAGCAAAATATAGCAAGTGGTTTCAGTTATTTCTGAAAAATCTAGTATAAGCAAAATACAGGGAGACATCAACACACTTAATCTCAGCTAAGATTAGCTACATCTGACACAATCAGCATGAAAGGGGCGACAGATTAGAACCAAAATACACAACAAAAAGGTTTTGACATCCAAAGGGATACCTGAAGGTTGGAGTTGTCTTCGTCTTCTCCGGTGTCAGCGGATGGCGGATCTAGCCGTCGGCTGATGGCGAAGGTAGGCGCAGGGTGTGGTGATGGGATGGCGCGAGGTGGAGAATGGTGGCGCAGTGATGGGGCGGTCAGTCCGTTGTACGTAGGAACAGGGCGAGGTCGCAACGGAGCAGACGGTGAGGTTGCGGTGCAGCACTCGGCGAGCTTCGCCGCCCAAGCCTAGCCCTATCTCGTGTTCGTTCAAGCGGGACCAGCACAGGTTGGAGAACGTTACGGCTATTCTCTACCTGCATGGGGTTCTTCTTGCAAAATCTGAAGGATGGGGCGTTGGGATTCCATCCTGTCCGTACATTCTGCATCGGACGTTTTGGCTATGCATGGAGTACCCGTAGCACCAGATCCTCTGGAGCTAGGAGGAGGAGGAGAACAAGGCTGCGGTCAAGGAAAACCTGCACCGGTAGTTGCAAGGGCGTCATGGCCGGAAATGATATCATGGAGAAGTCTGTTCGGATCATCTGCCAAGCCTAGGGGCGAAGACGCATGCAAGCATATGATCTGGATGAGCGCTGCTATACACACGACTGTGTGCGGCCGATGTTTTGCACGATGCTACTGATCCGGCAGTGCATGCGTTGCAAAAAAAGTGGAGGCTGGCCGCTGGATCAAAGCATCGTCCAATGTTCGGCTAGTGAGCGTCGGCTGGTCAGTAGTTCCTAATCCGGATTGCTTGCGAGCGTAGTGTGACCGTGATGGAGGAACATGAGTGGTGTGAGCAGCGGCCGCTACCACCGCCTCCTATGGTCCTGGCCGTTGCTCTTCTCATCGCTACTGTTTTTGTTGGCAGACCTCGCTAATGTTGCTTTCGCAGTTCAGTTCGCTCTCTTGCTTCAGCTCTAGAATAGCCTCTTAACTTGGAACTATTTCTTGTACGCTGGGCCAGTTCAATGGGCAGTGTGTTTAGTCTTTACAAACGAACATGGCCTACATATATACGGCCGAATTCACGACCGCGTCCTGAACCGTCGTCTCCCTGGTCCTATGCACCACTCCGTAGTTCCTCGACTCGTCTCAAATGCCATTTAAAAAAAAATAATGCTGTTTCAATTTATTTTATGTTGCTGGAACCCTCCCCTGTCAGCACTAATCTTGATCGCGGCCTCATGCAGCAACATGGCCAAGTCGTGCGTGAGTAGCGGCCGGGATTCCATCTACATGCATGGCTGGTTAGTTAGTGGGCTAGCTACAAGGCTGGGCGTGGGTGGTTCTAGTATGCATGCTAGCTGAGTTTGTTAGTGCATGGAGGTGTGGCGTGTGTGCGTGCGGGGGTGTGTGGCCACTGGCCTGTGTGTGCAGTCGGGAATAAAAAGCCTCCCTTGATGTACTGTTTGCGGTGCGTCTGTATGAGTCGAGCCTAGGAGCCAGAGATAAGGTAGTCTACACCGGGACCGTGGTATGTGTTGGGCTAAGTCCCTCCACATGGAGGTGTGTTGGCAGCCAAACATCAGCCCATAAGTCCAACACAAGTCAGCCGTTGATCTTCGCTGCATCCAACGGTTGAGAGCGCTTCCAAGGGAAGTGAAGCAAGAAGAAAACCCTAGCCACTCCACCCCTTACTGGTGGTGGCTGCCATTCGTGGGAGTGAGGGAGAGAGCACACAAGAAAAAACACAACCTGAGAGAGAGGAAGAAGAAGAAGCAGAGGTTCTGTCCAGATTTGCTGCATCTGACTAGACAGTGTTCAAGCTGGTGATTGGAGGCTCAAACGTGGTTGGATCGACCCCAAAATTGGTGAGCTCGTTCCTTACTTTGAGTACGTCGATTTAGTTAGCTGGTTTGAGGGTTGGGTCAGTGGAGCATCAGATTTGAGAGTGGTTTTGTCAGCTCTGACTGCCGCAGTTTCAGAACAGAGTAGTTTTGGGAGACGGACAGTTTGGGTAGGCAAACGATGTCCGATTGAGCTGAAATTTGGAGGGGATCAAGAACTCGTGTGTCTACTTGTCTGCTAAATTTGGTGCTGTTTGGTTCAACGGTTTAAGAGCAGTTTGCAAAACACTGAAGGGTACAGAAGCTGTGTAAACTCTGCTTTGCTGAAATCTTGCCTCTTGTGGCTGTTGTTGCTATTGCCGGTTGGCAACGTGGAGAGTGTGTTGTAAATCTCTCTAGAGGTTCTAGAGAAGACTTTGTACTCATCATTCTCATAGTGAAGTTGTGTGGACCGGCCGGTTCACAGCCATGGTTTTTTACTCCTCAAGTTGAGGAGGTTTTTTCACGTTAAATCCTGTGTCACTTGTGCATGTTGTTTGTGTTATTCCGCTGCTTACTTGTTGGTTGAAGCTGTCCTCAAAGTACATCACAAGTGAAGGGGCTGTGTAGTGTGCATATTTGCCGTGTCGGTGAATTTGTGCAGTGCATCTTTGTTGTCCAGCCCCAACAGTATGCGCCCGGTCGGCTGTGAGATAGCTCCTCTGTGTAGGCTGCGGTGTGTTGCCGCGCCCAGGTATGTGCCTTGTAAAGTGAGGTCGTTGGTGCGGCCGAGGCGCCGTTCATGCGGCGGAGGCGTTTGTGCACCGAAAAATTGTGTGCTCCATCTTTCACCTTCGTTTGTGCGAGTGAGACAAAGTGAGCGGCAACAACATTTGGTATCATGAGCTTGGTGTCTTGTGCGTGCTTGCCGTGCCGGGGGCGTGGCAGCGATGGCGGCGCTCGCCGGTGGCTGCGCGGTGAAGCTTCGGGCCGTGTGTCGACTTGTGGGGGTGCGCGGCGCTGCGGCTGCCATGGCGGATGCTGAGGCGGTGAGCGGTGAGTCCATGGCATCTGGTGCAGTCGTGCTCGTCGGGTGCGCGGGACGTGCGGGACACACTGGTGCGGTCGGACTCGTTGGGCGCGTCGGGTGCGTGCGGGGCGCAGAGGGACGCCAGGCGTGTGTCGCCGGCAGAGAAGGAGCTCGGCGTGTGTCGCCGGAGTCTTGACGGAGCACGGTGCGTCAGGTCGGGTCCGCCGGCTGGGTCACGGCCGTGACAACGGCAATGACGCGAGCTGCATCATCTCCGGCGACGGTGGGCACACGGCACGTCGTAGCGGGCACGGAGGCGGCGGGCGGTGACGTTGTACGTGCGGCGACCGCGGACGCCGCCGAGGCGCTGTGTGGTGGTGCAGCGACGCAGCACGGCGTGGCGGCATGAAGGCTGCAGCTGCCATGGAGTGGACGGCCGTCGAATGGCAACCATGGAGGTGCCACTGCGTGTAGAACCGCGCAGTTGCATCGGATGGAGGCATTCAAGACGATGGTCGATGGCCAGGCGGTCAAGATTAGGAGGAAAATTGTCAGCATTAATCTTGATCGCGGCCTCATGCAGCAACCTGGCCGAGTCACGTTCGTGCGTGAGTAGCGGCCGGGATTCCATCAACATGCATGGCCAGTTAGTTAGTGGGCTAGCTACAAGGCTGGGCGTGAGTGGTTCTAGTACTCATGCTAGATGAGTTGGTTAGTGCATGGAGGTGTGGCGTGCGTGCGTGCATGCGTGGGGTGTGTGGCCACTGGCCTGTGTGTGCAGTCAGGTATAAAAAGCCTCCCGTGAGCATGCGTCCGGTCGGCTGTGAGAGAGCTCCTCTGGGTAGGCTGCAGTGTGTTACCGCGCCCAGGTATGTGCCTAGTAAAGTGAGGCCGTTCGTGCGGTCAAAGCGCCGTTCGTGCGGCGGAGGCGTTTGTGTGCCGAAAAAATTATGTGCTTCATTTTTCACCTTCGTTTGTGCAAGTGAGAGAAAGTGAGCGGCAACAACATCCCCCGCCGCTGTCAGCTAAGTTTCCCGGCAGGCAACGGGGCCTTCTCGTCCTCCCGGCGACCCCGCTAGCAGCTTAGCAGTAGTTGTCCATCTTCTCCATCTAGTGCCGGGTCAAAGCGGGTCTTCCCGCGCCCGCCGAGAGGGACTGCGGCACGGCCAAGAGCTTTGCAGCCCAGGCAATTGACGAGACGAGTGGTTTGCAGCCCAGGCAATTGACGAGTGTCAGGACCAAGTGCAGCATTCAGTTATGTTCATGCAAAGGATGACCAGGATGCATGGAGAAGAAGTCAACGGCTCGCCTCTGCTCACCCTACTTAATTTGTAGTACATCTTTCAGTTATTTCTCTCTGTTTACCATCCGACTATTAATTAAATCAGAGCTTTTTTAGAGGTTATTAATTGAGAGATAGTTCATTATACAAGTCGGGAAGGGTGGTCCCTTGAGTGTTACAGCGACATAGACAAAGTTCACCTGTGACTCGTGGGCGCCAGACACATCAACAACGCCACGCAGGACGATCCACATGCTTTAGTCTAGCCTACAAAAGATGACGTCCGCCCTACCAAACTTCCAAAGAAGACAAAGAGAGGGGGTTGTGGAATCGATGACAACACAATTTCTCTGCTTTCAGAAGTGCCAGGTATAGAGAATGAAAAACTCTGGTATTCGTTTCTTTCCCTGTGCCTCCCATTCATACATGTTTTCTAGCATTGTGTTACTTTTCGAGCCACCATCGTCTCTCGTGTCTTTGTGTATTGAAACCGAGCTATTATTTCTTTTCCTGTCCAAAAAAAATGTATGAAAGGTTCAAGATAGAGATATCTGGAAGTGTAAACAGTGTATGTTCGTACGAGATATGATGAGCTTTCTTGCATGTAGATGCGGAGATGGGGCCAAATATATAGAAGGGAGAGTGCTATTTAGACATGTGAAGGTAGGTGGGAAAAGTAACAAGATGCGTTGGGTAGAGGTGGCGGTGTGGTCTATGTACTAGCATGCGATTTTCCTTTCATGACTACGCTTACCTATGAACGTAGTGTGATGGTGATGGAGGAACATGAGTTGTGTGAGCCGCGGCGGCTACCACCGCCTCCTGGGGTCCTGGCCATTGCTTTTCTCCTCGCTACTGTTTTTTTAGCAGACCTCGCCATTGTTGCTTTGGCATTTCAGTTCGCTCCTCTCGCTTCAGCTCTAGAATAGCCTCTTCACTTGGGCCTATTACTTGTATGGTGTCAAACACCCGACCTCGAGCTAGAGAAGAATGTCACTTGCCAGCAGAGGCGGAGGACGGAAAAAAATTAAGGTGTGGCGAAGTCTTAAGGAAAGAATTCTTTTGATGCAAATCGCAAGAGTCAATACACATTACAACCAAAAACCAAGTACACTGAAAATCTAGGCATGTTTCAATAGGAAAACTACCTAAAACATACCAATAATGAAGCTTTCAATGGCGTCTAGAAGACCCGGACAATGGCAATGCCCTACCCCCATTTTGAAAATCTTGCTTAATTTTACCAAGATCTATACTTTTGAAGATCTCTCACTCAATGTAACAAACCATCAAGTCATTAAGCCAACCATCGGTCATCTTGCTGCGCAACTCAGTCTTGATGATTTTCATTGATGAGAAGGCCCTTTCAACAGTTGCCATCGCCACCGGTAGTAGCAATGCCAATTCAATGAGGCGATAAACAGTATGAAACATGACATGCCTTTCAAGTTCAACCATCATTTTAGCTAGGCTTGCAATATCATGACAAGCTCTAAAGTCTTCAGTTCTTCTCATATGGATAATGAATAGACCAAGGTTATCTTCTATATGTTCACGTTCATAGTCAGAGAAATCATCATGATAAATCTCTGTGAGCCTAGCAAGCTTATTCAAGTTGAACCTAGAAAACGAGTTTCTTGGGTCAAGACAAGAGAAGTTCTGGAGCAGCTCTGAAGACACCTCATTAAAATCATCGCATGCTGTTTTTGATATATTGTGGATGCTACATGGCCCACCAATATGTTTACGAAATGCCGCAACCGCATTTTCCAACAGTCAAAACCCAATTTGGAGAAGACATCATGCCCAAATTTATCATCTATTCGGTCATGCTTAAAAAGATAGCAACAGAAGCAATAAGCCTTATGTGTTGTTACACTATATTCCAACCAATCAAAGCCTTATACCATTGTGGCCGGAAGCATCTTCCATCTCTATTTGGGGGGAAAGTGCAACTAGTTGGTTGAGTTGCACCCATTCGTATATAAGCAAATCTAACATCATCTCTAATGTTGGGGGCAAAACTATCAAGTGGAATGCGAAGTCCTGGATCACCCTTTATGTAATCTTCACTAAAAATAGTTATACCTTCAATCCCATGAACTTCAACATTCTCTTCCATTGTAGCTTCGACGAAATTTGTAGTTTGTTCTTCCACTTGTTCGGTTGGCATCAAATTTTCATGATCTACTTCCATGGAAGTCACTTGATCTTGATGATTGACATTTGCTTAAATATTGACATTTTCACGGGTGCTTGGATTCGTTTTTGAGCTGCTGTCACAACCAATCACTTCAAAATACCTTTTCAAATCTGCAGTGACAAGATTAATATATCACTAAAATCTGCTGGATTGTAAGGCTTCAAGATGCTGTTCAAAATTGCTACAAAATTTCAGAAAAATGAGAAATTACCTCTTCCCCTTTTCTTTGAATTTGCTAGTCCCTTCCCCCTTCCTTCCATTTTCTGGCAATCTGGACAGAACAGCGCTGGTTCAGATAATGGAGAATTGGCAGAAGAAAAAACGCCAACACCCAACAAAGTTCAGAGTTCGGACCCTACACCCTAGGGATTACCGGAAAAATCCCCGACTCCGGCTCTCGCCGTCGCCCGCTGGAGCCGCTGGTGAAGCCGTCGCGGAGCGGCAGCTGCGGCCGCCGCCGGAGCCGCCGCTTGATGCGCCGCTGGAGGCCTGGAGCCGCCGCTTGCTGCGCCGCGGGAGGCCTGGAGCCGCCGCTGTGCAGCAGTCCTCCAAGCCCCCAGCCCGTTGCCGCCGTCGACTGCCCGTCCTCGCGTCCGCCTGGTCCTCGCGACCTGGCCAGCCGCCGCCGCCGCGCTAGGTTTGGTCGCGTTTGGGTCTTGGTGGGTGTCGCGTTGGTGGGTCTGAGTGGGGTATGTCGAGGCTCTCGAGTGGTCGAGCCGATGTCCAGGTCAAAAGCGATAGATACATAGGTATAATTTTTTTTTGCCAAAAATCAAGGTATGGCGGGTGCCATACCCTGCCCACCGGAGCCCTCCGCCAGTGCTTGCCAGTCAAGCTAGAGACTCATGTTTGCTAATAGTCAAGAACTAAATATAAAGTAGTAAGTTGAGCGGCACGTGCGCTTTTTTTTCCTCCAAAAACACGTAGAAAATACGGGTAATATTTGAAAATCATGAACAAATTTCAAATTTCTAAAAAACTTTTAAAACATAAAAAAAATATTTAAAAAGTGAAGAAAATTTTGAAAAACATGAACAAACTTTTTAAAATATATTGAACATATTAATAATATACACTGAACAATTATAAAAATAAACAACCAACATTTATGTGATTCAGGCATGAAAATATATTTAAATACACATTAAAAAAATTTGTGACCTGCGCCGAATAGTTTTAAAATGCACGATGAAGAATTTTTAAAATGTTGAACATTTTTGTAATACAGGGTGAACATTTCCTTAAATATACCATAAACATTTTTGTATATATACATGCAATGGCCTTTGTATAATGCGCAGAGAAGGAAAAAAAAGAAAAAAGAAAAACAAGAGTAACAGAAACTGAAAAAAGAAAAAGAAAATAAAATAAAAAAGGGAACAGGGAAAAAGTCAAACAGCTTCGCGACCGCGGGCCGGCCCAAACCAAGGCGTCAGGACCTCAAGCTTCAGCGAAGTCGGCGTGAAATAGGGATAGGCCCTACACATACCTCTCCGCAGTTCCTCGTCTCGTCTCAGATGCCATTTGAAAAACCCAAAAGAATGTCGTTTCAAAAACAAATTGCCGGAACCCTCCCCCGCCGCTGTCACCTAAGATTACCGTCAGGTAACGGGGCCTTCCCCTCCTCCCGGCGACGCCACTAGCTACCTAGCAGCAGTATCTTGTATTGTGTCAATGCGGGGCTTCCCGCACGCGCCGAGATGGATGGCGGCGCATCCAAGAGCTTTTCAGCCCAGGCATTTGACGAGACGAGTGTCAGGACCAAGTGCAGCATTCTATGTAATGGATGCCCAGAATGCATGGAAAAGAAGTCAACGGCTCGCCTCCACTCACCCTACTTAATTTGTAGTAAATCTTTCAGTGTTTTCTCTCTGTTTGCCATCCAACTATTAATTAAATCAGAGCATTTTTGCATGTTATTAATTCAGAGATAGTTCATTATACAAGTCAGGAAGGGTGGTCCCTTGAGTGTTTCCATCTTGTTTCTGGAGGTAAACATCAGTAAATTGACAAACAATCGTTTTCCTTCTTGACCAGTGTAGTCTCTAATATTCTGGCTGTGTGCATCTTAGTCATGCAAAGGCCGGGTGTTCCTCATCACGATTTGTATCATCTTGATGCTACATTTTTAGTTAATAAATACGCCCTTTATTGAAAAAAGAAGTCTTCTCATATTTAGGAAAATAATGTCTGAAAAAAATATTCAGGAAAAAAAAGGATTTATTCTCCTGTTGGTGAGCAAGTAAACTTGAAACATTTTTCTTGGCTACCTTGTACTCTACGCACACAATGTTGTAGACTGAACAATAGATCAATTTTCACGGCGTTATCTAACCAGGCGATGCTATTCATTCTGGAGTATATGATAATTCTAGTAAATGGTATTTGTGCCTTCAGCCTCTGTAAACGAAGATTTCTGTCTCAATTGTTGTTCCATATTTTTTGTGTGCTTATTGCTTAGACACTTAGGGATGTTCCATGCACATCTCGATTTTCTTCATGTGTAATAAGTTGTGATTTTTGTACCTATATGATTCACCTGTTTGATCCCTAACCCTCTTGTAACTTACATCCTAGATTAATACCCCCTTCGTTAAGCAACAAGCATCAAGTGCGCATAATTTGTTTCCTGGAGTGAGGTTGACAGGTTGTTTAATACTAGAAACTATCGAGATGGATGTTAATTTCTACTACTACTATATGTATGCACTTACAGTTTATCTCTTTTTCATCTCTAACAGCCAGGATTAAATGCTCTACACTTACAATCCATGTTGATGCTAGCTGCTCGTTTCCTATGCTTTTGACACATCTGCTGTGGGCTTCCTACCAGACACTCCGAGGCAAGGTCATTTACGATAACATCTTGTGTGTATTCTTCTGACAATGGTAACAAAATTTATATTTCGTTTTGAAGTTTCTCAATTTAAACTTGAATTCTAAATCAATGTAATAAAACTAGATAAGCAGCATGCATGCTTAAGTTTTTTTTTTTTTGCGCGGTTATTTTGTTGAATTTCATAGGATTTTCAATATATACAGAAAATGTTTGTTCGCACAAGCTTGCGTTGTTTTTCTTCCCTTTTTCTATTTATAGCTTAAGCCATGGCGAGTTGGGGACTGAAATTGAATAGCCAACAGGCATGTTCTTTTATTCCTCTAGGTGTGCACGAGTATGCACTATGCAGTAGAATAAGTGTCTCACGAAGCTAGTGGGCATGTTGCGCTGTTGCCAGCAGAGTTAACTTGAATTCTTGCTTTATTTTCTGCGAACCTATGTGTTTTCTGTCTTTCGAACTTTTGTATTACTATTGTGACTTTATATAAAGCGGGGTGAAAACTTTTTTCGACAGTGAGAAATGGCGAGTCCAAGTTCCTATTGCCACTAGTATAGAGACTATATATATAAGCACGTCATTTCCTACCTGCCGTGTGCTCGTGATAGTAGAAACATCAGCTGATATAGTTAATTAGGAGGATATTGATAGGCCCATTTCAACAACCGGAATATGTGAATGAAGGCTTGATTTGAAGCATGGTGCGGCTATTCGGCTATCTCTCTAACAGATATATATATATAAATATAAATATATATATATATATATATATATATATATATATATATCATTATAAAATTAGTGCCACCTAACATGTTTGTGTTTATATCATATAATGCCCATTAATTAGTTCTACCTATTCTGACCCGTTCAAATTTGACCAAGAGATGTAATACACGAACTACTGCAACTTGCCTCTGCTCTTATATATTTCTATTTTTCCCTTCATGTAAAATATGGTTGTATTGCAAGTTTGCAACCTGTTGTATCATGAGAAAGAAATATGGTTGTTTCACACATATTTGCACAGTTTTTTTCCCTTCTTCTCTCTACAGCTAGCCATGGCGAGTTGGCATCAAAAATTGAATACACCAACACGCATGCTCTTTTATTCCTTCTAGCTGTGCACGAGTACGCAATAGAATAAGTGTCTCCCAAAGCTAGTGGGAAATGGTCAGATTTCAAGTTTCTATTGCCACTAGTGTAGAAACTATATATGTAATCACGTCATTTGCTACATGCCGGCGACTTATGATAGTAGAAACATCAGCTAGTTTAGTTAATTAGGTGGATATTGATAGCTCCATTTCGACAACCAGAATATCTGAATAAAGACTTGACTTGACGCATGGTGTGGCTATTGGGTATCTCTAACAGGTGTATATCATTATATAATGCAATTAGTGCCACCTAACATGTCTATATTATGTCATATAATTCCCATTAGTGCTACCTATCTGACTCTTTCAAATTTGGCAAGAGATGTACTTCCTCCTTTACACAATGTAGTGCATATAGATTTTTTTAAAGTCAAACTTTATAGACTTTGACCAAGTTTATAGAGAAAAACAATATATCCAGAATACGAAATACATATCTTTAGATACATCACAAGACATACTTTCATATTGCATATATTTGGTATTCCAGATATAAATAGTTTCTCTATAAACATGGTCAAAGTTTGACTTTGTAAAAAAAATCTATATGCACTACATTATGGGAACCTAGGGAGTACTACACGAACTTGTACGAGTTGCCTCTATTCTTATATATTTCCATTTTTGCCTTCATGTAAAATATGGTTGTATTGCAACCTGCCGTATCATGAGAAAGAAATAGTGGGCAGCATAGTTGGTGAGTGAATTCTTTTCTTACATTCTGTCACATGGCTGGGATCCAGGTGGCATCCTAGTCCGATCAGGCTGACATGTGGTGGTCGCCTCGCTTGTTTAGACTAAAAGATAACTAAGTCGGATAACCCATGAAATAAAACACAAATATAATACAGGATAAAATGAGAAAAGTAAATGGTTGAAAGGTTAGGTTCAAGATGCTGACGTTGATGACTGAGCTACCAAATGCTAAGAAAGTTATGTATATTATTTTTATTGTGGGGTTGTTACGTGTATTAATTTGATGCCCACCATCATGTAAGTCTAAATTTGCTTGTCGAGATGGATGTCATGTAGTGACCACATGGTATATTTTCTCGATCATCATGCTGAGCTGGTAAGCTCTGGGTTTGAATGCTTCCAAAGTTTGTGACCCATAAATCTGTAACCACCATCAAACTAATGATAATTAAAGTTTGGCTGCATACTATGCATAGAACAGGAAGACTCGCGATATTAAAAAAAATCAAGGCCGGCAATTACCAAGGTAAGGATATGGGTGGGTGGAGCTCCCATGAGCTCCTATGCAATTACCAAGGCGGGCCTAACTTTTTTCATAAATGCTCGCAATCAGTTACCGGCCGCCTGTCAGCCGTACATATACTACTAGTGACGGGTTTTAGGTTTCTTTTAGCCCGTCAATGACGACCGATCACGCGGAATTGGTATTCTGCAGTTTAGGTACATGTATGCTATCGTAGTGGTTGGAGTGAGCTATGTTGATTGTCTAATGAAATCAGCAAGTTGCAAGCTAATAACAACGCCTCGCCGGGTGCGCTGCCAATTCGTTTGTTATCATATGGTTAAGGGAATCTTTATAGTAGTTGGGGTAAGATACTTTGGGTCGGCAGTTTTGGCCCCTACTGAAGACCCCTACTGAAGCCCCCTACTGAAGACCCAGCAAACAATACATTCCATTAAACTAGTTCAGTTTGCACTACAACACTAAGCGTGCATTGGGCCCCATCCTTCAGTTACAAACAAGTTGAGATCTACAATAATTGGAGGCAGGCTGTACGCTCCCTATAAGAGAAATAGTAGTGCAGGGCTCCAACCTACAATCATTGGTGTAGCCCTCTTTGCTTTGGCTGTCAACTCTCAACTCTGCTGTGTGAGACGCACGGTGCGGGCATCCAGAGATGGCGGAGACGGTGGTGAGCATGGCGAGGTCCATGGTGAGGGGCGCCATCAGTGTGGCCGCCTCTGCGGCGGCCGCCGAGGTGGGCCTCCTCCTCGGCGTCCAAAAGGATATCTGGTATGTATGTTAATTCGCGTCATAAGTAGCCGCTTCTTAATCTTGTTCAGGTCAATCCTCCAAATTTTGTTTTACTTAGTGTATATTGTAATATATACTCTCAAAATATACCCAGCTAGCAGTCTCTTTGGTCGAAATTAGTGATTGAACTTCCACGTTAATTACCTATTACATTTGCTGTTGAATGGCACCGGTTAGCATTCTTGTTATTTTCTTCTCAACACTAGTTTGGTAGGTTCATCAAAGACGAGCTCGAGACGATGCAGGCATTCCTTGAGGTCGCTGAAGCAATAAAGAAGAAAGATGTGCTCTTGAAGGTGTGGGCAAAACAAGTAAGGGATCTGTCCTACAATATTGAAGATTGCCTCAGTGAGTTCATGGTGCATGTGGGAAGTCAAAGCTTCTTACGTCGGCTCATGAAGCTCAATGATCGTCACCGGATCGCCATACGGATCCGTGATCTGAAAGCAAGAGTTGAAGAAGTAAGCATCAGAAACACACGCTACAATTTGATCAAGACCGAGGCCTCAAACACCAATTGTGAGGTGGATTCTTACATGGAAGATGTTCGCAATCTCTCGGCTAGCAACATCGATGAAGCAGATCTTGTAGGCTTTTCTGAGCCTAGGGGGGAGATGATTAAGTTGATGGATTTCAAGACTCAAGATGATAGTGCCAAGGTGGCATTTGTTGTTGGCATGGGTGGTTTAGGAAAGACTACTCTTGCAAGGAAGACATTTGAAAGTAAGGAAGATATTATGAATAGTTTTTCTTGTCGTGCTTGGATTACAGTCTCACAGACATTTTCCAAGATAGAGATGCTGAAGGATATGATCACACAACTTTTCGGAAATGAAGAACTGAAGAAGCGGCTGAAGGAACTTGAGGGAAAGACGGTGCAAGTAGATGATCTCGCCGGCTACCTCAGGAAAATGCTACAGGAGAAGAGGTACTTTATTGTTCTTGATGACTTGTGGTCCATTGATGCATGGAGGTGGATCAAAGAAATTAGTTTTCCCAGTGGTAACATGAAAGGTAGTCGGATAATAGTAACAACAAGAGATATTGCCCTAGCCCAGGAGTATACTTCTGAATCAGTTATTTACCACCTTAAACACCTACAGGTAGATGAAGCCACAAATTTGCTACTCAAAAAGATTGGGAAAACACACAAAGAAATAGAGACTGATGAAAGGATGCGGAATGTGATTTTCAAAATAGTAAATAAGTGTGGTGGTTTACCATTGGCTATACTCACCATAGGAGGCTTGCTTGCTACCAAAGTGGTAGAAATGTGGGAGGGTATTTATGAGCAAATTCCCTTAGAGCTTGGGACTAACCCAAGTCTTGAAGCAATGAGGAGGATGGTTACTTTGAGTTACAACCACTTGCCATCTCATCTTAAATCATGCTTTCTATACTTAAGCATCTTTCCTGAGGATTTTGAAATCAAGAGAAATCGTTTGGTCGATAGATGGATAGCAGAGGGGTTTATTAGAGCTAGTGGTGGAATGAATGTTGAGGATGTTGGAATACGTTATTTCGCTGAACTAATCAACCGAAATATGATTCTACCATCAAAAGTGAACATTGAAGGAATTGTTAAGAGTTGTCGGGTGCATGATATCATGCGGGATGTCATGGTCTCGATTTCTAGAGAAGAAACCTTTGTGTTCCTGGCAGGCGATGGTAAAGTTGTTGAAGTAGAGGGGAACTTCCGCCATGTAGCATACCATGGCAGCAAGTACCAAAATATTGCCATGGATTGGAGCCATGTTCGGTCATTAACAATATTTAGTGAGATACCCATGGAGCCCTCATTTTCATTTTGTTCAATCAAAATGAGGATGCTTAGAGCCTTGGATCTAGAGGATGCACAGTTTATAATAAGACAAAAAGATATCACCAAAATTGGGTTATTCTGCCATTTGAAATATGTGAGATTTCCAAGAGATTCATATATATATGCACTTCCGAAGTCTATACAGAGATTAAAAGGATTGCAGAACCTGGAGATCAGAAACAGTCATATTACAGCACTACCAACTGAGATCAGTGAACTCCATAGTCTCCGCAGCCTTCGTTGTAGCAGACAGGATTCGTATGATCATTTTGATATAGAACACCCCATGCGATGTTTGAGGAACACATTGCACCTGCCCATGCTATGCACACCATTAGTTGATCATGATTATCGGCTTGAAGTAACTGCTGAGCTACATAAGGCATACTCTAGCCGTTTGGCCAAGACAGAAGGTGTGAGGGTTCCAAGAGGGATCGATAAACTGACGGAGCTACATACACTAGAGGTGGTGGACATCAAACAAACTGGCAAGAAAGCAGTAAAAGAGCTGGCTGAGCTTATTCAACTTAGAAAACTAAGCGTCGTAACAGGAAGGTTTGCCGAGCAAAAACGCAAGATATTATATCTCTGTGCCGCCATTGAGAAGCTCTCTTCCTTGTGCTCTCTTAGTGTACATGCTCGCTATGATGGAACACTTGAGTGGTTGCATAAGGTTTCGTCCCCTCCTCCCCTGCTAAAGACCTTGAAATTGTACGGAGATCTTGAAGAGATGCCTGAGTGGGTTGGAAGTCTGAAGCATCTGGTGAGGGTTTACTTTGGGGGCAGCTGCATAAATGAAGATAAAATCATGGAAATGCTAGGGAAGCTGCCCAATCTCATGGTGCTTAATCTTAGAGGGAAGGCTCGTGATGAGAAGAAGTTGGTATTTAGAGCGAAATCATTTCAAAATCTGAAGAAACTCTGGATTTCATTTACGAGTGAACTGAGGGAGGTGAGATTCCAGAAGGGAGCATTGCCCCAGATGCAAAATCTAGAATTCTCTGCAGTCAATTTGGAATCAGGGATTATTGGTATCAAGCACCTCCCACTGCTCAAGCAGATTTCACTTGGTTACGATGGCAGAGTGGCGAGACTTGGTATGCTACAAGCTGAAGTGGACACACATCCCAACCATCCTCTGCTGCAACTCGAACAAGACCACAGCGAGCATGACTTGGGGGATGTCGTCCAAGGACCTGATGTTGCAGAAATAGAGGAGGAAGAGGAACCATCCCTCCTCCTGGAGACTTGCACGGTGGGGGAGAGCTCACAATCAGAAGTGGCGGCAATGCCGACGACGAACATCATCGGGTCAGATAATTAGCTTCTTTTATTGTCTGGTGGATGTTAGAATTGCTGCTACTACTACACGTGCTGATTGTAACTTACAATCTTCATCTCTTTCTTTTGTCTCCAACAGCCATGATGATCTGCTCTACACTTACAATTCATGCTGATGCTGCTCGCCTCTTTGTAAATGGTGATGGTCTCGTCTCGTCTCTGTTTCATAAGTAGGCTCACCTCTTGCTGGTGCCTGCTTCTACCACCATGCTGGTACCTTCCGCTCACCTCTTCCTGTTTTTGTTTGCTGAACACATCAAGTGTTCGTCAGAACGCCTCTCTACTGCTACTTCCTCTGCTTCTATTCATTAGCAGTCGTGCCTGAAACAATATAAATGCACTAACATATTTGCTAGCTGTCGTGAAATTCTTTTAGAAACATGGGTGTGTGAAATTAAACCCTCCTGTTTTGTATGTGAAATTTGAGGAAGCTAACTCTGCAGGACACTAGACTTTCTCAACATGGGACAGGCCAACACATAATGCAGCTTTGACTTATGGTACACTGTCTGACTGGTCCGAAATTTGCTGAAGATTACAGCTAGTAAGGAGCAACCGGAGGAAGGTAAACCCTGATGCTTCCTGACATTAATTTCAGTGAACATGCTAGAATGAAATTAGTGTTCCTTCAAAACGGGGGCTTTTTCCAAACTTCAGATGCCTTTATATCTACAAGCCCAGGAGATGAGATTTGATCAGCAGGGCGCCTCTTGCAGCTAAAGTCAACAAACGTCCCAACATCCAGTACTTGACAAGGACAGTGAATGTTCTGAGGTCAAGTTGGAAGCCAAGGGATTGATCCCTTCCCAGAGCCAGCCAAAAGGTAGCGGTTCCTCGAGCCCTCGACACTCCATGCACATCTGAAGTGTGGAGTGGACTGAGGTCATACTCATGACTGGTCAGTTCAGCAACAACTCCTTTTATAAGTATCCTTTTACATGTTCAACATATACTTGCAATTTCTGATATTGGAACACGTACATTCAGAATGGAGAAGTGGAAGATCTAATGGGCTATATATCACAAGAAGCTGCCATTCGATTTCCCCAGTTTGCATCCTGCTGCTGGCCTCTGAAAAATACTCCCTGGTTAGACCATGTGGAAACTGCCAGCCCTGATCCCTCAACTAGCTGGCAGTCGATTCTTACCATAACCTGGATCAACTTTGAGGAGAGCGTGCAATTGTCAATACAGATTTTGTTTCTGTGCAGTCTCTGTTTCTTTTCTCTTTCTTTAGACGAGTACAACTCTGTGGTTTTCCGTTACTTTCACTTCGCAAACTGTCTGTACTCTGTACTCTGCCGGCCCTGTTTTTGTTTATCTGTACTCTGTCTTTGTTGCTGCCAAAGTATGTATGCTTCTTTATGAATCAAGAATGCGAATGCATATCGCCATCCATGTTCCACAGATTGATTCGATGAAACACGCGTGCTATGCCTGCACTCAGTCATTCACATGTAGCCTTTTCTAAATAAAAAAAGTACTAACATCAGATGATATGCTGAAGATAGGTGTATAGGCTTTGTGGTTTTCCGTTACTTTCACTTCGCAAACTGCAGTTCCTCGGCACAAGGTCTTATACTCTTATACAGTTATTTTTACTCCCTGAATAATATGCACTACAGAGCCTTGAATCATCATTTCATCCTGAATAAGAGGCAGAGCAAACATGTATGCATGATGTGGGTGCAGTTTTCAGTAGAGGCTTGCTCTGTTTGCTGCTGCTGCTAGTACACATATGTGTGTGTGTGTGTCTCGCAAACTGAACTGGTTTGATGAAAGAGGTACACGCAGGAGCAGGGCCGCGCGTGCTCTGTTTTACAGTTATAGGCAGACCATTTTAGTCCTATCACTTGAGGAACAGTAGAAAAAGGTGTCGATCAAGTGTGAAATAAGATGTGTCAACAAAAGCAAGGAATCTGTTCCATACATGGCGCAGGAAGCCTTGAGCGCTACAGAAAGGAATTTTTTCCATGGTTGCATTAAGCGGCATTAAAATAAATGGTAAGTTGTTCAGTTTCTTTAAAATTTTAGTTCAGGTAAGAACGCTGTCTGTGACTAGCAAGTAGCAAGACTGAACATAAGAATAACACAGACGCCAGAGAGGATTTGATATCGACAAGGGAAGGCATAGACGCTGGCAACCTCTGGGTGGCGCACCACGGTGATGGAGCCGTAAGGGACGGCGGCCGCGAGAAAGCCCCAGCCGTCTCCAGGCCATTGCTCTTCTCCTTGCTGCAGTTTTCCCTTCCCGAGTTCAGCTACAGACACCTCGCACTTGGGGCCATATCCTGTCGTCTCCCCGGTCCAACTCTTAGTACGGACACAACTCCCAACGCTGCCTTAAAGTCCCGGCAGGCAATGGAGGCTTTCTCCTCCCGTTGATGAAGCCAGCTACCACTGAGCAGCTTCCGGTCCTTCTTCTCCGCCTCATGCCGAGTTTCAGCGCCGAAGAACGTCGTCACGCAAGCTAATTAACTTCTCTCTGTAATTTGGTCAGTACTGGAAAACTATATCAATTAATATGGATGTTAGTTCATCTCTTTTTTCATCACTAGCAGCCACCATGGTCTGCTCTTACATTGTAATAATTGGAATTCTAGCCCATGTGGACATACGAACTGAAAAAGACAAATGGGGTGTCATGCATGACCATGGTGAACCACAACTTTGATCCCACATTTTCTGTAAGCATCATGTACTAGGAACGCGTTAAAGAACACATATAGTGATCAGCACTCAGAAGAGTAACGGAACCAACAGCATGATTAGTTCTGGAATTGATTGGGTTTATAAATAGCCTGACACTTGAGACATGCCACTAGATACATTACATATGGAGAACACAACTGTTGTACATACCAATTCATACAATATACTTTCATCACGACTTACAACACTCTCGGATATAGAGAGCAAACCGTAAAAAATGAAAGGTCTAGATGGAACACATACATGATTATTACCATTCTTTTTTTTGCGAGAGGATTATTATCATTCATATAACATATATCTATACTTAAGTTTTACCTACTTTCCTCTTCAGATTAGCCCATCTCAGTACCACTGCCACATAAATCTTTTCCTGCAGCCCTTCCACAAATATGAAATAAGCACTTCTCCATCTTTTTTTAAACAAAATCACACAGAAGACCACCCAAAGGCCAAGGATATACCCAACAGCCAAACCAAGGTAAAAGGATATATCATTGGATCCATCTCCATGATCTGCATGCGTAGGTCCACTTGAACTATTTCCTGTACAGTTGTTCGTCAAGGGGTAACCACATAAACCAATGTTTCCAATGTAGTCAGATGCGTCAAAAGTATGGAATTGATTTCCAGTTGGTATCTTTCCGGTCAGAGTGTTGTATGACAGGTTCATATAGCTTAGAGAGGTGAGAGCAGTCATGCTTGAAGGGATCTCGCCTGAAAGCTCATTGTTTGACAGGTCAAGAGATTCCAATTGCATGAGTTTACCAATCTTCTCAGGGATAGCACCACTTAAGCTGTTCCACGAAAAGTTCAGACTTCTTAATCCAGCAAGAGAACCAATCTCTGGAGGGATCACTCCGGTTAAACTGTTACATGACAAGTCAAGAACCACCGTATCTGAGATTTCATAAAAAAATTCAAGTTGTTGCCCTTTTGTATGAACAGGAACTCCTTCCCCCAAAAAGATATAAGCAAATGCTCCGTTGTACAGATGAGGCCCTTGTCTGTGATCGATGGCATTATTAAGAACATAACTATATTGAGAAGTGCGGGCCATTGCACTCAAGTTAACTAATGATTCCGGCATGCTTCCTGAGAAGTTGTTGTGTGCAAGATCTATATACTGTAGCTCTTGAATCTTTCCAATTTCAATGGGAATTTGGCCAGTAAACATATTGTACCGCAGACGTAATAGAGCTAAGTACGGTAACTTCACGCCCATCCAGACAGGTAGGTCTCCGGAGAATTTGTTATATGAAAGATCAACAAAAACAAGGTTGGGGCAGCTTTGAAAGACTACTGGGAACTCTCCTGACAGGTTGTTGGTATTCAAATTTACCATATTAAGGTTATGCATGGTTGAGTTAGAATCCTCTTTGCAATTTGGAACTTCTCCTGTCAGCTTGTTGCCTGATAGGTCTAGCAGAGTCAGCTGTGTCAATGAGCACAATGAAGATGGAATGGGGCCTGATATTGAATTGCTATAAAGACTAAGATCCTGCAATAACGGGGCTCCAAAATCTGATGGCAATGTCCCTGATAAGGAGTTCACTGATAAGTACATGCCTTTAATATTTCTTGGAAATTTTGGAATTGTACCGGTAAATCTGTTGTTGGACAGAGCCATTACTTCTGCTGCCATAAATTCCAATGTTGCTGGTAGTGTGCCGGTTATCTGATTATTGGACAGATCCACAAGTTCTGCCCTTGAAAATGCAACCCAAACCCAATTTGGGATTGCAGTTATGCTTGCATTTGCAATCATAAGGAGCCCAAGGCCTGTCTGTGATCTAAGCCATGACGGGAATGCTGGCCCTATCTGCAGACCATCTAACAGAACTGCTTGTAGTTTGAATGGAGGAACCCAATTCGGACTGACCTTGATCTGAAGAAGTGTATTGCCCAAAATTAAGATCTTCAAATTTCTGAGGCTTTTTAGGTGATCTTCAGTGACTACACCATTTAGCTCGTTTACTTCTAGGTCCAAAACAAGCAATTCGGTGAGTGACCATATCCATTTCGGAATAGGTCCTGTAAGCTTATTGTGAGGCAGGGCCAAGCAGGTCAGGTTTTTAAGGGGTCCTGGACTACTGGGCATGGCCCCACCTAACATATTTTGACCCAAGTCCAACATTTGCATCTTGTTCGAAGTACAGTTTGGTAACCGCTCCATCAACTCCTTAATATCCCCTGAGGTTTGGCTGTCTGCTAGATTCAGTATCTTCAGGTTGCATAAATTTTTGAAATTTGATGGTATCATCGTGGACATTAGATTATTTCCCCCGAAATTAACTTCTTCAAGAGAGGCCATGCTGCCAATGTATTCCGGAATAGGGCCATAAAAGGGACAAGCATACAAGTTCAGATAACTAAGGGACGTTGAGTTCCAAAACCAGTTGGAAGCAATTGGGGTGTTAAAGTTGTTCCATGAGATGTCAAGCACCTCGAGTGCCGTAAGATTGGATTGGCCAAGGACAACAACTGTGCTTCTAAGGCCAGTGTGCTGTAGGTAAAGCTTGATAAGATTCGGAAGCATGTTAATTTCATGGACCCAGTCCACTACAGTGGTAAGGTTAATATAGCTCAAGTCGAGGTGCTTTAGTAACGACAAGTGCGATAACCACTGAAGATCACTTGAGTACAACGGGTTGTTGTTGTTTGAGGGATTAAGATCAAGGTATACAAGCTTCGAGAGATTCCCAATCTGCGGGGGTATTCTCCCATAGAACAAGTTGTATGAAAGGTTAAGATATTTAAGGCTTGGGAAAGAACCAATGAAGTCTGGTATCTCAGTCCAGTTGAAGTTATTGCAGCTCAAGTCTAGATACCTTAGTTGCTGTAAAGTAACCAAGGAGTGGCTTATCGCACCTCTATACGTAGAGTATCTGAGGCAGTCTTGAGCACTTCCACGAAGATTGAGCTTGACGACGTGGCCGGTTTTGTAGCTGCACCTGACGCCTTTCCAGTTGCAGCATTCTTCACCTTGCCACGACGAGAGGTTGACACTGGGCTCCCAGAGGCTCTCCTTGATGGAGAGAAGCGCGTCCCTCTCGTCTGCGACACAGCTCCCGTTCGAAGCTAGTGCATGGAGGGGAGAGCCTGTGGCTGGTGGTGGAAAGGAGAGAAGCAGGCATAACAAAGCTATCAGAGTTCCTTGGACAAGAATCCTGAGCTCAGACATATTTTAGTTTGGGTTTTCTCTTTCGTGTATTTGGGTATGAAGGTATGCATGCTTATGAACTCCGGTCTGGATCTTGTTCTATAGTGGATCTGTCCTTGGATTCAGAAGACAAGTCACCAGTCGACGGAAGACTGGCTAACACCATTGATGTGATTTGTATGCCTTATGCTCGCAAAAACCTAACACACACGGCAACCGCAAGGCACGGTAAGTAATATTCTACGTACCAGGATGTCCTTCTCATCTAGATAGCAGGATGTTCTTCGCATCTAGATACCAGGATATATATGTGGTTCCCCTTCCACTGATGGGACTGTGACCTATAATGAGACAAATGAAGGTACCTGATTTGTAAGCTAGCCTAGTCATTGCTTCGGTTACCTATCACACAGGGCGTCAGTCACCTGTATATGGGTCAACGATGGACGGTTACAAAACTGCAAGGACAGTACAGTTGGCGATTGTGATAGATACAATTCAGAAAAGAAGCATTAATAGAGTTTCACTCGGCTAGCTTACTCGTATATATAATGTGTTTTTTTTTTGAAAAGGGGTGCAACCCCAGCCTCTGCATCAATAAGATGCATACGGCTCATAATATTAAAATAGAGAGTGTCACAAAGTCTTCAGCAGGTTTAAAGTAAAAAAAAGACGACAAGCCGCTCAGGCGAGCGTAAACATAAAGCCACAACCGGCTGGCAAAAAATAGGAGCACTACATGCCTATCCTATTACATGACCGCCATCCAAACCGGTTAAAAATAACCCGAGCTACCATCTCCCATCGGGTAGACGCAGTAGCCAAATGCCCCCTGTCTTCCATCGGAGTGAGTAGCGACCACATACGGATCAACGCTGTGGCCCTGAAGATAACCTGCAAAAAATGAAAGTTCGTTGCTCTGTTAAAAACCAAATCATTTCTGCAGTTCCATACTGCCCATAACAAGGCACACGCGCCAACACGAATGAGTCTTGCTAAAACCAAGTCTACCCCATCAAGCCATGTTCCAAACAACATATTGATAGAAGTAGGTGGAATAATATTGAAGGCAATATGAATCGAACGCCAAAGAAGCTTAGCCAGTGGACAATCCAGAAAGAGGTGCCTGATAGTTTCATTACAATCGCAGAAACTACATCTAGCAGAACCCACCCAATTGCGTTTTGCCAGATTATCCTTTGTCAAAATTACTTTTTTATGCACAAATCACATAAACACTTTAATTCGCAAAGGTACCTTAACTTTCCAGACATGTCTGGAGCAAGGAATGACGCTAGTATTAATGACATCCAGATACATGGATTTAACCGAGAACCTACCGTCCTTTGTCAATTTCCAAAACAACCTATCTGGATCCTGAGACAGTTGGACATCCATCAGCCGTCGTACAAGATGAAGCCATGCCTCCCATCGTTCACCCACTAGTGTCCTCCGGAAGCTAATATTGAGAGGCGTTGACTGTAAGACATTTGCAACGTATACTTCTCGACGTTGAACAATGTTATACAGTGTGGGATATTGACGTGCCAGAGGTGTTTCTCCTAGCCACGTATCCTCCCAGAACCTCGTAGTAGCTCCATCACCAACTAAGATTTTTGTCCTATTAAAGAAGAGGGGCTTGACTCTCATCAACCCTTTCCAAAACGGTGAATCAGTTGGGCGCACCGTCACCTGAGCTAAAGTTTTTGACTGAAGATACTTATTACGCAGAATTTGTGCCCAAGTAGCCTCTGTCTCGGATGAAAGTTTAAAAAGCCACTTGCTAAGGAGACATCTATTCTTGATCTCTAGATTTTCAATGCCTAGACCGCCTTGGTCCTTGGGCCTACAGATGATGTCCCATTTGGCAAGCCTATACTTACGTTTCAACTCATCGTTTTGCCAAAAAAACCGGGATCGATAAAAGTCTAATCTCTTCCTAACCCCCACCGGGATCTCAAAGAAGGATAGAAGAAACATAGGCATACTTGTGAGAACCGAATTAATCAAAATTAATCGACCTCCATATGACATGAGCTTCCCTTTCCAACAGCTTAGTTTCTTTTCAAAACGATCCTCAATACACTTCCACTCCTTGTTTGTAAGCTTACGATGATGAATGGGAATGCCCAAGTAAGTAAACGGTAGTGAACCCAACTCGCATCCGAACAATTGCTTATACGCCACCTGGTCCTCAGTAGCTCTTCCAAAGCAAAACAATTCGCTCTTGTGGAAGTTAATCTTGAGTCCAGACAATTGTTCAAATAAGCACAGCACAAGCTTCATATTCCTAGCTTTCACCAAGTCATGCTCCATAAAGATGATCGTATCATCAGCATACTGCAAAATGGATATACCTCCATCAACTAGGTGCGGAACCAAGCCCGAAACCTGCCCCGCCTCCTTGGCCCGGCCTATTAAAATAGATAGCATATCAGCTACTATGTTAAATAAGATCGGTGACATTGGATCCCCCTGCCTTAGGCCTTTATGTGTCTGGAAATAGTGACCTATATCGTCATTCACTTTAATCCCTACACTCCCTTTTTGCGTAAAGGAATCAATTTGGTCGCGCCATGCCTTGTCGAATCCTTTCATACGCAATGCCTGATGAAGGAAAGGCCATTTGACTTTATCGTATGCTTTTTCGAAATCCACTTTAAAAACCACCCCATCAAGTTTTTTTGAGTGAATTTCGTGGAGCGTTTCATGCAAGACGACCACCCCTTCAAGGATATTTCTATCCGTCATGAAAGCAGTCTGGGACGGTTGCACCACCGTATGCGCTATCTGCGTGAGTCGGTTCGTCCCAACCTTAGTGAAAATTTTGAAACTTACATTAAGCAAACAAATGGGTCTGAACTGCTCAATGCGAATAGCCTCTGTCTTCTTAGGAAGAAGAGTTATTGTTCCAAAATTAAGCTTGAATAAATGAAGCTGACCATTAAACAATTCATGAAACATGAGCAACAGGTCATGTTTAATGAAATGCCAGCACTTTTTGTAGAACTCCGCCGGAAACCCATCTGGTCCTGGCGCTTTATTATTATTCATTTGTGCAATGGCCTCATACACCTCCTTCTCCGTGAAAGGGGCAGTCAAAATCTCATTCTCTTCCGTCTGAAGTTGGGGAACATCCTCAACTCTTGACTCATCCAAAGACACAAAACTCCGTTCCGGAGGTCCAAATAACTGCTTATAGTAGTTGGTAATGTAAACTTTCAGGTTTTCCTGACCAACTATCGTTCCTTCATCTTGTTCTAATTGAAAAATTCTCTTCTTACGATGCTTTCCGTTAGCAATCATATGAAAGAATTGGGTATTATCCTCACCTTGGACAACCTTGCGAACCTTAGCTCTGAGAGCCCACTTCAATTCCTCCTCACGGAGAAGCGCTTTCAGCCTTAGCTCGGCCTCCAATTTAGACTCCAACTCTCTGGTATCTAAAAGAGAGGTTTCAGCTTTTAACTCTAGGGTGTGAATCATCATAAGGAGCCTTTCCTTCTCCGCCTTATAAATTCCGTTCGTATGCTTAGCCCATCCACGAAGGAACCTTCGCAGATGACGAATCTTGCATTGCCACCGCTCCATGGGTGACCTTCCCCCCGAGTCTTTAGCCCACTCTCTAGCCAACAGATCGATAAATCCTTCTCTTTCAAACCAAGCAAGTTCGAAAGAGAAAATATTCTTATTACCCAAATGAGTTGGGGCCCCTGAGTCCACTAATAGCGGTGTGTGATCCGAGATACCTCGTGTCAACGCCTGCACCGTTACCAGAGGAAACTTCTGTTCCCACTCAACACTTGCCAGAACACGGTCCAACTTCTCAAACGTCGGAACCGGTAATGCGTTTGCCCAAGTGAATTTCCTACCCGAAAGCTCTATCTCTCTGAGGTCCAAGCTCTCTATGATAGTATTGAACATAAAGGACCATCTGCCGTCAAAGTTGTCATTATTCTTTTCTTACTTTCTTCGAATAATGTTAAAGTCACCTCCCACTAAGACAGGTAGTTGCTCATTCCCGCAAACTCGGACTAAGTCCGCCAGGAAATCTGGTTTAAGTTCGGGTTGCGCAGCCCCATAGACTGCCACCAAAGCCCAATCAAAACCATCAGCTTTCGTTCTTACCCTAAACTTAACCGCAAATTCACCCATCACTACACTCCGAACCTCCAACGTATCGCACTTAACCCCGAGTAGAACCCCACCGGATCTTCCTCGAGGTGGGAGACAATGCCAATCAAAGTCTACCCCCCCTGCTAAGGTGCTAAGAAACTGTGCTGAAAAATTACCTCGTCCAGTTTCGGACAAAGCAATAAAGTCTAAGTGATGTTCAATAGAAGCTTCTGCTAGAAAACGTCTTTTAGCCAAGTCTTTAAGACCTCTGCTGTTCCAAAAAATGCCTTTCATAATTCATCATGAAATTTTTTGGAGGTACGGATCCTAGCACTTCTACGCACAGCCGACACCGGATAAACCTTACGTTTCCAGGTCCTCTTAGGCTTAACCCCACCATCAATAGATTCAACACACTCGGAAAGAGGCTCTACGGCCACAGGCACCACCTCTAGGTTTGTGGTTACCGGAGAGGTATACTCATCCTCCTCCTCCGTCACCTGGACCGCAGGATCAAGATCAGCACACAAGCTATCAAGAACCCTAACCCCTAGCTTGTCAATCTCCGACTCATTCATCGGTTTTACTGCAGCTATGTTACGAATCAATTCTAACGCACGTTCAGCTTCCAAGTCTAGCATCTCATTAACCGATTTAGAGATCTCTAGATCATCGTTACCAAGAGACACTCCTATTTGGTTTGCATTATGAACAATCTCTTCATTGGTAAAATGCATAATAGAATTAGACTTATTAACTGACATACCAGTTGTAGTCTCGACGTCCCGCAGCTTGGCCGCTCTCAACGCGCACCTCAGCTGCATGTCATCAACATCGGAGTGCTCCTGTAGTCTCCCGCTGACCCGTCTCCCTACAGAGACCGGGTCCGGTATCCCACCGAACGCGATGACCTCGTCGCGCGAAGTAGCGGTAGGGGAAGAGCCTCCTGCCCGTCCCACAGCCGCAGTGGCCATCACCGAGGCCACCGGAGCAGCCACCAGAGATGCCGAATCCTCCAACTCGCGGACCTCCTCGCGCGAAGTAGCGCTAGGGGAAGAGCCTCCTGCCCGTCCCCCAGCCGCTAAGACCATCACCGGAGCCGCCGGAGCAGCCACCCGAGATGACGAAGTATCCACCTCGCCGATGCTCGTGCCCAAAGAAAAAGGCGCTGCCGGTTCCGCAGGAAGCGCACCCACCAGGCTGCCTTCCAGTGCCACCGCAGGAGAAAGGGCGGCCTCCTGCGCACCCGTTTCCCTGCCATCCGGGGACCTCTCCAGTGGGGCCGCGCCGCCCCCAGTCTCCAGCCACATCAAGGACCCAGAAGGTCTAGCCTCCTGCAAGTCCGCTCGTCCCGCAGCGACCGGCTCCGCCACGATCGCCATGGCCGAAGGCGAGCGAGGGACAGACGACGGGGCCTGCTGCCCCACCTCATCAGTGTGGTCGACCGACCTCCCCACACATAATCTAAGTCTTGGACTCGGAGGACCAGCCCTAACACTCGACAATCTCGGCGACGCCGAGAAGGCCCCAAGAGAACCCAGCTGAAGCCTGGTAGTTGGTACCGTGGAGGACGGCCCAACAGGAGTGGAGTCGGCATTCTCCGACTGCCCCGACGGTCCCAAAGCCTTATCCTCATTACTCTTAGCATTGTCATCCCTGGTACCTGAACCCCCACCTCCCTCAGAAGTGTCCATGGGATTGTCATCCTCAAACTCATTGAAAAGATCAGGATCCTCATAGTGCACGTCCAACTGATACAGAACGCCTGCGTAAGTCCAAGGCACCACGTCTGGCAAGTACTGAATATTGGCGACACTAACTAGCAGCCGTGCGACCCCATGAGCCCGAGTGAACTGCATATCCACCTGCTCGGTCTTACCTATCAGCGACCCCAGACTCCATGTCACCAGAAAGCTGTCCAAAGGATCAGACGGGGCACCAGAGAAACGAACCCAAATCTGAGTTAAAGGTGTGCCCTGTGGTTCTTTCTTTTTCCACTCATCGAACGCCAGCACAAAGCTAGTGCCTGTGACCCTGCTCATACCAAACTTGAGAATCCTCACCTGATCCTCCTTAGAAGGGAAGTCCACTTTATACGAATTATCAGAGAGCCTAAGTAATGACCACTGAAAATTACCCGGAGCTAGCTCTCTCAACTGCTGAATAATCTGTGCTTCGGTCAAAGGCCCGTGGACCACCTTCACAACACCGGGGAAGGAGGTTTCCACTATGGGCGCGGAAGGTTCCGCAGACGGAGATTCAAAAAACATCAACTCGGAGCAACACACCCCGTATATCTGGACGGATGGTTTTGGCCCCAACATCAGAGGACAGTCAGCCGCTGTGTGATTAGGCTTCCGGCAAAGATCACAAAGCTCCGCCGTACACTGGACCAAAAAGTGCCCCGGTTCCCCACACCGGAAACAAGTGAGCTTTTTCTTCTTAGCCGCCCACTTAGACAATTTGTCACTCTCGACCTTGTGTACTACGTTTAATTTTATTTTTCTCTTTGCAAGCTCAAGTGTTAACTAAATTGGTTTTACTGGCACCCTAACACACACGGCAACCGCATGGCACGGTAAGTGATATCCTCGTTATCTAGAAATACCATGATGTCTGGTTCCAGTGATGCGAGTACGATGTATAACGTTCCAAGGCACCTGCAGGTGTCAAAGATGAATTATAATGAGACAAATAAAGATACCCGATTTGTTAGCAATTCCAGTCTCTGCTTCATTAACTATATCACACAAGGCATCGGGCACCTGCAGGGGCAAGGATGGAGTGTTGAAAAACTGCAAGGACGGTACACTCGGGTGATTGTGATACAGATAATTCAGAAGAAGAAAAAAAGCACGAATACGAGTTTCACTCGGCTAGCCGACTTGAATATATATACAGTTTATTGCTTTGTTTTTTATTTTTCTCTTTGCAAGCTTAAGTCCTTAACTGGAGTTGTTTTACTGGGTCCTAACACTAACACACACAGCAACCACATAGGAGTCTCAGTTCCAAGTCGTACAGGATAGGAAGAGGTGCCTATTGTTTTAGCTAGTACTACAGTACAACATACAGAAGGGGAGGGAATTCATCCTGGCGGGTTTCTGCATTTTATATGCAGCAATTTCAGTCATGCCGATGATATCCACAGATCAAGTGGGTACAGACTCTTCGATGGAGCAAGTGGGTACAGAAAACATGACGCTGAACTAATGAAGTGTGTGTAAAGGAGGGGGGCGGGGGCTAGCTTACCTCTGATCGGACGGAGAAGGGCGTGGATTGTATCGGAGCGGAGGGAGACGGTGGCGACGGCGAAGAAGCCGCCGCCGCCATTGCTCTTCAGCCTTTTTTTTTTTGAAGCAAAGGCTTTTGCTCTTCTGCTGCCACCTGTAGGTTCACTTCACCTCATCACCTGTCGCACTTTTTTTTTAGGGGAATCACCTGTCGCACTTGGACTTATTTGTCTGCTGGGCTGGCCCGGTTAGAAGCACAATTATCTGGAAGGAGAAAGAAACTGGGCCCAGTTAATCCATGCAAATGATAATAATATGTTTTTGCATATAAGAAAATTTTCATACGAGTAGTACATTTTTTCTACCGACTTTTTCATACTACATCACTGTATGTGAACTTTTTTTATTTCGCAATATACTTTGCATTATTTTACAGACTTGTCTTTTTACAGTACTTTGTAGAATTTTGTTCAAAGAAAACATTTCTCTAAAGAAACAACAAACTAATAGTTCACTTTTTTTTCTGCAAAAATATTAGATCTATTATAAATATTCACCGGAAGTACAAAGCACCCCAAACATAATAAAAACTACATCGAGGTACATGGACAACCGAAACTAATAGTTCACTTCATGTTTGGCCCCTTTAGGAAGGCTTCAAGAGCGTTGAATAAAAATCCTACACAATATACTCTATCCCCTCATGTTTTTTTAAAGTAAATGATTCGACTTTAATAAAACTATAACAAGTATATGGGTTCGAATGTTTTTTATGTTAATGGTTCGACTCTATTTAAACCAGACAAAGTATATGAGTTCAAACAAAAATTTTCTTGTTGAGAGATCAACTGACAACAACATGCTTGTAATGCTATTGCCCTCACCACCGTCAAGACATGGTTGAAGTGCCCGGCCAACAATATGCGAGATCACGAATGACGATAGAACGTGGGACTATTATTTTGTATGATAGAATGTGGGACTATTATTTTGTATGACATTGCCGCTGGGGGTCTCCCTATATGCATGTCGATGTGATGAATGACTAAGTCGCCAAGCCACTAAATTGGGAATATCTAGTACAAATTTTGTGCTTTCTCTGCTTTTTGTGTGGAATGCCTTCTAATAACTCTCTTCTGATAAAGAATAATGCATAGAGGAGAGAGAAAAAAATGATAGTATTAGATTATCTTTTCTGAATGAGTACCCAATGAGAGCAAAAGACATAGTACCCAATAGGAGTACTAGTAGTTATTCTTGGGATTATCTGAACCTGGCTTTGTTTCAGTAGAACAACCAAATAAGTATTTAGACGAGGTTAAGATCATTGACATGTAAATTGCTATAGGAAATTGATTTGGTTAGTTTACTAATGCATTTATGAATTACTCAGTCACCAAGCTACCAAATTGGGAATATATAGTACAATTTTGTACTTTCTCTACTTTTTGTGTGGAATGCCTTCTAATAACTCTCTTTTGATAAAGAATAGTGCATAGAGGAGAGAGAAAAAAAGGATAGTATTAGATTATCTTTTCTGAATGTGTAACTAATGAGAGCAAAAAACATAGTACCCAATAGGAGTACTACACTAGTTGAAAAAGGGCCATTCGTCCCGGTTCGTGAGGGTCATTTGTCCCGGTTCCCGAACCAGGACTAAAGGGTCGTAACTAAAACCATATACCTTTAGTCCCGCTTCGATCGGAAACCGGGACAGATGGGGCTCCACGTGGCCGGAGCGGCTTGCCCAAGCATGGGGACCTTTTGTCCCGGTTGGTGCCACCAATCGGGACCAAAAGGCTTCCACGCGTCAGCAGTTCAGGGGCTGGATTTTTTTCTGAAAGGGGGGGGGGGGGTGGGGGGTTTGGGTTTTTTTGGGGGTTTTGTAGGGTTAATTTAGGGGTTTCATATATTGTGTTAGCTAGCTAATAGGGAGGAGTGTCCTCTCTTTTCTTCGTGCTTGGTCGACGCTACGTATAGAGAGGACTGGACACGCTAGCTAGCTAGTAAGCAAATGAAGGAAACCATTAAATACAAAAGATCGTCATGAACAACAAGTTTTCGTATATCTATCCGACGCTACTGGCTAGATATATATATATATATATATATATATATATATATATATATATATATATATATATATATATATATATATATATATATATATAGACACACACACAATATAAGATCTCTTGCGTCCCCTAACATCTGAACTCAACTTCCACATGGTATTCTCCGTGTTTGTCGATGACGTGGTCAAGAAAGAATCCAGCCAATTCCTCTTGAATTGCTCGTATGCGATCTTGTGGTAGGAGTTCATCTTGCATCTGCCACATCTAATTTCAAGAAGGGGGTCAAAACATATGTATGAATGAAACTGAACACAAATGCTGGTAATAAAATAAAATTATGAATATTATTGCGTACGCACTTCATATTGTTGTTTAGAGTAGCCCCACTCATAGGTGGTGTGGTGGATGAACTCACAAATGTAGTATCCACACAAATCATTCCCGGGTTCCTGCCACAATCACTTTACAAGAAATAGAGGTCAATCAAACTGATAAGCAAGCATGCTAAATGGTATTGATGAAACTATCTAGAATCAATGGGAGATGTGCGAAACTAGCTAGTAGCTAGTACTTACTTTCAGGTGGTCAAATCGCAGTTGCGCCGGCAGTCCGGAGCTTGTGCGGTGAACTTTGTGCAAATCCTGCCAGACAAAGAAAACAATTACTTGATATCAAGAAATGAACAAAGTTGCCTATATGGTGCGAGAATGATCAATTGAACTTACTTCTCGAGCATTTTAGTCATGGTTGCATACTCCTTCGGATTTTTTCGTTTGGAGTTTATGATGGTTACTAGTCCCTGCTCAAGCTTAATCTCTAGCAGAATAAAGTGGAAGCTGCGCATGCATGCATAACTCATCAATTACATTACTATAACCTAGAGTAATAAGGGAAACCGAATATGCACAAGACAGTAACCCTTACTTGTATTCGTAAGGAAAGTGTATTGTAGCTTTGTTTTGATTTCAAAGTAACGATGCGAGCAACTTGGCCTCGGTTTGTCTGGCATCATGTTTAACACTCCATTCATCCATGAGATTTATGTTAATAAACCCAATATCACCTACTTGTCTTTTCTTCAATTCGACGATCTTCAATCTGCATAATATAGTGAGGATAATTATATATACATGCAATGAAAGAGCTGAGCTATATATAGAGACTTAACTAATTACAGAGAAGTAGTATTTATAGACAGTAGAAAGTGATGATTGTTTTATCGAGTGCCTTTTGATTGAAAAACTGGAAGAACTCCTCATATGGAACTAACAACAGATCAATTCCAACGAGGTCGTGCTCCTCTTTAACCGATAGCGACAAAGTATTTTTCCCAGACTTCCTGCAGATGTCCATGTACCAATCATGGAATCTTCGCATCATCGTTGTTAGGGAAGTACCCGGTCTGACGAGAGGCTTCCCGTGCTCGAATCTTAATGTGTCCACCTCCATTGTTTCAAAAATTATTGCATCATCATCGGTCATGTAATCTCCAGGATTGGTATCGGGCAGCATCCCCGGAAGATTATCGACGATATCTCTAGAATCATTGAGCGGGGGGCATGATTGCTTCGCTTGTTCGCCAAGCTGGGGAATTTTTCCCCTTTTCTTCTTCTGCTAGCCTTTGACCAGTGCAAGTACTTCCGCCTCTGGCTGTAATGCTAGACGTCGAAGCAGCCGGAGCGGCTGCGGCTGTCTTCTTTTGTTGCTTAAGAGGTGGAGCAGCCAAACGCGGACTGCTACGATGCGCCAGAGCAGCCGGAGCGGCGGCGGCTGTGTCCCGCCGTCGCTTACGAGGCGGCGAAGGAGGAGGCGGGCTGTAACATACAAAATTTTCAATTTGGAATGTTATACATTAGATCATCATTGCATATCATATTTTATTGCATTTTGGCTCGATCCTAGAAATTCTACGCAACTCAAGGACCCTCGGAGAGAGTTGGGGATTTCGTTATTTCCATATTTGAGTTTTCTCGAATTTTGAAAATAGGATCATTTGATTTTATTTATTTTGTCTCCAATTATTTATATTATAAAATATGAGAGAAAGAATAAAGTGACTTTCCCCAAATAAAGAAATGTTGAGGATTTAACAAAAAAATCAAATAAGATTTTATTTTGGAGTTATTCCTATTTTATTTGAATTTAGGAAAAATGCGTGTTTTTCAAAATTGCATTTAGGCCCCAAATAAATGTTCATCTTAACCGGCTTGATTTTAGAAGTCGGGGAAAATTTATTTTGGGATTTTTGGAGCCCGTTTAGTATTTCTTTTAATTGTTTTTCTATGCGTAATGTTTTTTTTTAAAACGCGAACCTACCTAACCGGGCCGTGTCCGGCTAGGACACTTGGCCCGACCGGCCTTTATAAGCGCCAGGACGCCACTCCAAGCCCACCTGAAACCCTAGCCGCCGCCACCGCCTGGCGCCGCTGCCGCCTGCCGCCGCCGCCGCCTGCCGCCGCCGCCTGCCGCCGCCGCCGCCTGCTGTCGCCGCCACCCGCCAACGCCGCCGCCTCGCCGGACCGCGCCGCCGTCCCCGCCGGAGCCCGCCGCCGCCCGCCGGACTCCGACCCCAAGGTAGCCGCTGCCGCCGTCGGTTAACCGCCCGACTTTTTTTATAAAAACCCGTGGTCGTTTTTTTATTAGATGAGCTTATTTTTTTCCGGGTTTAGTTAATTAGCAAACGCCCGTCCGTACGTTCGTTTTAACGAATGGCTTTCGTTTTTTTCGCAGACAGCGAACGTTCGTTCGTTAGCCTGTTTGTCCGTTTTCTTTTTCTCGAATTTTTCCGTGATTATTTCTGATCGCGATTTCTGATCCAATTTTCATTTTAGTTTATCTTTTCGCTCGTTTATCTGAATCAGGCGATTCAAGCGCCTAGAGTTTCGTTTCGAAACCCTCTTTCCGTTTAATCAACTCAAACAAGTTTTCGCTTGTTTCTTTTGCAGTTTGATTTTTGTTGCTTCATTCGATTTGGTTTCTTTTGCCAACCGGAGTTCTTAAGTTAAACTTTATGGTTAGATCTCTTATTTGAGTTTTACCTGTGCATTAGATGAGTACTTATTGTATGCTTGTTTGTTTGTTTGTTTGCCGCTTGCTACTTCGAATCCCTAGGTTTCGCGGATCATCAGCAAGGCGAGTAACACTTTGATTGTACCTCTTTACTACACAGTTTTTATGCATTAGATCAATCCTCAAACAATTGCATGATTAGGATATGATTAAAATGTGGGTTTTGGGAAGTAGTTGAGGTAGTACCTATTACCTGTTTTATTATCAAACCCTTGGGAGTTACTTCTACGTTTGCTCATTATGCTATGCTATGCTAGTAGACGTGGATTGGGTGAGTGTATCCATGACAGATGTGAGATTGTTAATTAATGGTTTATTTAAGGTGGCAACTTTAATACACATCTGGGTGGATTGAGGCACTTGGGTATTCCAGGATTGCCTGTTTGTTTTTGGATCGCCACCCAGGCTCAAAGGTATCATAAGATTATTCATGCTAGAAACTTTCGTGTGCAGCCACATGCTATTATGGGCTCTAGCATAGTTGATTAAGTCGTGCGAAGTCTTACAGTGGTAGACTAGCAAATGTAGGGGAAAGTAGGTGTACAGGTCTACCCATCGTAAGGTGCTAGCGCTTCTGAAAGACTATGTCTCGATCATCCGTTTCTCAAACGCCATGCAGTGCGAGAAAACCAACAGAGGAGATTGAGTCTTGTGGGGAAAAGTGCACAAACCTCTGCAGAGTGTATAATCTAATCATGATTAGCCGTGTCCCCGGTTATGGACGTTTTGAGTATCTAATACTTGGATTATCATGTGAATCTCACCATGTTACTTTAATTAATGTTGTTGGGTTATTAATGAGGATATATAATTTGGATTGAGAATGCTGTCAACCATTCTCAATGTTTAACAACCACCATGATAGTTAAATAAAATTTATTCCTTTGTAGTAGGGAATCATTGGCTTTATGCAAAAACTGTAACCATAGAGCTTTCCACCAGCCATATATGCATGTAGTATAGCTTATTCCTTTCATTACTCTCTATGTGTTACATTGCCAGCGTATTCCATGTGCTGACCCGTTTTCGGGCTGCAACGTTCATGTTGCAGACTTTTCAGACGACGAGTAAGATGCCTTAGGATCGTGGTTCTATACTCAGTGATGCCGTTGGAGTTGATGGACTCACTTATCTTCCAAGCCTTCTGCTGTTATCGTTATTAGATGGCCTTAAGCCATATTTATTGTAATAAGCTCTCTTTTGAGGCATACAATGTAATAAGTGTGTGATTGCCACTCTGTTATGAAGCCTTCTAGGACTGTGCGTGTCAGCATTATTGATCCAGGGATGACACTGATGCACAGAGAACAAACTGTTTGAGGTCTGGTCACTACAAGATGGTATCAAAGCACACGCTGACTGTAGGACACGACCACTAAGCTAAGCCCTAGATCACTACTCTCTCTTCTCATTTCTGACTCCTCATCTTTTCTACTCTCTTTTAGGATGGCGGATGCAAGGAACAAGTTCACCCAACCGGATGAATAAACACCCTTTGGACGACACTTGAAGGAAGTCACCAAGTACCTGAACATCGGAGTACCAAGCTTCACCGGGACCTACAACGCCACTTCACCTGAAGAGGAGCGCTGGATGATTCAAGTTCAAGTCCCAGGAAGGACGTTCATGCCCGTCACTGAGCCCATAGAGTTTTCCTTTGATGCACCGACCTGGAGTCTAGGAAAGAGCATGGCATCCCACATCACCATGGGACGTATTGGAGAAGTTTACCACAAGGAACTTAAGGATACTATCTACCAGATTTGGGGGCGCCGAGATGAGCAATGGAAGATGATCAGCACCATGAAGGACAGATCAATTGCAGCTTTCATCCAGGAGTTAAACCAGCACATTCGACGCCAGGAGAACCAGATGTGCGCGGGCATGATGGATCTGAAGAAGGCCATGACCAAAATCAAGGAACTGGAGGAAGAACTCAACTCTACACGCGATGGATATGAGGAGGAAATAGCAACACTCGTGGAGAAGAGCGATGATCTGAGGAAGAAGCTAAAAGTATTGATGGGATTTCCCGCGACTGGAGGAGACGAAGATTGTACTTGTCCAGAGAACTACATCATCATCGACGGCACCGACTCGGACCTAGACGATAGTGATGATGACTATGTTGATGAAGCTGGAGCAGATATCATGGAGTCTTCAACAGAGCAGTTTTTCTAGTCGACCACCATAACAATAGTAGTATTTCCCCCATGTATCTAGTATAGTCTGAGCACTTTTGTAACGATAGATAGACCATTGTATGCCCTTGCTTGTTTGAATGAAGTGTTTTGATTGCATTTGTCTCATGTGCATATGTGTAGTGTTTTCCCTCTAGACCTCATTCTATTCTGTATTCTCATCTTTTCTAAACCCTCAGATGCCTCCGAGACGTGACAATGGATTTGCTTTCCCATCAGAGCTCACTCAGTTGATCCAGCAGCAGAATGCCTTGATGCAGTTGCTAGTCCAGAATCAGAATTGGGGGAACAAAAACAACAACAACCCACCACCACCGCCACCTGTTGATCACTTAACCCGTTTTCTTAGGCTGAATCCGCCGGTGCTCTCCAGTAGCACCGAGCCGATTGTTGCAGATGATTGACTTCGCATGACAGCCAGTGAGTTGACCACTGCAGGATGCATAGATGCGGAGAAGGTGCGATTTGCCGCACATCAGCTTGAAGGACCCGCATCATCATGGTGGGAGAATTTCACATCCGCCTATCTAGTAGACACTATCACATGGGATTAGTTTCAGCAGGCTTTTCGTACTGCCCATGTTTCAGCAGGTCGTCTTTGTGGGTTTAATCCTTGAGGGATCTATGCCGATTTTTGGCACTGTATCCTGATAAAGTAGGTTCAGGCTACTGCCGTCGTCCATAAGGACTCTAGTGAGGTGTAATCCGTCAATGATTGGGTCTAGAACCAATACGGCGAATCCGCCGTGGCGGATGCTAGTGGGGTGGTCCCTTCGATCGAAAGTGATCGGGCAGGAGGACCACGGTTTGAACTTTGGGGCGACTGGCTCCAACGCATATACGTCCCTGAGTGCACGCTTCCGTTCCCTTTTAGGGATGTGGGTTGCGTATATCATGCTCACCGTCCGCACTTGTGGGGGAAAGCCCTTCTGTCCCCTATTGTTCGGCGGCCGGGGCTCTTCCTCGTCATCGCTATGCAGCCCCTTGTCTCTATTTTCGGCGCTTAATTTGCCTGCCTGGTTGAACACCCAACAATCCCTGTTGGTGTGATTGGCTGGTTTTTCGGGGGTGCCGTGTATCTTGCACAAGCGATCGAGTATTCGTTCCAAATTGGACGGGCCCGGAGTACTTCTTTTGAATGGCTTTTTCCGCTGACCGGGTTTATAGCCTTGGAATCCGGCATTAACTGCCGTATCCTCCGCGTTGTCGCTGTTAATTCGGCGCTTGTGTTTGTTGCGACGCGACCTGCCATTGTTATCCTTGGTATCCGAATTACCAGGGCTCTTGGTCATGTTATTACTACGACCTAGCCAGTTGTCTTCTCCCGCGCAAAAGCGGGTCATGAGTGTTGTGAGGGCTGCCATGGATTCCGGCTTTTCCTATCCTAGGTGCCGGGCAAGCCATTAGTCACAGATGTTATGTTTGAAGGCCGCGAGGGCCTCTGTGTCCGGACAGTCGACTATTTGATTTTTTTTGGTTAGGAACCGTGTCCAAAATTGTCTGGACGATTCATCTGGCTGTTGAATGATGTGGCTGGGGTTATCGTTGTCTGGTGGTCGCACATAGGTGCCCTGGAAGTTGTCGAGGAATGCGGCTTCCAGGTGCTCCCAGCAACCAATTTACTCTGCTGGCAAGCTGTTAAGCCAATGCCGAGCTGGTCCTTTAAGCTTGAGTGGGAGGTATTTGATAGCGTGTAGATCATCACCACGGGCCATGTGGATATGAAGAAGATAATCCTCGATCCATACCGCGGGATCTGTTGTGCCATCGTATGATTCGATGTTTACGGGTTTAAAACCCTCGGGGATTTGATGATCCATTACTTCATCTGTGAAGCATAGTGGGTGTGCGGCGCCTCTGTACTGGGCAATGTCACGACGTAGCTCAAGTGAGCTTTGTCTGCTGTGTTCGTCCTGGCCGTATTTTCCATATCCAGCATGACGGTTACCGTCACGTGCCGTTGGGCGCCCGCGCGATCCATAGATCGATCTTGTTTTCCTTGCCTTGTCCTCCAATATGTCTCGCTGGTCCGGCGCATTTAACCATGCCTTGGTATAGCGGCGCCGGGGTGCGGCTTGAATTAATGGCCGAGAGGCCTCTCTGTTGCGGCCACAAGGTGGCCGGTCGGCCGCGTCGTGCGCTGGTGATGTAGGTTTAGGTTCTTCCTCCTCTAATCGGGATAGCAGCCTGTGTTGGAAATATGCCCTAGAGGCAATAATAAAAGTATTATTATTATATTTCCTTGTTCATGATAATTGTCTTTTATTCATGCTATAACTGTATTATCCGGAAATCGTAATACACGTGTGAATACATAGACCACAATATGTCCCTAGTGAGCCTCTAGTTGACTAGCTCGTTGTGATCAACAGATAGTCATGGTTTCCTGGCTATGGACATTGGATGTCGTTGATAACGGGATCACATCATTAGGAGAATGATGTGATGGACAAGACCCAATCCTAAGCATAGCACAAAGATCGTGTAGTTCGTTTGCTAGAGCTTTGCCAATGTCAAGTATCTCTTCCTTTGACCATGAGATCGTGTAACTCCTGGATACCGTAGGAGTGCTTTGGGTGTATCAAACGTCACAACGTAACTGGGTGACTATAAAGGTGCACTACAGGTATCTCCGAAAGTATCTATTGTTTTATGCGGATCGAGACTGGGATTTGTCACTCCGTGTAAACGGAGAGGTATCTCTGGGCCCACTCGGTAGGACATCATCATATGCGCAATGTGACCAAGGAGTTGATCACGGGATGATGTGTTACGGAACGAGTAAAGTGACTTGCCGGTAACGAGATTGAACAAGGTATCGGTATACCGACGATCGAATCTCGGGCAAGTAAAATACCGCTAGATAAAGGGAATTGTATACGGGATCGATTGAGTCCTTGACATCGTGGTTCATCCGATGAGATCATCGTGGAACATGTGGGAGCCAACATGGGTATCCAGATCCCGCTGTTGGTTATTGACCGGAGAACGTCTCGGTCATGTCTGCATGTCTCCCGAACCCGTAGGGTCTACACACTTAAGGTTCGATGACGCTAGGGTTATAAAGGAAGCTTGTATGTGGTTACCGAATGTTGTTCGGAGTCCCGGATGAGATCCCGGACGTCACGAGGAGTTCCGGAATGGTCCGGAGGTAAAGATTTATATATAGGAAGTCCTGTTTCGGCCATCGGGACAAGTTTTGGGGTCATCGGTATTGTACCGGGACCACCGAAAGGGTCCCGGGGGCCCACCGGGTGGGGCCACCTGCCCCGGGGGGCCACATGGGCTGTAGGGGGTGCGCCTTGGCCTACATGGGCCAAGGGCACCAGCCCCAAGAGGCCCATGCGCCTAGGGAACCCTAGAGGGAAGAGTCCTCAAGGGGGAAGGCACCTCCGAGGTGCCTTGGGGAGGATGGACTCCTCCCCCCCCTCTTGGCCGCACCCCTTTCTTGGAGTAAGGGGCAAGGCTGCGCCTCCCCCCTCTCCCTTGCCCCTATATATAGTGGAGGGGAGGGAGGGCATCCATACCTGAGCCCTTGGCGCCTCCCTCCCTCCCGTGACACCTCCTCCTCTCCCGTAGGTGCTTGGCGAAGCCCTGCAGGATTGCCACGCTCCTCCATCACCACCACGCCGTTGTGCTGCTGCTGGATGGAGTCTTCCTCAACCTCTCCCTCTCTCCTTGCTGGATCAAGGCGTGGGAGACGTCACCGGGCTGTACGTGTGTTGAACGCGGAGGTGCCGTGCGTTCGGCACTTGATCATCGGTGATCTGAATCACGACGAGTACGACTCCATCAACCCCGTTCACTTGAACGCTTCCGCTTAGCGATCTACAAGGGTATGTAGATGCACTCTCCTTCTACTCGTTGCTGGTCTCTCCATAGATAGATCTTGGTGATACGTAGGAAATTTTTTGAATTTCTGCTACGTTCCCCAACAGTGGTATCAGAGCTAGGTCTATTGCGTAGATTCTTTGCACGAGTAGAACACAAAGTAGTTGTGGGCGTTGATTTTGTTCGATATGCTTACCGTTACTAGTCCAATCTTGTTTCGACGGTATTGTGGGATGAAGCGGCCCGGACCGACCTTACACGTACTCTTACGTGAGACAGGTTCCACCGATTGACATGCACTTGGTGCATAAGGTGGCTAGCGGGTGCCAGTCTCTCCCACTTTAGTCGGAACGGATTCGATGAAAAGGGTCCTTATGAAGGGTAAATAGCAATTGACGTATCACGTTGTGGTTTTGCGTAGGTAAGAAACGTTCTTGCTAGAAACCCATAGCAGCCACGTAAAACATGCAAACAACAATTAGAGGACGTCTAACTTGTTTTTGCAGGGTATGCTATGTGATGTGATATGGCCAAAAGGATGTGATGAATGATATATGTGATGTATGAGATTGATCATGTTCTTGTAATAGGATTCACGACTTGCAGGTCGATGAATATGACAACCGGCAGGAGCCATAGGAGTTGTCTTTATTTATTGTATGACCTGCGTGTCATTGAACAACGCCATGTAAATTACTTTACTTTATTGCTAAACGCGTTAGCCATAGAAGTAAAAGTAGTCGTTGGCGTGACAACTTCATGAAGACACGATGATGGAGATCATGATGATGGAGATCATGGTGTCGTGCCGGTGACGATGATGATCATGGAGCCCCGAAGATGAAGATCAAAAGGAGCAAAATGATATTGGCCATATCATGTCACTATTTGATTGCATGTGATGTTTATCATGTTTATGCATCTTGTTTTCTTAGGACGACGGTAGTAAATAAGATGATCCCTTACAAAATTTCAAGAAGTGTTCTCCCCTAACTGTGCACCGTTGCTACAGTTCGTCGCTTCTAAGCACCACGTGATGATCGGGTGTGATGGATTCTTACGTTCACATACAACGGGTGTAAGACAGTTTTACACAGCGAAAACACTTAGGGTTAACTTGACGAGCCTAGCATGTGCAGACATGGCCTCGGAACACGGAGACCGAAAGGTCGAGCATGAGTCGTATGGTAGATACGATCAACATGAAGATGTTCACCGATGATGACTATTCCGTCTCACGTGATGATCGGACACGGCCTAGTTGACTCGGATCATGTGATCACTTAGATGACCAGAGGGATGTCTATCTAAGTGGGAGTTCATAAGATGAACTTAATTATCTTGAACATAGTCAAAAGACCTTTACAAATTATGTCGACGTTCATGCTATAGTTCTACTGTTTTAGATATGTTCCTAGAGAAAATATAGTTGAAAGTTGATAGTAGCGATTATGCAGAAAGCTTATGTCCTTAATGCACTACTCAGTGTGCTGAACCCCAAACGTCGTTTGTGGATGTTTCGAACATCGAACATACACATTTTGATAACTACGTGATAGTTCAGTTAAATGGTTTAAGTAGAGGCACCAAAGACGTTTTCGAAACATCGCGGAACATATGAGATGTTTCGAGGGCTGAAATTGGGATTTCAGGCTCATGCCCACGTCAAGAGGTATGAGACCTCCGACAATTTTCTTAGCCTACAAACTAAGGGAGAAAAGCTCAATCGTTGAGCTTGTGCTCATATTGTCTGAGTGCAACAATCACTTGAATCGAGTGGGAGTTGATCTTCCAGATGAGATAGTGATGTTTCCCCAAAGTCATTGCCACCAAGCTGCTAGAGCTTCGTGATGAACTATAACATATCAAGGATAGAGATGATGATCCTTGAGGTATTCGCGTTGTTTGACATCGCGAAAGTAGAAATCAAGAAGGAGCATCAATTGTTGATGGTTGATGAAACCACTAGTTTCAAGAAGGGCAAGGGAAAGAAGGGATACTTCATGAAACGGCAAATCAGCTGCTGCACCAATGAAGAAACCCGAGATTGAACCCAAACCCGAGACTAAGTGCTTCTGTAATAAGGGGAACAACCACTGGAGCAGGATTACCCTAGATACTTGGTAGATGAGAAGGCTGGCAAAGTCGATAGAAGTATATTGGATATACATTATGTTAATGTGTACTTTACTAGTACTCCTAGTAGCACCGGGGTATTAGATACCGGTTCGGTTGCTAAGTGTTAGTAACTCGAAATAAAAGGCTACGGAATAAACGGAGATTGGCTAAAGGAGAGCTGACGATATGTGTTGGAAGTGTTTCCAAGTTTGATATAATCAAACATCGCACGCTCCCTCTACCATCAAGATTAGTATTAAAACCTGAATGGTTTATTGAATCTCGATCGTAGTGATACACATTTTCATGCCAAAAGATATAAGATAGTAATGATAGTACCACTTACTTGTGGCACTGCCATGTAAGTCATAATGGTATAAAATGCATGAAGAAGCTCCATGTTGATGGATCTTTGGACTCACTCGTTTTTGAAAAGTTTGAGACATGCGAACCATGTCTATTGGTATATATGCATGAAGAAACTCCATGCAAATGGATCGTTCGGACTCACTTGATTTTGAATCACTTGAGATATGCAAATCATACCACATGGGCAAGATGACTGAAAAGCCTCGTTTTTCAGTAAGATGGAACAAGATAGCAACTTGTTGGAAGTAACACATTTTGATGTGTGCAGTCCAATGAGTGCTGAGGCATGCAGTGAATATCGTTATGTCTTACTTCACAGATGATTTGAGTAGATGTTGAGTATATTTACTTGATGAAACACAAGTCTGAATTATTGAATGGTTCAAGTAATTTCAGAGTGAAGTAGCAGATCATTGTGACAAGAGGATAAAATGTCTATGATATGATCATAGAGATGAATATTTGAGTTACGAGTTTTGGCACTCAATTAAGACATTGTGGAAATTGTTTCGCAATTAATACCGCCTGGAACACCATAATGTGATGGTGTGTCCGAACATCATAGTTGCACCCTATTGGATATGGTGCGTACCATGATGTCTCTTATCGAATTACCACTATCGTTCATAGGTTAGGCATTAGAGACAACCACATTCACTTTAAATAGGGCACCACGTAATTCCATTGAGACGACACCGTTTGAATTATGGTTTAGAGAAACCTAAGTTGTCGTTTCTTAAAGGTTTGGGGCTGCGACGCTTATGTGGAAAAGTTTCAGGATTGATAAGCTCGAACCCAAAGCGGATAAAATGCATCTTCATAGGACACCCAAAACAGTTGGGTATACCTCCTGTCTCAGATCCGAAAGCAATATGAATTGTTTCTAGAATCGGGTCCTTTCTCGAGGAAAGGTTTCTCTCGAAAGAATTGAGTGGGAGGATGGTGGAGACTTGATGAGGTTATTGAACCATCACTTCAACCAGTGTGTAGCAGGGCACAGGAAGTTGTTCCTGTGGCACCTACACCAATTGAAGTGGAAGCTTATGATATTGATCATGAAACTTCGGATCAATTCACTACCAAACCTCGTAGGACGACAAGGACACGTACTACTTCGGAGTGGTAAGGTGATCCTGTCTTGAAGGTCATGTTGCTAGACAACAATGAACCTACAAGCTATGGAGAAGCGATGGTGGGCCCGAATTCCGACAAATGGTTAGAAGCCATGAAATCCGAGATAGTATCCATATATCAGAACAAAGCATGGACTTTGATGGACTTGCTCGATGATCGGCAATCCATTGAGATAAATGGATCTTTTAAGAAGAAGACGGACGTGGATGGTAATGTCACCATCTATGAAGCTCGACTTGTGGTGAAGTGTTTTCCGACAAGTTCAAGGAGTTGACTACGATGAGATTTTCTCACTCGTAGCGATGCTTAAAGTCCGTCGGAATCATATTAGCGATTACTGCATTATTTATGAAATCTTGCAGATAGGATGTCAAAACATTGTTTCCTCGACGATTTTCTTGAGGAAAGGTTGTATGTGATACAACCGGAAGGTTTTGTCAATCCCGAAAGATGCTAATAAGTATGCAAAGCTCCAGCAATCCTTCTAAGGACTGGAGTGAGCATCTCAGAGTTGGAATGTATGCTTTGATGATGATCAAAGATTTTGGGTTTGTACAAAGTTTATGAGAAACTTGTATTTCTAAAGAAGTGAGTGGGAGCACTATAGAATTTCTGATGAATATATGTTGTTGACATATTGTTGATCAGAAATGACGTGGAATTTCTGGAAAGCATATAGGGTTATTTTGAAAGTGTTTTTCAATGGAAAGCCTGGATTAAGCTACTTGAACATTGAGCATCAAGATCTATGAGGATAGATCAAAATGCTTAATAATACTTTCAAATGAGCACATACCTTGACATGATCTTGAAGGTGTTCAAGATGGACCAGTCAAAGAAGGAGTTCTTGCCTGAGTTGTAAGGTACGAAGTTAAGACTTAAAGCTCGACCTCGGCAGAATAGAGAGAAAGGACGAAGGTCGTCCCCTATGCTTAAGACATAGGCTCTACAGTATGCCATGCTGAGTACCGCACCTGAAGTGTGCCTTGCCATGAGTCAGTCAAGGGGTACAAGAGTGATCCATGAATGGATCACAGACAGCGGTCAAAGTTATCCTTGGTAACTAGTGGACTAAGGAATTTTCTCGATTATGGAGGTGGTAAATGAGTTCGTCGTAAAAGTTACGACGATGCAAGCTTGACACCTATCCGGATAGCTCTGAGTAGAGAGACCGGATACATATAATGGAGCAATAATTTATAATAGCTCCAAGTAGAACAGTTGTTTGGAATAGCTCCAAATAGAGCGTGGTAGCTGCATCTAGGAGATGACATAGAGATTTGTAAAGCACACACGGATCTGAAAGGTTCAGACCCGTTGACTAAAACCTCTCTCACAAGCAACATGATCAAACATAAAACTCATTGAGTGTTAATCACATAGTGATGTGAACTAGACTACTGACTCTAGTAAACTCTTGGGTATTAGTCACATGGCGATGTGACCTGTGAGTGTTAATCACATGGCGATGTGAACTAGATTATTGACTCTAGTGCAAGTGGGAGACTGTTGGAAATATGCCCTAGAGGCAATAATAAAAGTATTATTATTATATTTCCTTGTTCATGATAATTGTCTTTTATTCATGCTATAACTGTATTATCCGGAAATCGTAATACACGTGTGAATACATAGACCACAATATGTCCCTAGTGAGCCTCTAGTTGACTAGCTCGTTGTGATCAACAGATAGTCATGGTTTCCTGGCTATGGACATTGGATGTCATTGATAACGGGATCACATCATTAGGAGAATGATGTGATGGACAAGACCCAATCCTAAGCATAGCACAAAGATCGTGTAGTTCGTTTGCTAGAGCTTTGCCAATGTCAAGTATCTCTTCCTTTGACCATGAGATCGTGTAACTCCTGGATACCGTAGGAGTGCTTTGGGTGTATCAAACGTCACAACGTAACTGGGTGACTATAAAGGTGCACTACAGGTATCTCCGAAAGTATCTATTGTTTTATGCGGATCGAGACTGGGATTTGTCACTCCGTGTAAACGGAGAGGTATCTCTGGGCCCACTCGGTAGGACATCATCATATGCGCAATGTGACCAAGGAGTTGATCACGGGATGATGTGTTATGGAACGAGTAAAGTGACTTGCCGATAACGAGATTGAACAAGGTATCGGTATACCGACGATCGAATCTCGGGCAAGTAAAATACCGCTAGATAAAGGGAATTGTATACGGGATCGATTGAGTCCTTGACATCGTGGTTCATCCGATGAGATCATCGTGGAACATGTGGGAGCCAACATGGGTATCCAGATCCCGCTGTTGGTTATTGACCGGAGAACGTCTCGGTCATGTCTGCATGTCTCCCGAACCCGTAGGGTCTACACACTTAAGGTTCGATGACGCTAGGGTTATAAAGGAAGCTTGTATGTGGTTACCGAATGTTGTTCGGAGTCCCGGATGAGATCCCGGACGTCACGAGGAGTTCCGGAATGGTCCGGAGGTAAAGATTTATATATAGGAAGTCCTGTTTCGGCCATCGGGACAAGTTTCGGGGTCATCGGTATTGTACCGGGACCACTTGAAGGGTCCCGGGGGCCCACCGGGTGGGGCCACCTGCCCCGGGGGGCCACATGGGCTGTAGGGGGTGCGCCTTGGCCTACATGGGCCAAGGGCACCAGCCCCAAGAGGCCCATGCGCCTAGGGAACCCTAGAGGGAAGAGTCCTCAAGGGGGAAGGCACCTCCGAGGTGCCTTGGGGAGGATGGACTCCTCCCCCCCTCTTGGCCGCACCCCTTTCTTGGAGTAAGGGGCAAGGCTGCGCCTCCCCCCTCTCCCTTGCCCCTATATATAGTGGAGGGGAGGGAGGGCATCCATACCTGAGCCCTTGGCGCCTCCCTCCCTCCCGTGACACCTCCTCCTCTCCCGTAGGTGCTTGGCGAAGCCCTACAGGATTGCCACGCTCCTCCATCACCACCACGCCGTTGTGCTGCTGCTGGATGGAGTCTTCCTCAACCTCTCCCTCTCTCCTTGATGGATCAAGGCGTGGGAGACGTCACCGGGCTGTACGTGTGTTGAACGCGGAGGTGCCGTGCGTTCGGCACTTGATCATCGGTGATCTGAATCACGACGAGTACGACTCCATCAACCCCGTTCACTTGAACGCTTCCGCTTAGCGATCTACAAGGGTATGTAGATGCACTCTCCTTCTACTCGTTGCTGGTCTCTCCATAGATAGATCTTGGTGATACGTAGGAAATTTTTTGAATTTCTGCGACGTTCCCCAACAGCCTGCGCTTTGGGTAGCTCTTGGAGGGGCGTTCGAGTTCATACTCTTCGGCCGCAATGACTTTAGTCCATCTGTCGGCTAGCAAGTCTTGGTCAGCTCTAACCTGCTGCTGTTTTTTCTTGAGGCCGCTCACCGTGGCCATAAGCCTGCGTTTGAAACGCTCTTGTTCGACGGGATCCTCAGCCACGACAAATTTGTCGTCGTCGAGGCTTGCCTCGTCTTCGGAGGGAGGCATGTAATTATCGTCCTCTACCTCTCTGTCTGCTGCTCTCGCATGAGGGCTGGTTTCTCCGTCCTCCTGTGCTGAATCCAGCTGGAGGGGGTTGTCTTCGGCACTGTCCGGGGTGTTATTATCTCCCATGCCAGAATCACCGTTTTTGCCTTGGCGAGATTTAGAGCGGCGCCGCTGACGCTGGCGCTTAGGCTGCTTCTTGGAGTGGTCATCCTCCGTTGTTCCATCGCCATTTCCTTCTTTTGGGGTGTCCACCATGTATATGTCATATGACAAGGTGGCCTTCCAGTGCCCTAGAGGCGCTAGGTCTTGGTCCTCTCCTGCATCGGCGTCCATACCGTCGATGTCTTCGGAGTCGAAGTGGAGCATGTCGGTTAAATCATCGACAGTGGCTACAAAGTGGGTGGTGGGTGGGTTTTGAATTTCTTCATCGTCTGCATCCCAACCTTGCTAACCATAGTCTGGGCAGGGCTCTCCTGATAAAGAGAGAGACTTTAGTGAATTCAGAATGTCGCCAAAGGGCGAGTGCTGAAAGATCTCCGCGGCGGCGAACTCCATGATCGGCGCCCAATCGGGTTCGATTGGCAGGGGCGCGGAAGGTTCGGAGTCCGGATAGGAGTCCAGCACCTTGGAGTCGTGAGCTTCGCAAAGGACAAGGCTGGTGTTCGGCTCGATCACCGTAGAGATTGCAGCCCCCGAGGCGGTGTCTAGCCACCCGTCCTTGATTGGCGCAGTCGGCTCTGAACTAATTAAGGGTCAGAGCGGACACTAGGGCGGCCTCCTGTGCACTGTTCGGCGGCAGAGCTAGATCATGCCCATCGTGACAGTGCGGCGCGCTCTGTTATGGCTCGAACCCGTCGAAGATCAAGTCTCCGTGGATGTCAGTCATGTAGTTCAAACTTCCAAATCTTACCTAATGGCCAGGGCCGTAGCTTTCGATCTGCTTCAGATGGCCAAGCGAATTGGCCCGTAGTGCAAAGCCGCCGAATACGTAGATCCGTCCGGGGAGAAAGGTCTCACCCTGGACCGTGTCGTTGTTGATGATCGGAGGAGCCATCGGGCCTAAAGATGACGACACAGAGGAAATCTCAATGAAAGCACCAATGTCGGTGTCAAAATCGGCGGATCTCGGGTAGGGGGTCCCGAACTGTGCGTCTAGGCGGATGGTAACAGGAGACAAGGGACACGATGTTTTTACCCAGGTTCAGGCCCTCTCGACGGAGGTAAAATCCTACTCCTGCTTGATTAATATTGATGATATGGGTAGTACAAGAGTAGATCTACCACGAGATCAGAGAGGCTAAGCCCTAGAAGCTAGCCTATGGTATGATTGTTGTTCGTCCTACGGACTAAAACCCTCCGGTTTATATAGACACTGGAGAGGGCTAGGGTTACACAGAGTCGGTTACAATGGGAGGAGATCTACATATCCGTATCGCCAAGCTTGCCTTCCACGCCAAGGATTGTCCCATCCGGACACGGGACGAAGTCTTCAATCTTGTATCTTCATAGTCCAGGAGTCCGGCCAAAGGTTATAATCTGGTCATCCGGACACCCCCTAATCCGGGACTCCCTCACCCATGGAGGAGGTAACTCGCATAATCATAATGACCCCAAGAATGGGAATGGAGGAAGCAACGGCCAGAACCGTACCAACCCATCAACCCCAGCTAAGAAAGATTTGAGTCAAGTCACTTGCTTTAAGTGTCAGAAGACTGGACATTACGCCAACAAATGTCCTGAAGGCCAGAATGGAAATGACAATGGAATCTCGGGGAAGAAGCCGAACCCTTTCAACAGGGGACAGGTGAACCACGTTAATGGGAGGAGGTTGAAGCCTAACCAGATGCAGTAATCGGTAAGTTTTTGGTTAAGTCATTTACTGCAATCATTCTTTTTGATACTGGTGCATCGCATTCATACATATCAAGGGGATTTGTGGATAAGTATAAACTGCCCACCCAAGTTCTAGGAACACCCATGTTAGTAAGCTCACCAGGAGCGAATATATGGCCAGTCGGGGATGTTTTAAAGTGCCATTGAGTGTAAGCAAGCATGTCTTCCCCTCAGATTTAATCATTTTGGAATCTCAAGGTTTGGATGTGATTCTGGGTATGGATTGGCTATCGATCTATGGAGGAAACATTGATTGCGCCAGTAAGTCGATTTTGCTTACCACCCCAGGAGGGAGAAGGATCAAGTATGTATCAAGACATGAGCCAAAGAGGATGCACGTAAATTCCTTATCAGGAGTTGTGCAGGAGGAAGTACCAGTGGTGAAGGATTTTCCTGATGTATTTCCAGAAGAGTTGCCAGGCATGCCACCGGATAGAGACATCGAGTTTTTGATTGAGCTTTTGCCAGCCACAGGGCCGATATTGAAGAGACCGTACCGGATGCCCGCTAAGGATTTGGAGGAAATTAAGAAACAGATTCAGGAGTTACTGGATAAAGGATATATTCGCCCAAGTTCTTTGCCTTGGGGATCACCAGTACTTCTAGTAGAGAAGAAGATTGATCATTGAGGATGGTTGTTGATTGTCGAGGATTGAATGCAGCAACAATCAAGAACAAGTACCCACTGCCGATGATCAATGATCTGTTTGATTGATTGCAAGGAGGTAAGGTTTTTTCCAAGATCGATTTGCGATCAGGATACCATCAGTTGAAGATTTGAGAGCAGGATATACCTAGTACGGCTTTTACCACCAGGTATGGGTTGTACGAGTACACCGTTATGTCATTTGGTCTGACTAACGCACCTTCCTATTTCATGAACATGATGAACAAAGTGTTTATGGAGTTTTTGGATAAGTTCATCATGGTGTTCATTGATGATATTTTGGTATACTCGAAGAACGAAGAGGAGCATAAGGAGCATTTGTGTTTGGTGCTGGAGAAGCTCAGAGAACAACAGTTATACGCCAAGTTCAGCAAATGTGAATTTTGGTTGAAGGAAGTTGGATTCCTTGGACATGTTATATCCGGCGAAGGTATAGCAGTAGACCCCACCAAAGTTGTCACTGTGACAAACTGGGAAGCACCAACAACAGTTGGGGAGATCCGGAGTTTCCTTGGACTCACAGGATACTATCGGAGATTTATTGAGAACTTCTCAAAGATTGCAAAACCTATGACGGAATTGTTGAAGAAGGATACCAAGTTCATTTGGACTGAGGAGTGTGAGGCCCGTTTCCACCAGTTGAAGGAACGTTTGGTTACCTCGCCAGTGTTGATTCTGCCAGATCAGAGCAAGGATTATGAGGTGTATTGTGACGCTTCACGTCGAGGACTTGGAGCAGTGCTTATGCAGGAGGGAAGAGTTGTTTCGTATGCTTCACGACAACTGAAATCTCATGAGTAAAATTATTCCACACATGATTTGGAGTTAGCAGCCATAGTGCATGCATTGAAGACTTGGAGACATTTTCTTATCGGAAATCATTGTGAGGTGTACACGGATCACAAGAGTTTGAAGTACATTTTCACGCAGAAGGAGTTGAATCTCAGGCAAAGGAGATGGTTGGAACTCATCAAAGATTATGATATGATATTGCATTACCACCCGGGAAAGGCTAACGTAGTAGCTGACACGTTGAGCCGTAAGAGCCATGTCAATACACTCATGACCGGAGAGTTACCGAAGGAGTTAGCCAAGGACCTTCGTGAGCTATGTTTGGAGATAGTTCCGAGATATTGCATTGAGGAATGAACATATCTTTACAATGGCTAATCGAACGTTTTTCGGTAGAAGCCCCCTCAATGCAACCGGAAGCAGTTGCGTCATAATCACGTGGCAGTCATGAGACTTTAGGTTCTGGAACTTTTTTAGACATTAATGGTTGGTCAGACTCGTCGAATATTATTCCCTTTATATTCGACGAGTAGCCAGACGGGACCTTCATACTGAGCAGGCATTCAAAGAAGATTTCCTTCTCTTCTTTGGTAATAGTATAGCTGGTAGGGCCTTCATACTACTTTGGAGGCATGCCGTCTTTTTTGTGCAAACGTTGCAGGTCCTCCCGTGCCTCCACTGTATCTTTTGTCTTCCCATACATACCCAAGAAGCCTAGCAGATTCACGCAAAGGTTCTTCGTCACGTGCATCACGTTGATTGAAGAGCGTACCTCTAGGTCTTTCCAGTAGGGTAGGTCCCAAAATATAGATTTCTTCTTCCACATGGGTGTGTGTCCCTCAGCGTCATTCGGAGCAGATAGTCCGCCGGGACCCTTTTCAAAGATTACTTTTAAATCATTTACCATAGCAAGTACATGATCACCGGTACGCATGGCGGGCTTCTTCCGATGATCTCCTCGCCTTTGAAGTGCTTGCCTTTCTTTCGACATTGATGGTTGGTCAGAAGGAATTGATGATGCCCCGGGTAAACATTCTTCCTGCATTTGTCCAGGTATATACTTTGGGTGTAATCTAAACAGTGCGTGCATGCGTGGTATCCCTTGTTTGTCTGTCCTGAAAGGTTACTGAGAGCAGGCCAATCGTTGATGGTGACAAACAACAATGCATGCAGGTCAAATTCCTCCTGTTTGTGCTCATCCCACGCACGTACACCGTTTCCAATCTGCAGCTGTAAAAGTTCTTCAACTAATGGCCTTAGGTACACATCAATGTCGTTGCCGGGTTGCTTAGGGCCTTGGATGAGAACTGGCATCATAATGAACTTCCGCTTCATGCACAGCCAAGGAGGAAGGTTATAGATACATAGAGTCATGGGCTAGGTGCTGTGATTGCTACTCTGCTCCCTGAAAGGATTAATGCCATCCACGCTTAAAGCAAACCATACGTTCCTTGGGACACTTGCAAACTCATCCCAGTACTTTCTCTCGATTTTTCTCCACTGCGACCCGTCAGCGGGTGCTCTCAACTTCCCGTCTTTCTTACGATCCTCACTGTGCCATCGCATCAACTTGGCATGCTCTCCGTTTCTGAACATACATTTCAACCGTGGTATTACAGGAGCATACCACATCACCTTTGCAGGAACCCTCTTCCTGGGGGGCTCGCCATCAACATCACCAGGGTCATCTCGTCTGATCTTATACCGTGATGCACCGTATACCAGGCATGCGTTCAGATCCTTGTATGCATCGCGGTAGAGGATGCAGTCATTATGGCATGCATGTATCTTCTGCACCTCCAATCCTAGAGGGCATACGATCTTCTTTGTTGCGTATGTACTGTCGGGCAATTCGTTATCCTTTGGAAGCTTCTTCTTCAATATTTTCAGTAGCTTCTCAAATCCTTTATCAGGCACAGCATTCTCTGCCTTCCACTGCAGCAATTCTAGTACGGTACCGAGCTTTGTGTTGCCATCTTCGCAATTGGGGTACAAACATTTTTTGTGATCCTCTAGCATGCGATCGAACTTCACCTTCTCCTTTTCACTTTCGCACTGACTCCTTGCATCAACAATGACCCGACGGAGATCATCATCGGGCACATCGTCTAGTTCCTCTTGATCTTCAGCAGCTTCCCCCATTGCAGCATCATCGTATTCGGGGGGCACATAGTTATCATCGTCCTCTTCTTCTTCGTTGTCTTCCATCATAACCCCTATTTCTCCGTGCTTGGTCCAAACGTTATAGTGTGGCATGAAACCCTTATAAAGCAGGTGGGTGTGAATGACTTTTGAGTCAGAGTAAGACTTCGTATTCCCACATATAGGGCATGGACAACACATAAAACCATTCTGCTTGTTTGCCTCAGCCACTTCGAGAAAATTATGCATGCCCTTAATGTACTCGAAGGTGTGTTTGTCAACATACATCCATTGCCGCTTCATCTGCGTGCATTATATATAACTAAGTGTGTCAAAAACCATTATAGAACATCATGAATAGATAATTAAGTGACCAAATTAATAGAAGTTCATCATCACATTAAAACCAAAGTACATACATAGTTCTCATCTAACAACATATAGCTCTCCATAGCATCTAATTAATTAAACCATACACTGAAACTATGTAAAACATTTCAATGCGAAAACAAATGCGATCATAATCGCAACCAAGGTAACAATTGATCCAACGGCATAATGATACCAAGCCTCAGTATGAATGGCGTATTTTCTATTCTTTCTAATCTTCAAGCGCATTGCATCCATCTTGATCTTGTGATCATCGACGACATCCGCAACATGCAACGCCAATATCATCTTCTCCTCCTCAATTGTTTTTATTTTTTCCTTCAAGAAATTGTTCTCTTCTTCACCTAAATTTAACCTCTCGACAATAGGGTCGGTTGGAATTTCCGGTTCACATACCTCCTACATAAATAAAATCTATGTCACGTTGGTCGGCATAATTGTCATAAACAATAAATGAACCAAATAGTTATAAAGATAATATATACCACAACTGAATCATAGACAGGACGAGGGCCGACGGGGGCAGATACCAAAACCATCGCACTAAATAATAACAAGCAATAATAGAAGTAAGAAAATTATACAAGTATCTATATAAACATACAAGTAAAAAAATTCCTTTCAGAAAGAAGATAATAACAAGAGGCTCAACACGGTGGTGGCGGCGACGAGATCGGCGTGGGCGATCGACGGCGGTGAAGACGGGGACGGGATATGATGGACCGCTAACCATAGACAAATATCGGGGAAAATGGAGCTTGGAGGTCGAGCTTGGAGAGGAGAAAGCTTAAGTAGTGTGGCTCGGGCATTCCATCGAACACCTTGTGTGCATAGTAGGTGAGCTAGAGCACCACAAAGCTCTCCAACGGCCGACCAGAAAAACGGAGCAGCGGAGTGCTCTGCTCGCGGGCGAGGGGTATATATAGGCAACTCATTGGTCCCGGTTCGTGGCATGAACCGGGACTAAAGGGCAGCCTTTGGTTCCTGTTCAAGCCACAAACCGGGACCAATGATAGTGGGCCAGGAGCTAGGCCCATTGGTCCCGGTTCGTCCCACCAACTGGGACCAAAGGGGCCAGACGAACCGGGACCAATCCCCTGTCCTCACGAACCGGGACCAATGGGTCCATGGGTCCCGGTTCGTGACTGAACCGGGACAAATGGGCTCATCTGGCCCAAACGTAAGCCCTGTTTTCTACTAGTGCTAGTAGCTATTCTTGGGATTATCTCAACGTGGCTTTGTTTCGGTAGAACAACCAAATCAGTATTTAGACGAGGTTAAGATCATTGCCATGTAAATGGTAAAGGAAATTGATTGGTTATTTTACTAATGCATTTATGAATTACTTAGTCGCCAAGCTACTAAATTGGGAATGTCTAGTACAATTATGTACTTTCTCTACTTTTTGTGTGGAATGCCTTCTAATAACTCTCTCTTTTGATAAAGAATAATGCATAGAGGAGAGAGAAAAAAAATGATAGTATTAGATTATCTTTTCTGAATGTGTACCCAATGAGAGCAAAAAACATAGTACCCAATCGGAGTAGTAGCTATTCTTGGGATATCTGAACCTGGCTTAGTTTCTGTAGAACAACTAAATAAGTATTTAGACGAGGTTAAGATCATTGACATGTAAATTGCTATAGGAAATTGATTGATTATTTTACTAATGCATTTATGAATGACTCAGTCACCAAGCCACTAAATTGGGAATATCTAGTACAATTTTGTACTTTCTCTACTTTTTGTGGAATGCCTTCTAATAACTCTCTTCTGATGAAGAATAATGCATAGAGGAGAAGAAAAAAGATAGTATTAGATTATCTTTTCTGAATGAGTACCCAATGAGAGGGAAAAAACATAGTACCGAATAGGAGTACTTGTAGTTATTCTTGGGATTATCTGAACCTGGCTTTGTTTTAGTAGAAAAACCAAATAAGTATTTTGACGAGGTTAAAATCATTGACATGTAAATTGCTATAGGAAATTGATTGGTTATTTTACTAATGCATTATAAAGCAATTTGAGTATCCATTTATGGGTGAGGGCCCTATGTTTTGGTTTCACCATAAGGCCCCCAACATGAATGGACTGGTTTGGAAAGCCATGCATCAAACTTTGTGTTAGAGTATACTGTGTATATGCCGTACAGCACCTGTGTCTAGTCAACTGTTGTACGTATGAGTGCGTGTGATCGTGGCACACGATCAGCATGTAGTGGCGCACGATCCCCTCGGCTGTGGCCTCCTGTAACCTGCATATTACCCCCAGCCGATGAGCTAATTGATGTGCGTTGAATCTCATTCCTTCTTCTCCCTTAAACATGCTATCAGATACCCGTGCGCCTCTGCAGGTCCCGTGAAGATCGTCCCCGAGTTCCGCGCGCCTCTCCACCGATTGAGCATCGGGCTGCCGCTGCGTCGCCCCGCCGGGCCGCTGCGCCGCCGCCCCATGGTTATTCTCCCGGCTGCACCGACCCGCGTCACCGCTGCATCCCCCCTTCGGGCCGTAGTGCCGCGGCCCGCGGTCTACCACCGCCCCGAGGCCGTCCGCTCCAGGCCGTTCCCGTGGCTGCACCGACCCTCGCGCCGCCGCTGCGTCGCCCCGTCGGGCCGTAGCGAGCGTGGCACGCGGTCCACGCCGCCGTCTCGAGGCCGTCCATGCGGTTGCACCACCCCGCGCTCCGCCGCTGTGCCGCCCCTTCGGCCTGTAGCACCGCCGCCCGCGATCCCTACGACCGTCCCGAGGTCTTCCGTCGTCACCCCGAACTGCCCGCCGCCGCTGCGTCGCCCCTTCGGACCGTAGCGCCGCGGCCCGCGGTCCACCGCCGTCCCCGCGCGTCGACTTCCTGTGGCATGCGCCGCACCACCTCCTTTGGCGTGGGTACGCCACCGTCCGCGCCGATCTTCATCACGCTGTCGGGTTCTTCGCCTACTTTGAGCACCGCCGCCACGCTCCTAACCTAGCCGCCGCCGCCGCCGTCAGGCCGCCGCCGCCGCTCTTCTTTTGTAGCCGCCGCCGCTACCCCTGTAGCCGCCGCAGCCGCCTGTCCACCCCCTTCGTCTTCGTCCAGCACCAGCCCGTCGCCAGCGTCGCCGTCATCTACACCGACCACTTCGTCTACTCCGACAACCGCGGGCGACATCGGCTCCGCGCTGATTGGCGCCGCAACCGTCGTCGAGTCCTTCTCTGCTGGCCTCTCCGACTTCTCCGACATGGCGTACAGCTCGTGTAGGTCCTTGTCTACGCATGCCCAGTGCTGGCAACACCGATGCATGCCTTCGTCCATGACGTGTCCCCGGGCCTGGCAAGCCTGGTGCGGCACTTCATCAACTTCGTCTTTGTCCGTCTACGCATGCCCGGTGTTGGCAACACCGGTGCGTGCCTTCGTCCACGATGTGTCCCCGGGCTTGGCAAACCCGCCGCGACGCGTCGTCAACATCATCTACTTCCTGGCGCACCACTACTTCGACACCACTGCGCCCATGCTAACTCGGCGCCCCCTTGCGCTCGTGGCTCCCCGGCGACTTCCTCGACACCGGCTACCCCGACTCGACATCGACCATGGCATTCTTCGCACAACTACCTCGACCACGGCTCCACCACCCACGCTCTCAGCTACATCGACAAACGGCACAAAGGGCTACCGCCTGCTTGAGCAACCTCATTGGTTTTCACTCCAGCCACGACTCCGCGATGCGTCGACCGTTACGACTGTGGGGGGGTGTCCGTCGGCTTGCCTTCGGATTCTTCTCCAGTCTCACCGTCTGCGTCGCTACCGTTGTGACTGCGGGGGGATGTTGAGTAACGTGATTGTATTAGGAAACATAGGTTAGACTAGGAATTATTCTGGCTTGCCTTGTACTCCAAGTAGATCATGTACTCATATATATATGCCCACGAGGCTCAAATAATACAACGAACTATTCCACCAATCCTCTCTCTCCCTTCTAACACCCCTGACCCGATCAATCCTTTTGCTCCGGTCATCCATCCTTCTTCCACTGCCATGGGCGATGCCCATCCTCCCCCTGCGGCTGACGGGTCTGCTGCTCCCGTCGCCTCTGTTCCCCCACCTCCTACTCTTCTGCCTGCTGGTCCGGTTACTGCTCCGCCCCCAACCGCCGCCGCGCCACCAGTCGCTGCTCTCCCCTCGTCGGTTTTGCAAACGATCAACATCCAGAGGCATGTGCCTGTCACTCTGGATCTCCTCGCCGGCAACTACGCGCAGTGGCGCCGTCACTTCGACACGATCATTGGCATGTTCGGCCTGCGAGACCATGTCGACACCGACGCCGTGCAGCGCCTCGACGATCCCGAGTGGCTGATGGCTGATCATGCCATCATCCACTGGCTCAACACCACCGTCGCGCCGGACCTCCTCGATGCCGTGATGCTGAACAAAGACACGGCGCTCACCGTGTGGGCGGCCATTGACGGCATCTTCCACGACAATCAACTCGCCCGCACGGTCTACATCGACGCCGAGTACCACACCGTCGTGCAAGGGGAGATGACCATCATGCAGTACTGCACGAAGCTCAAGTCGTACACCGACCAGCTGCGTGACCTCGGTCAGCCCGTGCACGACACCCAGCATCTTCCATCTCCTCCGCGGCCTTAGACATCAGTACCACGGCGCCATCCCTCACCTCATGTCGCGGACGCCGCTTCCTTCCTTTCTTTAGGCACGCTCGTTCCTTCTGCTTGAGGAACTTCGTGCCAAGCAGAGTGCGCCCCAGCAGGGAGCGCACGCCCTGGTCGCTGGGCGTGGCATCGGTGCTCCTCCTACGCCGTCGCCTGCCTCCCCCGACAACGGCGCCTCTCATGGGCGTAGCCGCCAGCGCCGCCGTGGTCGCGCTGGTGGGAGCGGCCCTGCCACGACCTCATTTGGCGCACCGCGACCCGCCGGTCTCCCCGCTCCTGCTCCAGGGGCCAACTCGTGGACCGGGCTCGTACAAGCCTGGCCCATGCCGTGGCGTGCTCCAGGGTCTGGCGTGCTCGGCCCCCGCCTTGGCACTCCGCATTAGCAGGCGGTGTTCGCCGCTCCCTACGCTCCGGGGCCAGGGGCACACAACTACGGGTACGGCTACGCTCCTCCGCCGCCAAGCCACGTCGCGCCGCCTCCATATGGAGCTACCGGTGCACCGTACCAGCCCCTGGACATGGCCTCGCTGCAGGCCGCCCTTCACGTGCCCAGAGCTTTCTTATGCGGTGCAGCAGATCTGCCTCCATATGCATGATTTGTGGGAGTGCCACCAGAACCTCATCAAGCGAGTCCTGCGGTATGTGCGCGGCACTCCGTTGCTCAGGCTTCATCTTCCTGCTTCGACTACGCTGGAGCTTCGCGCCTACACCGACGCAGACTGGGCTGAGTGCCCTGACACCCAGCGCTCCACCTCCGGCTTCTGCGTTTATCTTGGCGACGCTCTTGTCTCCTGGTCGTCCAAACGCCAGGCAACAGTGTCCCGCTCGAGCACCGAGGCTCAGTATAGAGGGGTGGCCAATGCCATCGTGAGTGTGTGTGGCTCCGCCAACTCCTCAGTGAGCTCCTTCTTCCTCTCTGGGCGGCGACGATCATCTAGTGCGACAATGTTTCAGCCGTGTACCTGTCGGCAAACCCAGTTCACCATCGGCGCACCAAGTAGGTGGAGCTTGACATCCACTTCGTCGGGGACCGAGTCACGCTGGGTGAATTTCGTGTCATCCACGTCCCCACCACGCAACAGTTGGCTGATATCATGACCAAAGGATTGGCCTCGGACACTTTTCTTCAGTTCAGGTCCAGTCTTTGCGTTGCCTCAGCCAACGTCACCACTGCGGGGGCTGTTAGAGTACACTGTGTATATGCCGTACGACACTTGTATCTAATCAACTGCTTTAGTATGAGTGCGTGTGATTGTGGCACACGATCAGCATGTAGTGGCGCACGATCCCCTCGGCTGTGGCCTCCTGTAACATGTATATTACCCCCAGCCGATGAGCTAATTGATGTGCGTTGAATCTCATTCCTTCTTCTCCCTAAAACACTTTGAAGCACACAATCTTTGCCATTTTTTTCCATACCTTTGAGCAGGGTCGCCACTTATGGCTTGCTATTCCACATGACCGTCTTTGTATCCTACGAACGTTTGTTTTGATAAATGAAGTTTTGGCAAGCACCTAAAAAAATGCAAACTAGCACCGGATGTACGCCACCAACATCGTGTTGTGCAAGAGGGGCGATCGAGGAGCAGAGCTAGAAGCTAGGCGACAGATCGAGGAAGGGCCACACCACTGCTCTCTGTGGGGCCAGGGTTTGCTCATGCTAGAATTCTTTTAGTGTCCAGTTACAGTTAAGAAAATATTTATTCCGCTCATGCCACCAGCGGAATAAATACATTTTAGAATTCTTTTTGCATCGATGCTATAGCCAACATCGGCAGCTGAAAAACCAACTGAAGAAGCTCCTTGATTTGCCCTCTCTTCTTATACATCATTTTTTTACATGAGCCGAAGATCTATATCAATCAAACATCAACATCATAAGAAAATCCAGAAAAGATTAAGAAAATACAATTCATTCCTTAGGTAATACTCCACATGCATATTCTCCATACCCACCATTCTGTTTCCTACCAAAACATTCCTGGATTCAATGTAAAAAAGTTTAGCAGAGCAAGGCAAGAGCAAACATATGTTGCTTCAGAAAACTTCTCATGCACCTTATTTACCTCCATTTTGAAGGAGAATAAGCAAGCTACATATAGATACATGGAACAATCATAACACATAACTACAAGGTCAGGCACACATGGCATTTATTTTAGGATGTAAACTCCTGTTTCTTTTATCCAAAATGGAATTAAGTACACAATAAGGTTCAACACAAGCAACAATAGGTAGCACAAGTTTCTGACTCCTGGAGCACAGGATGGCAAACACACAATTTTAAAGTCTTCATCAATCTCGCGACACAACGTCTACCCATGGAGCGACTGAACACAAACATCAAGTTCCCCTGTATAGGCAGGTACATGGAGACAACCGCTCAGCACAATCTCATACCCAAGATGCATCGGATGTCGTATTGCGAGCAAGATGGGCGTTGATCGTCACAAAACAAGGTTCAGGCACACACTCCCCATCTTGTTCGCCATATGCTGGGTATGAAAATACTCTGCCATTTTGATCCAACTGGTATACCTGACCACCCTTCAACCCTATCCGCTCTGGGTTCACCAACAGTCGTGGCTGGCCAATAGGTTTTTCGCCGAAGAAGAATGCCCACTTCGACAAGCCTCCATCTGCCACCCTCACGTACTTTGCAGGTTTAGTCGAGAAGTCGATGGAGAAGGCTTTCTCATTACCACCTAGTAGGAGAAGCATATCTTCACAAACCACCAACTTTCGAGAAAGCATGGATGGGTATATATTATCGCTGCAAGCAACTCTTAGTACCTCAACATGAAATTCAGGTGCCAAATGCACAATGTACAGCTTTTGATGTATCCTCGCAATGACGCGGCCTTTGAAGGACACCATCTCATGAATCAAATGTGCGTTTAAAAAATCGCAGTGCAACCATGAGGGGCTCCCAACTTGCCAAGCGTAAAGGCAGTGCGGGCTGCTGACAAATAGATATGAATCTGGCGACGCTTCTGGAGATACGAATGTTCTATAGCAGAGCTGAATCGATGGGCAAGGTGGAGCTGCAACCGTGGTGCCAGTGAGCACGTCCATAATTACATGGGATCTGCCAGAGGAGAAGATAGCATGACCATAAGAACATTTCAGAATTTCCATTGTGTCCAAAATATTTGGGAGGCTCAACCGACGCAATGGAGTACTTGGATAGGCAAGATCAATAAGCTCCCATGTGTTTCCAGTGTTGCAGCCAGCTGGGCTTGTTTGGTCGGCACAGTTCCGGAAAATAACCGGTGGGAAGATCATGTCTAAGGCAGGCTTCATTGACATGAACGCGGCACGCCAACTGGGGCAGGTGGCGATGAATGCAAGAAGGTCACGGCTTGAACCCAACAGGACCATGATGGAACACAATAGCACATCTGGCAAGTCTGCCCAACCTTGGGGTCCAAACATGACGCAGAGCATTGACATGCTGGTGTTGGAGATCGAGATCCGGTTGATGTTCTGCATAGTGTCAACTTCAAAGTCTGCATCAGGAATTATGAATTTAATTAAGGACAACAGTAATATCAATTGACTTAAGTTAAATATATTATATTGCGATCACTATTTTCATTCACCTAGTACTAGTACAACCACTGATAACTGTAGTAACATAGTTAAAATGTTTGCAGAAACTAGAAACATAATACACAGTAGAGTAAATACAAAAGTATTGACACCCAAATATGAAAGTGTGGAAAAATCATGATAAATTTCATCGACATTTGAGAGACAGAAAAGGCAAGTGTTGAATCTTTCTTCCCACAGAACAAGCATGAAGGAAATATAGAAATTTGAGGTTGTTTAACACTAGTAGAAGTAAAATTGCAACTCAATTATCAACTATTTTCTACATGGATTTCCCCTAAAATAACAAAAAGGAAAAACACATAAGTCATTTGTCCCACCTTCTTTGTCGCTAACAGGTGAGGACACAATGGTGGAGGCCGCATGCCGCAGCTACCTTCTCCGACGCTAGGCACCGCAAGACGTGGCAGTTAGAGACATCTGCTCTGCTCCCTCGGTCACTATGCTGACTCCAGATCTGGATGGAACTGGGCCTCCTTTGTCGTTTGGGCTGTAAGGCGCCTTGGCAGCATCCTAGCATTTTGTTCCTCTTAGACGGGGCTTGATCACCTTATGCCGCCTTAAAAACCTTGGGCTCTACATCTACAGGGAACCAGGCATCCTGGCCCATGGCAATTCCAGATCTGGATGGAACCAGGCCTACTGGTTCACAGTTGCCTTAATGCTATCATCACAATTAGCATCTACTGGTCGGCCGTGGGTTGTTTAGTGCGGTCAGCGCAAATGAGCGGATTTGTCTCGTGCGTGCTTTATGCAGTATGAAGGTATACTTTGTCAATCTTGTCGAATTTGTAGTGTTTTTTCTTGTTGTCGACAACTTTACCATGCTTATCTGAGGTGAAGAAAGTATAGAACTAAGAAATATGATCGAACTTAAATGAGCCATGTTAGTAAAGACCAACATTTATCAATGTCCTAGAAATTTTAGAAACATCTGAGTTTGTTTTGCATGCCTATCTTGAATAGCTTCATTTTAGGAGATGGATAATTGTTCTGCAGACAGAAATTTCCCCAACAAGACCAGAAGAAGCAAAAGGTCACGAGAAGTTAGCATTTTTTGTGGAAGAAAAGAATATTCGTAACCACTTAAGGACGAAAAACCATAGTATACAAAACATGCCAACAATCATGGTTTCACTGCTATCTTCCACATCACAAGTTGAGTAGGAGATTATTACCTCGCCAGCAGACGGAACTGAATCAATAATGCAGCAGACGGAACTGAATCAATAATTCAGCTGGGATGATGGATGACGGAACAGAATCAATATTGCGTTGATTGTAGCAATAGTCAACACACACACGGAACCGTATTGTCAAATGCCAGCCTCTCACTGCAGAAAACAAACAAGAATAGCCTGAGGGAATTGGAATATCATGTATCATTTTTACACTGTACCGTGGGGTAACAATACTGAACCAAATGTCCCAGCTAGCTTAATTAACTCTAATGGAGTTCAGCTTACGAACTAAACAACTAGAACAGCAATAAGGACCAGCATAAGATCAGCAATGAACGAACAAAAGCTAACCTTGCTCATGGGCAAAATAGGCTGTGCACGTGAACATGACAGAGATAACTAAAATAGGGGGCACAAGAAGAAGTATATGCCACTGCGACAAATAGATCAGGTCATGCTGCTCAGTACTTCCAACTTGCTTTTTTTACATATGTTACAACATCCATGAGAAATGTTTATACATATCAGAAAAGCTATTCATTAAAATTGGTCGAAAACAACCATCAATTATTCAATACGTCAAAGACAAACATGGCGGAATTGTGATAAACTTCTCTTGTCGCAATAAACTACTAAACTATTATTCTAGCAAACAACATAACCAGTGGCGCAGCTACCAAAAATAAGTTGGGCGGCCCAAACAACCCAAATATTTTCAAATTCTGTAACATATATATTTATATGCTACCAAAATACCAAATGTGCTGCAAAATTGGCAGTAAACAACAGTTGAGTACATTGTTAGACAGTAAACAACAACACTGCGTTTGATGTGAACTTGTAAACTCTAAAAGTGACATTTGTTGTGAACTTGTAAAGTGTAAACAATGCCTTGCACAGTATAAAACTATAAAGGGTAAAGAACAAGATCTTGAGTGGATTGTTTATCCTAATGGGGGATTTAGGGGATAATTCAATGAACAATGACCTAAGTGGAATTTAGGGGAATAAAACTGGGAATGATTCAAATCAATTTGACTGTGAAGCTTGCAGGGATTGAGATAAGTAGTGATTCTGATGGATTGAGAGAAGGCACTGGCCAGCTTGGTGTCTTGGTCGCCGGCTCGCCGCTGCGTGGCCGCGTGGTCGGCTGACTAGCTGTGTGCGGTGGGTGGTGTCTGATTGGGCGTCCTCTTGGGACTTTGGGAGGAAACTGATGTGTGTGATGCTCCGGCAGCTGATGTGTGCTTGTGGTCACCCGGCCAGACCCTAAGCTCTGTATGACTGCCAATGCTACGTTTTTTTTAGGCGACACTGTGAGTTCTACGAGTGCGAGGCTGCTGCGTTCCTGCTCTGTGTTGGTGTCGGTCAGTGTTGCGGTTTGCAGTAGTGAACTAGTAATGGTCTGGGCTATATATAACTTTATTTTGTTCAGTCTTGGGCGGGCCACGGCCCATTCGGCCTTGACGAAGCTCCGCCAGTGAACATAACTGGTGATAAAAGAACATGACTATTTGTAAAAGCCATTAGAAAAGACATATATTAATGAAACCAAGCGACAAGTTACATACAAATAAAAGAGGAAATGAAAACAACATCAACACTAAAAATAGAAAAAAGAAATCTTGAAATAAGATGAAACGGGAAGCAAAATGAAAGTAAACACTAACAGAAAAAAGAAAACAAAAGAAAATTGATCCCGAGGGTTCGCTATTGCTCTTGCTAGTCTTGCATATCGACTGTATGCGCGGTGACCAGCGGATTTCTCTGGTCAACCGGCGGATGCAGCCAATTACCAGATCACCTTCCTCGTGTAAGTCAACCTTGCCTCCTCGCCACAAGAATACAAAGTAATGTGCAAAAGTCAAAACACAGTCACGTTGGTCCAAATCACTGTCCTTAAGCGGAGATAATGATTTACTGCCCCAACGCAAGCTCCAACTCTCTAAGGTCCAAAACCCAAAAATCACTTTTGATTTTCGTTTTGGAAATTCGAAAATTAGATATATATATACAGTTACAAATCGTGTTTAACGAACAGTATATATCTGTACGAAAAATCTACTCGTAGGCCATATAAATAATATCCCGGTGCTTCAAGCCCCCCGTTAAGGCCGGTCTTGTCTAATTACTTCAAGGAGACCGGGCTATGGATATCAAAAATCTCCAGATGGGTGTGTGGGTGTGTGCGTGACCTAGGGTTCTTACGCTTGTGCGGAGGGGATGGGGGAAAGGGAAGCATTGGGCTGAACCAGAGAGGGCGGCAGGCATAGATACCTGACGAAACGGATAAGGAGAGACGCCGATGATGGCGACGGAGTCGGCGCGGCACGCGGCGGCTGTCCCCGACGACTGCGCCGCACTCTCTGTTTACTGGCAGGGCAGGGCAGGGCAGCACGTGTAGGCAAAGTGGGGATGTGCTGAAGGCCTGAAGCGGACAGCTTGTGTTGGGCTTGGGCCTCATCGGTGCTACCAAGTTAATAAGACAAGCTCGCACCGTTTTAGTGTGTCTGCTGGTTTTTCGTTTTTTCTCTTTCCTTGTTTCCAACTATAGTTTTTCTGCTGGTTTTGTTTTCATTTTTGTTCTATTCTGGATTTCATCCGGGTATATTTTTTAGTTCCGTTTCACTTTTTATCTTGTTCTTTATATATTTTCTGCCTAAATTAATATTGTACATGCAATGTGTTGCTCTTTTTTGTGTGAAAAGGATCTAGAAATATTATAATAGTTTAGCAGAAGTACGCCGTGTCCTCAACATAATAAAAATTACATTTACCTGCCAAGACCATGGAACGACCACTACCGCCACGAGCCATTGAGGCGCCGCTGTCGTCTCTCCCCTATTGGAGCAGACCTAAACTTATCAATGACAACCAGGAAGTCTTCATGCACATGAGTATAAGGACCAGCATCCTACAACTGTAGTCATCGCCGTTGAATTCTTGAATCGGTCCGATGCATTTGACGCCATATGTCGTCGTCGCAACCACATGTGAGAAATCCTTACTTGGTCACCCCGAGGACACAACTGAAATCTACGCCCGAGCTCCATCGAATATGTTCTAATATATGGACTTGAGGAGAATCGGAGCCCAGAAGACCAACTCAAAGGTGAGACGCCACCATCCGCCTAAACGTTGTGCATGTGAGAACAACAAACTTAAACTACTAGCCGAAGCCAAGACATCGGGATTCCCCTTCCGTCATCGACCGCCGGGGCAGCAAGCAAAAGGGCAGAGAATCCACGGGCTGGCCGACGGAGCTGGAAGCGATTAGATCTATAGCCGCCGCTGCCACTTGCGTGGAGTACAGGAAAAGATAGTCGTGCAACATGTTGCTCTTACATACTAGTTTCTTCAAATACATTGACATTCTCATTGATCGAATTGTACTTCTGCTTATTGTGTAGGCTTTTACATTAATAACCTACCTCATTTTTTAGTTCTTTCTTCCGATTTGCCTTTTGTGTGTGTGCGCACGCGGGTGAAAATGCTTAATGCGCGAGTTCCGCCAGGATCGCATCAGGCGATCGGAGGAGGCGACTGGGATCCCTTGCGCGCCGCCGGTGACACCGCCGGTTCCCTCTCTCTCCGTCGGCCGCTCCGGTGGCGGGAGGGAGGGGGAACCCCGGGTCTGTTCTCTAGGTGGGTGTGTGGTAGGGTTAGGGTTGAGGGAGACGTTGCCGAGGCCGTTGCGGTGGTGTCGCGTCGGAATAAGTTTCTCCGTGCTCCGTTCGCGGTCAGGCGAGGCTTTTGCCTTCGTCTAGGAGCCAGTGGTGTTGGGGATCCCCGAATCTCGTCGAGCTCGCGGGCTATGGTGGTTGGAGGTCCATCGGCACTGGTCGTTTGGATCCTCAGATGGGCGATGGATGTAGGGAGACGAAGACCTTTCTTCTTCCTTATTGGTATGATTTGCTGCTGTTCTTCTCCTTCCTCTGCGCTGATGCTGGTGGGAGATCCTGCTTTGTCCGGGCGGATGGCCCGGCCGCGGTGCTGGACCGGTTGGATGACTCGAGTTCTCTTCCTTTCGGAAGGGACACTTTTCGCGGTACTCAAAGCCAAAGATGGCGACGGCTGTTGCAAGTGTGTTGGATAGATGTCCATGCCCTCTCAGCGATGGTGTCAAGAAAGGAGGAAGCAGCGTGGCAGCAATTGTACCGTGGTCGAAGATGATGACCTGTTTGCGACTGGTTGCAGATCCTTCTGCTGCAGGAATCTTCTCTCAAGATTCAGGGATGATGACACAAGGCTCCGGAGATCTTCTTGTGTTATGGTTGTCTTAGGGTACTCTAGGTGTTCATGGTCCTTTGTGTTTGCGTTTCAGTGTGCTTGTAAGAGTCAACTACTTTGTACTGAATCGTAATTTGAATGAAGAATTTCTCAAAAAAAATTTGTCCATACCTTATGGACAATCTGATTTCACCAAATTGGTGATGTCATTGGCTCAAAACAGATTTGCTATATCCCTCGGTGGAGCAACCATGTTATGTCATCCTTTTAAGGAATTTCAATTGATGCTTAGTGATCACACTGAGAGAAAATCATCTCTTCAATATTCCGTGTCTCGAAATAGACCAAATTGCCAATTATATTTGAGATGTCCCAACTAATTTGTAGACTCGTACTAAGGAGAAGCCTCCTAACATCAAATCCAACATGAGCTCGGAATCTAGTGCGGAATACTTATGGCTCCACTAAATTCACAAAATTCGTGCCCCCTCCTTTTCTCGGAAATTATCATGTTCCAGTGGTAGATGGAACAAACGCCTCATCATGAGCATGCTCATGGGCTCGGTGGTAAATGCATTATGCAGATTGTGCTTTTCAATGGTCTTATTTTGTCCCTGATTTTTCTCAAGGTTCGACATAATACAACTAGCACCTCAGTTCATCATGCACAACGTAGAAACTTCCTGTAGAGAGGAAATTTTTATTAGCTTGTGTGACAACGCATGGTTAGTGTTATGTGGAAATACACTTTGTCATGCTTGTCCTCTCGGTACAATGACCAATTTTACACTTTAGTTATACCAAACGCACGTCGTACTACTTTTGATGTATCCCCGTAATAACTCAGCCTTTGAAGGCCACCATTTGATCAAATGTGAGTTTGGAAAATAGTAGTGCGGCCAATAGGGGCTCCCAAATCACAAAGCTTACATGTAGTGCGGGCTGCTGACAAATAGATACAAACCCTGTAATGCTTATCGAGATATGAAGATTCTATAGTAGAGATGAATCAATTGGCAAGGCGGATCTACAACCATTGTGCGAGTGAGAACGTCCATAGTGACTAGGGATCTGTTAGTGGAGATGATAGCATCACCATAAATATATTTGACAACAACCATTTTGTCTAAAATACTTGGAGGGCCCAGGACTATTAGGATAAGCGAGATCAATGACCTCCGATATGTTTCCATTGTTTGAGTTGGCTGAGCATGACCGGTCACACTTCCTAATAATAACACACCCTCCGTTCCATAATGTAGTGCATACATAATTTTTTCAAAAGTCAAACTTTGACCAAATTTATAGAGAAAACTATTTATATCTACAATACCAAAAATATAAAATATGAAACTATATCTTATGATGAATCTAATGATATATGTTTGGCATTCTAACCTTAAAATGTTTTTCTTCGCAAACTTTGTGAATATTTGTGAGGTTTGACTTATAAAAAAAATTCCATATGAAGTACATTATGCAACGGAGGGAGTAGGTGCGAAGGGCATGTCTAAGGTAGATTTGATTGAGTTGAATGGCTATGAATGCAAGGTGGTCACGATTGCACCCGACAGGACAATAATGGAGTAGAACAACCCATCTGATAGGTCTGCTTAGCCTTGGCGGTCCAAAGATGACATGTAGCATGGAGATGGGGGGTTGGAGCTCCTATCGATGTTTTGCATAGCATTAACTTCAAATTATGCATTAAAAATCATCAATTTAGGGATAAAAAATATAGCAATAGACTCCGGTTAAATATATATAATATGAGTACTATTTTAATTCACATAGTAGTACTAGAACCATTGAATTATAGTAACATTATAAAAATGTTTGTAAAACTATAAACATTATATACAACTGAGTAAGTACTAAAGTATTGTTATCCAAATGTCCATACGCCTCAAGAATAATTGATGATGCCAAAGTTCATCAACATTTGAATGAAAAAAGATAAATGTTGTATTTTTCTTGCCACAGAACATGCATGAAGGCAATATTGAAATTCTTAGATGTGTTGCATTGATATTTGTAAACCCTTGAATTTTCTAGTATTATTTTATATAGTATAGAAACAAGTAGAAGATCAACTAGTATTTACCAAAACTTTCTATCGAATAAATAATAAAAAAGGGTAAGTTGTTTATCATACCTTCTAAGGTGCTGACAAGGTAGGGGGGTGTCAAGTGGTTTACACCACAACTACCTTCTATGATGCGGGTCATAGTAAGATGAGGCCGTAGGAGATGGTAGGGTGATTTTCTCTCTCACTATGCATTGTGTTGGCTACAGATCTAGGTGGAATCGGGTGTCCTGGCATGCGGTTGCGGCGAATCTGGATGGAGCAGAAGTACCAGCTCACGCAGTTGCCTCAAAATATGATCTACCGCTGAAACATGGGCAGTTATAGAGTAGTGATCAGCATGGATATGGAGGGGACAGGGAGGACCGCGTGTAGAGAGAGAGAGTGAGTGAGAGAGAGAGAGAGATGTGCGAGCTTTATCATGCTCTCTCTCTATCTCTCTGAGTTGAACAAAGTCCAATGTCCAAAAACTTAGAAAAGGCATCAACATTATATGAGCCATGTTAGGAAAGAGTAAAATTAATACACGTCCTACAAATTTTAAAAATAAAATGTATGCATGTTCATCTACTACATTGTAGAAAAGCTAGGGCTCGGTAGAAGGATCCTAATGAATCTTTGTCAAAGAAACATGCCACGGATAGTTGGCGAATTCCCTAAGTGCGGGTGCTATGGTCGTCTTTTTTCCATTTTACTTGTGTGTTACAACATTTTTTTATTTCATCTTGTTTATACTTTATTCTTATTTTCCTTTTCCTGTTCATTTTCTTTTTCATTTTTCATTTTATTTTTTCCATCATTCAATCTAACTTTATGACATGAATATAAATTTTTATCCATGACGATTTTTCTGAGATGAGCTGAACATTTTTTGTTTCTTTTTTGAGACATGAAATTTGGATACATTATTATTTTTTATAAGTAATTCAAATATGTGATGAACATTTCCCAAATACTTGGTAAATATTTTTACAATATGCAACGAATAATTTTCTGAATATGTTCATGCACATTGATTGTTAATACAAACAAATATATTTTAAACGACACATTTTTGAAATATGTGACGAACTTTTCTTATATACAGGATGAATCTTTTCAGAATATGTGATGACCATATTTACAATATGAGATGAACATATTTTCAATATGAAAGAACATCTTTTATGTAGCATATGTAATTTTTTTTCATTTTTTGCAATATAGTTTTTTCCATTGAAACCCTATTGTACTTTTTAAAAATATTTAAAATAAAACATTAGTAAAAATATAAATCTAGTTGAAAACTGGACATGGGTCCATATGATTGCTTGGATGCATCATCTACAGTCACTTAGGGAGGATTAGTGTGTTGAGCACGAAGATGGAGGGGAGGGGGAGAGCATATGCGACACAATAGGAAGAAATTAAGGTTCCGGCTCTGAGTCCTCATTTTCTTGCCATCTACAAGATATGAAAATGATCAGGATTTTCATCGAATTGGTAGACATGACCATTCCATAACCACATCCTCTATGGGTTCGCTGATATCGTGGCCGGCTAATATGTTTCTCGCCAAACAAAAACATCCACACCAACTTCTTCAAGCCTCCATCTGCCACTCGCACATACTTTGCAGGTTCAGTCGATAGCAGGATGGAATTATCTTCCTTATTAGAACCAAGTAGGGGAAGCGTGTCTTCGCAATGCACCATAATGTTGGAATGTGTCTATAGGTTCATATGATCTCTGCAAGCATCTTTTAGTACCTAAAAGAGAAAACTAATGTGCCGAGTGCACGTCATACATTTTCTTATGAATCCATGTAATAGCCTAGCCTTTGAAGGCCACCATATCTTGGTTCAAATTTGAGTTTAGAATATCACATTGCATCCAAGAGGGGTGCCCCAAATCACAAAACCAGGCATCATGGGCCATTGAATAATAGATATGAATCCAGAGATGCTTTTGGATATATGAAAGTTCTAGAGTAGAGCTGAACCAATGGGCAAGGTGGAGCTGCAGCGCATTTGAGAACTGCCATTTTTCCAAAAATACATGGAGGGCTACAACAAGACAAACGAGTATTAGGACATGTGGGATCAATGAGCACCCATGTGTTCCCATTATCTGAGTTTACTAGGCAGGTCTCGTCATCATAGTTCCTGAATATAATAGATGGGAAGAGCATGCTGAAGATAGATTTGACTGACATGAATGTACTATAAGATGAATCTTTTCAAAATATGTAATGACCATATTTACAATATGAGATGAACATATTTTTAATATGAAAGAAAATCTTTTATGTAGCATATGTAATTTTTTTCATTTTTTGCAATATAGATCTTTCCATTATAAAATTGTTGTACTTATTAAAAATATGTAAAATAAAACATTCCTAAAAATAAAAATCCAGTTGAAAACTGGACATGGGTCCATATGATTGATTGGATGCATCATCTATGGTAACTTAGGGAGGATTAGTGTGTTGAGCATAGAGATGGAGGGGAGGGGGAGAGCATATGCGAAAAAATAGGAATAAATTAAGGTTCCGGCTGTGAGTCCTCATTTTCTTGCCATCTACAAGATATGAAAATAATCGGGATTTTCATCCAATCGCTAGACACGACCATTCCTTAACCACATCCTCTATGGGTTCACTAACATAGTGGCCGGCTAATACATTTCTCGCCAAACAAAAACATCCACACGAACTTCTTGAAGACTCCATCTGCCACCCGCACATACTTTGCAGGTTCAGTCGATAGCACGATGGAGTTAGCTTCCATATTAGAACCAAGTAGGGGAATCGTGTCTACGCACGGCACCTTAATGCCGGAAGGTGTGTACAGGTTCGTATAATCTCTGCAAGCAACTTTTATTATGTAAAAGAGAAAAATAATGTGTCGAATGCACGTCATACATCTTATGATGAATCAATGTAATAGCCCAGCCTTTGAAGGCCACCATATCTTGGTTCAAATGTGAGTTTAGAATATCACATTGCATCCAAGAGGGGTGCTCTAGATAAAAAAAAACAGGCATCATGGGCCATTGAATAATAGATATGAATCCAGAGATGCTTTTGGATATATGAAAGTCCTAGAGTAGAGCTGAATCAATAGGCAAGGTGGAGCTGCAGCGGTAGTGCGTATCAACATGTCCATAATTAATGGGGATATGTGAGGGGAGAAGATAGCATGGCCACAAATGCATTTGACAACTGCCGTTTTTTCCAAAATACATGGAGGGCTACAATAAGACAAAGGAGTATCATGACATGTTGGACCAAGTAGCTCCCATGTGTTCCCATTGTTTGAGTTTACTAGGCATGTCTTGTCGTCATAGTTCCTGAATATAATAGATGGAAAGAGCATGCCGAAGATAGATTTGACTGACATGAATGTGGCATACCAACTAGGGCATGTGGCAATGAATGGAATAAGGTCACAGATTCAAACCAGCAGGACAATGATGGAGTAGAACAACCTCGGGGTCCAAACATGACGTGGAGCATGCAGATGGGGGTGTTGGTGCTCCAGTTAATGTTTTGCATTGTATTAACTTATAGTTGTACATTAGGGATCATCAATTTAAGGATAGCATTTATAGTAATGGACTCTTAGTTAAATATATTATATATTCCCTATCACCACTGTCATTCACCTAGTACTACTACAACCGTTAATAACTATAGCAACATAGTGAAATGCTTATGAAACTAAAAACATAATACATAATTGAGTAAATATTATAATACTGCATCAAAATATGCATGCGCTTCAAGAAAAATATATCATGACAAATGTCATCCTCATTTGAAGTAAAAAAGAGGCAAATGTTGCATTTTTCTTGCCATAGTACATGCATGAAGGCAATACTGAAATATTGAGATTTTTCTACATTGATATTCGTAAATCCTTGAAATTTTTTGTATTGTTTCGTATAGTATAATTTTTTGAGAATCTACTACTTTTGAGCTAAAAGTTTCATGAAAAATAAATAAGAAAAAGGGTAAGTTTATCATCATACCTTATTGGGTGCTCACGAAGGAGGGTGTAGTGGTGGAGAATGTAGCTACCTTTTGCGATGCTAGTTATGGTAAGATATGGCCGTTCAAAACTGTGACATGGTTTGTTGCCTCACTATTCAATGTCTTGGCTCCAAAACTTTGATGTATTGGCCCATGGTGAATCTAGATGTGGACACAACTAGGCTCCTGACGTATGACTCCTGATCTGGATAGAAGCAGAAGTGCTAGACCAGACTGTTTCCTCAAAGCATCATCTACCACTCAACCATTGGCAGTTTTAGCATAGTCAACATGGATTTGGAGGGGCAGAGGGGAGGGGGGGGGAGAGAGAGAGGATGCGTAGGCTCTCTTTTCGTGTATTTAAGGTGAACAAAGTAATGTCCAGAACATGCAAAATGCATCAATGTTATATGATCCCCGTTAGCAAAGAGGAAAATTTATACATGTCATACAAATAAAAAAACAAAAATTTGATTTTTTTTGGCTATAACCTTGTTGAGAAGTTCAGGCTCAGTATAGGATCCCGATGAAACCTACTCCTAGCACCAATAGGGGGATAGTCCGCGAATAGCCTAAGACATTCTATGGTTGTCCTTTCCCCCTTTTTTCTTGTGTGTTTAAATGGATTTTTTTGTTTCTTCTAGTTTAGCCTTTCTTCTTTTCCTTTACCCGTTCATTTTTTTCGTTTATCTATAGATTTTTTGTACTTTTCTAACTTTATGGCATGAATATCATTTTTTATCGATGAAGATTTTTCAAATATGAGTTGAATAATTTTCGTTTCTTTTTTATCATGCATGAAATTTTATTACATTAATATTAATTATACATAATTCAAATATGTGATGAACATTCTCCAAATACATGATAAACATTTTTATAATATTCAATAAATATTTTAGAAATACTAGATGAACATTTTTTGTTTATGTTTTCCATATAATAAATCATATTTATACATGACCCTCTTTTAAATATGCGATGAACATTTTTTTTAAATTGGTGATGAATTCTTCTAGAATATGTAATGTCCATAGTAAAAATATGAGGTGAACATATTTTAAATATGGATATACATATTTTTATTCATTTCCTACAATATTTTGCCATTTATAACATTATTTTCTTTAAGAAAATATGTGAAATAAAAAAATGACAATCCAGTAGAATATTGGATATGGGCGCATACAGTTGCTTGAATGTATTGTCTACAGTTAGTTAGGTAGAGTTAGGGTGGTCAATGCGAGGTGGAGCGAAGGGGGAGGAAGAGGTGAATAAATTAAGTTTCTATCTCCCAAATGAAAGTACTCGATTTCATCCAACTGGTAGATATGGCCACCTCATAACCCTATCCTCTCTGTGTTCACTAAGCATTGCTAATAAGTTTCTCCCCAAAGAAGAACATCCACTTCTTCAAGCCTCCATCTTTCACCCTCACATACTTTGTAGGTTAGGTCAAAAGTCGTTGGAGAAGGCTGCCCCGTTATAACCATCATGGAGAATGTGTTTTCACAAGCCACCAAATCTCTGGGAAGCATGAGCGGTTCCATATAATCTCCATACGTGACTTTTAGTACCTCAACAAGAAACTGGTGTGTATAATGCATGTTGTACATCTATTGATGTATCCTCGTGTTGACCTGGTCTTTGAAAGTCACCATCTCTTGGATCTAATGTGATTATAGGAAATCAGAGTGTAACCAAGAGGGACTTCCAAATCACCACGCGTACATGGAGTGCAGGCTGTTGACAAATAGGGAATCTAGTGACGCTTCTAGATATATGAAGGTTCTATTGTAGGGTTGAATCAATTGGCAAGGTGGAGATATAGTCGTAGTACGAGTGAAACTGTCCATATCACCTAGGGATCTACAGGGGAGAATATGGCATGACCATGAATACATTTGATAACCGCCATTTTGTCGAAATTACTTTGATGGCTCAAGAGACACAAAGGAGTGCTAGGATATGTGGGAGCAATGAGCTCCTATGTGTTTCCGTTGTCTGAGTTTGTTGAGCATGTCTTGCCGATACAGTTCCTGAAAATAATAGGTGGGAAGAGAGTGAAGAACTTAGATGATTCTAATGAATGCGGCATAGCAACTAGAGCAGGTGGCTAAAAATGCAAGAAGGTCATGGATTCAAGCCAACAATACAATAATGGAGTAAAATAAACCATCTAGTAGGTCTGCACATGCTTGGAAGTCCAAACATGACACACACAAGGGAGATGAATCCGTTGGTTCTCCAGTTGATATTTGACATGGTATCCACTTCAAATTCGGCATCAGGGATTGCCAATTGGAGGATAAAAAATATTGAAATGGAGTCAAGTAAATATATAATAGAAATATTATTTTCATTCACCTAGTAGTGGTCGAATCAAATATAATTATAATAAAATGTTAAAAATGTTTGTGAAACTACAAACATAATGCAAGATTGAGTAAAAACTAAAATATTGCCATCCAAATGTGCATGCGTATCAATAATTATCATGATGATGAATTTCGTTAGCATTTGAAATAAAAAGGCAAATGTTCCCTTTTTCTAGCCACGGAAGATGCACGAATGCAGTACTGAATTTATGAGACTGTTTTACATTTATATTTGTAAACCATTAAACTTTTACGTATTCCTTTATATAGTATGAAATTAACTCGAGGATCAACTACTTTTACCTAATTTTTTCGTGGTAGAACATAAAATGGTAAGTTGTTCATCATACCTTCTTCGGTGCTCACAAAGGAGGGTGCAATGGTGGAGATTGCAACAACTTCATGTGATGCTAGTCGGATAGGATGTGACCTTTCAAGATAGTGGGATGCTTTGCTCCCTCACTATTTAGTGTGTTGGTTCTAAATCTAGGTGGAATCAGGTGTCCTGGCCTATGTGGTGGCTAACAATTTAGCGACAACTATGCTCCTTACCTAGGACTCCAGATCTGGATGGATGCAGGATTACAAGCCCTCATAGTTTCCTCAAAGTATCATCTATCGCTCAACCATGGATGATTTTAGCGTACTTAGCATGGAGATGGAGGCGAAGGGGGGAGAGCTTGTGTGGCAAAAGGGAGGGACAGAGAGATAGGGAGAGAGATAAAGAGAGAGGGACTCTGAGGTGAAGAAAGTCCAATAACCAGAACCTATAAAACGAATCAACCTTATATGAGCTATGTTAGGAAATAGCAAAATTTATACATGTCCTACAAATTTTGAAAATAGAATTGATAAATTTTCTCCTACAACCTTGTAGCTAGAAAATCTAGGGCTCAGTAGAAGGACCCCAATGAATTCTACTCCTAGCACCAGGCAGGGAATTATCGGTGAATTTCCTAAGCCTGGGTGCTATGGCCATCTTTTTTATTTTTTCTTGTATGTTTAACATTTCTTGTTTCATTTCTCGTGGTTTAGAATTTTTTTATATCATTTCCTATTTATTATCTTTTAAATTTATCATTTGAATTTTTTTCTTTCTGTTATTCCAACTTTATGACATTAATATAACTTTCATCCATGAAGACTTTTCAAATATGTGTTGAAATTTTTCCAAATACACGATAAACAATTTTTTGAATATGGAATGAATAGTTTCTTGAATACTTGATGAACATCCTTTTTTCCAATACACTAAAATATATTTCTGCATGCCATACTTTAGAAAAAATGTGATGAACACTTTCCGAATACACGAGATATTCTTTTGGAATATGTGATGACCATATTAAAAATATGAGGTAAACATATTTTTAATACGGACGGACATCTTATATACATGAACATGTACATTTTCTCTGCAATATAGTTGTGCCATTCAATGTTTATATTTTCTTAAAAATACCTAAATTAAATGAATCTAAAAAATTGAAAATCTGGTTGAAAACTGGACATGGGGCCATACGATTTATTGGATGTTGTCTACTAGTCAGTCAAGGAGGATTAGCATGGTTAACGGAGAGGTGGCTGAGGGGAGGAAGAAAGCATGCATCACGAGAGCAAGAAAAAAAGGTTCTGGGTCACACTCCTCATTTTTGTTGCTATCTACTGGGTATGAAAATACTTGAGATTTTTAATCCAACTGGTAGATATGGACACCCCATAACCCAATCTTCTCTAGCTTCACTAAGCAACGTGGCTGGCCAATACATTTCTCGCCCAAGAACAATGTCCACTTCTTCAAGCCTACATCTTCCACCATCATATATTTTGCAGGTTTAGTCAAAAAGTCAGCGTAGAAGGCTTTTCCATTACAACCAAGTAGGAGAAGCATGTCTTTACAAGCCTTTAAATTACTGGAAAGCATGTACAGATACATATAATCGCTACAACCAACTCTAAGTACCTCAACAAGAAACTGATGTTCCAAATGCATGTTTTACATATTTTGATGTATCCTCATAATGACCCAGCCTTTGAAGGCCACCATCTCCTAGATCAAATGTGAGTTCAGAAAACAACAGTGCGATCAATAGGGATCCCAAATAACCGAGCGTACAGGAAGTGCCGACCGCTAACAATTAGATATGAATCTATTGATGCTTCTGGATATATGAATGTTCTATAGTAGAGATCAATTAGTTTGCAAGATGGAGCTACACTTGTAGTGCGAGTAAGCATGTTCATTATGACTAGGGGTTCTGATGAGGGAGAACATATCATCACTATGAATACATTCGACAAGTACCATGTTTTCCAAAATACTTGGAGGCTCAAGCTAAATAACAGAATATTGGATATGCAGGATCATTATGCTCCCGTGTGTTAACATTGTTTGAGTCCACGGAGCTTGAATCACGGGCAAAGTTCCTAGAAGTAATAGGTGGGAAGTGTGTTCCTAAGATATATTTAAATTATATAATTGTGACATAACAACTTGAGCTGGTAGTTATAAATGCAGGAAGATCACAAATGGAACCAATCAGGCCAATGATGGGGTACAATAAGCCATGTCATAGGTTTGCCCAGGCTTGGGTTGGAAACATGATCTGGAGCATGGAGATGGGAGTGTTGGAGCCCCAGTTGATGTTTTGCATGTTATTGACTTTGAATTGTACATTAAGGGTCATCAATTGAAGTGTAACAATTATAGTAATGGACTCTAGTGGAATATATAATATAAATTAATGTCACTACTTTCATTCACAAGTACGAATACAACCATTGATAATTATAGAAAAAAGGGGCAAGTTGTTCATCGTACCATCTTCAGTGCTCACAAGGGAGGGGTGGAGTGGTGGACACCGCCACTACCTTTTGTGATACTAGTTGTGGTAAGATGTGACCGTTGTAGATAGTGGGGTGGTTTTCTCCATCGATATTCGTTGTTGGATGCAGCTCTAGACAAAACTAGGCTCGTGACCTATGACTCCAGATAGGGATAGAAGTAGATGTACTAGCCCGCATAGTTTGCTGAAGGCATCATCTACCACTCAACATGATACGGAGGGGAAGAGGGGACGAGAGGGTGTATGAAGAGAGCGGGCGATATATATATATGAGAGAGAGAGAGGGAGAGAGAGGGAGAGAGAGAGAGAGAGAGAAGTTGTGCGTGCTTTATTGAACTCTCTCTCCATGTCCTTAATGTGAATAAAGTCCGTCAATGTTATATAAGCCATGTTAGGAAAGAGTTAAATTTATACATGTCCTATTACAAATTGAATAAAATTATAAATTTTTGGTTACTACATTGTTGAAAAGCTAGGGCTTAGTAGAAGGATACCTACGAATTCTACTCCTAGCACCAGTCAGGGATAGTGGGTGAATAACTATGTGCGGGTGCTATGGCCATCCTTTTTTCCTTTTTTTCCTAGTGTGTTTAAACTCCTTTTTGTTTCTTCCGATTTAGCCTCCCAACTTTCCTATTCGATATAATTTTCTGATTTTCAGTTGAACTTTATTTACTTTCTTTGATTCTTACTCGATAACTTGAATATAATTTTCTATCCATGAAGATTTATAAATATGATTACAATATTTCTCATTTCTTTTTCTGTTATATTACATTTTATTATATTAATAGTTTTTATACATAATTCAAATATGTGATGAATATTTTCCAAATATGTGATCAACATATTTAGAATATGCAATAAATATTTTCTGAATACTAGAGGAACATCTTTTTTCATAAAATAAAACATATTTATATAACATTTTTAATTATTTTATGATTTTTCTAAAAATAGGCGATGCAATCTTCTGGAATATGTGATGCCCACAGTTAAAATATGAGGTCAAATTATATTAAATATCGACGTACATCTTATATGCATGAACATGTGCATTTTTTTATTTTTTAAAATATATATCTTCAATTTGAAATTTCATTTAACTTTTAAAAGTAATTAAAATAAAAAATCTAGAAATCTAGTTGAAAACCGTACATGGACCCATACAGTTGCTTGAATGCATCGTCTACAGTTAGTTAGGGAAGATTAGGGTGGTCGACGCAGAGGTGGAGGGGAGGGTGTGGAAGAGAGCATGTGTCAATAGAGGAAAAATTTGAGGTTCTGGTTCCCACATGAAAATACTCAAGAATTTCATCCTACTAGTAGATATGACCAACCCATAAACCCATCCTCTCAGGGTTCAGTAAGCATCATGGCTAGCCAATAGGTTTCTTTCCAAATGAGAAACCCACTTCTTTAAAGCCTCCATCTTTCACCCTCACATACTTTTCAGGTTCAGTTGAAAAGTCTATGGAAATGGCTTCCCCATTACAACCATCTTGGAGAACATGTCTTCACAAGCCATCAAATTTCTTGAAAGTGTGTGCGGGTCCATATAATGGCCACAAGCAACCTTTAGTAACCCAACAAGAAAGGTATGTACCAAATGCACGCCATACATCTTTTAAATTATCCTCATAATGACCTGGCATTTGAAGGTCACCATGTTTTAGATCAAATGTGAGGATGGAAAATCGAAGTGCAACCAAGACTGGCTCCCAAATCAGCTAGCGCACATGGGATGCAGGTCACTAACAAATAGATATGAATTCAACGATACTTTTGGAGATATGACTATTCTATACTAAAGATGAATCAATTGCAAGGTGGAGCTTTAGCCGTAGTGCGAGTGAGAACGTCATAGTGACTATGCATGTATCAAGGGAGAAGATATCATGACCATAAGTATAGTTGATCATTACCATTTTGTTCAAAATACTACAAGGTCTCAAGTGACATATAGGAGTACTAGGGTATGTGGGATCAATGAGCTCCCATGTCTTTCCATGGTCTATGTTTGTTGAGCATGTCTGGTCCGTGCAGTTCCTAAAAATAATAGGTGGGAAGAGCGTGCCTAAGGTAGATTTGACTTATGTGAATGTTGCCTACCAACTAGACAAGGTGGCTATGAATGTAAGAAGGTCACGGATTCAACCCAACGGGACAATAATGAAGTAAAATAACCCATCTTGTAGGTCCTCCTAGCCTTGGGGGTCCAAAAATAATGTGGAGCACGTAGATGGGGGTGTTGGCGCTCCAATTGATGTTTCACATGCTATCATCTTCAAATTCGGCAATGGGGATAGCCAATTTGTGGCTAACAACTATAGCAATGGAGTCCAGTTAATACATAATACAAATAATACTTTCATTCACCTAGTTTTACTTGAATAATTAATAATTATAGTAACATGTTTAAAATATTTGTAACTATAAACACAATACACAATTGAGTTAGGACTAAAGTATTGCCATCCAAATATGCGTGCGCATCTGGAATAATCGATGATGACAAATTTCATCAACATTTGAAATAAAAGAGGTAAATGCAGCCTTTTTTCTTCCTATGGAACATGCTTGAAGGCAATATTGATGTTCTCAGATTGTTTTACACTGATATTTGTAAACCCTTGAACTTCTATGCATTCTTTATATAGTATAAACAAAGCTCTACTTTATACATTTTTTGGTGGAAACAACAGATAAAGGGTAAGTTGTTCATCATACCTTCCTCAGTTCTCATAAAGGAGGTTGCAGTGGTGCAGACCGGACTACCTTGTACAATGCTAGTTGCAATAATATATGAGCTCCCATGTTTTTCCATGGTCTAACTTTGTCGAGCATGTCTGGTTTGCATAGTTCTAGAAAATAATAAGTGGGAACAGCGTGCCTAAGATAGATTAGATTTAGAAAAATGATGTGTACGAACTAGACCTGGTGGCTATGAATGTAAGAAGGTCAAGGATTCAACCCACGAAGACAATAATTGAGTACGATAACCGATTTAGTAGGTCCTCCTTGCCTTGGGGGGAAAACATGACATGAGTTATTTTTTGTTCTTAATACACTAAAACATATTTATGAACGACACATTTTTTTACATATGTGATGAACACTTTCTGAATACACGAGTTCTTTTGAAATATGTGATGACCATATATAAAATATGAGGTGAACATATTTTTAATACTGAACAAACATCTTAGATGCACGAATATTTATATATTTTTTTCATTTTTTGCAATATAATTTTTCAATTCGAGTATTTATGTTTTCAAAATATCTAAAACAAAAATTCCAAAAAAAGGAAAATTTAGTTGAAACCCGTACATTGGCCCATACAGTTGCTTTGGTGAACAGACAACCGAACAGTTAGGAAGGATTAGTACGGTTAGCGGAGAGGTGCAACTGTGTGGGAGGAAGAGAGCATGCACAACGAGAGGAAGAAATTTTGGTTCTGGGTCACACTCCTCATTTTTTTTGCTATCTACTACTCCCTCCGTTCCGAATTACTTGTCTTAGATTTGTCTAGATACGGATGTATCTAGCACTGAAATAAGTCTAGATACATTTTTATCTAGACAAATCCAAGACAAGTAATTCGGAACGGAGGGAGTAGGTTGAAAATAATTGAGAATTTTCATCCAACTAGTAGGAATGGACATAGCATAACACCATCTTCTCTTGGTTCACTAAGAAACGCGTCTGGCCAATATGTTCCTCGTCAAAAAACGACACCCACTTCTTCAAGCCTCCAGCTTGCACATGCAAATAATTTGTAGGTTTAGTCGTAAAGTCGATACAATAGAAGGCTTCCTTATTATAACCAAGTAGGAGAAGTGTGTCTTTCCATGCCACCAAGTTACTGGAAAGCGTGTACGTGTACATATAATCGCTGCAACCAACCCTTAGTACCTCAACAGGAAACTGGGGTGCCAAATCCACGTCTCACATATTTTCTTGTATCCTCATAATGACCCATCCTTTCAAGGCCACCATGTCCTATATCGCATATTGATTTAGAAAGTCATAGTGCAACCAAGAGGGGTCGCAAATCACAAAGCGTGCAGCCGGTCCCGACCATTGAAAAATACGTATGAATCGGTTGATGCTTTTGGATATATGTAGGTTCTACATTAGAGCTGAATAAATTGCCAAGATGGATATGTAACCGTAGCAAGAGTGAGCATGTTCATTCCGACAAGGGATCTTCCGAGGAAGAACATATCATGACTATGAATATATTTGACAACTACTAATTTGTCCAAACTACATGGAGGACTCAAGCGACGCAACAGAGTACTAGGGTGTGTGGGATCAATGAGCTCCTGTGTCTTTCCATTGTTCAATTCTTCTGAGCTAGTTTGGTTGCCAAAGTTTGTAGAAATAATCAGAGGGAAGTGCATGCCTAAGGTATATTTAAGTTATATAAGTGTGGCATACCAACTAGGGTTGGTAGGGATGAATTCAAGAAGTTCACTGGTGGAACTATGATGGTGTAAAATAAACCATGACATAGATCTGCCTATCCTATGGGAGTTAACATGATGAAGAGCATGGAGATGGGGATGTTAGAGCTCCAGTTGATGTATTGCATGGTACCAACTTCAAATTCTCCATTGGGGATCATCAACTTATGGATAATAAATATAGCAACAAACTCTAGTTAAATATGTAACATAAACTGCAATCACTATTTTCATTCACATATAATACTACAATCAATCATCATTATAGTAACAAAGTAAAAATGTTTGTGAAACAATAAACATAGTATACAATTGAGTAAGGACTAAATTATTTCCAAGCATATGCATGAACATCAAGAAAAATGGACCACATTGAACTTCATTAACATTTGAAATAAAATAAGGCAAGGGCTGCATTTTCTTTCCTTGGTAGATTCATGAAAGTGATAGTGAAATTTTGGGATTGTTTTACATTGATATTTGCAAAGCATGATCTAATGTTCAACCATGGGCAGATTTAGCATAGTTAGCATGGATATGGAGAGGATCGGGGTGGAGCATGTGTGACGAGAGAGAGAAAGTGAGAGAGTGAGAGAGAGAGAGAGAGTTTTATCACATTCTCTCTCTCTATCTCTCTATGTCTTGGAGATGAACAATGTCTAGTGCCAAGAACTTATACATATCCTGTAAATTGTAGAAATTAAGTTTATAAATTTTCAAGGACTACCTTGTGAATAATCTTGGGCTCGTAGAAGGATCCCAATGAATCCTACTCCAAGCACCAGGCAGGGGATAGTCGGCGGATTACCTAAGTGGGACTGCTATGGCCATACTATTTCTTTTTTTCCTAGTGTGTTTCAATGTTTTTTTTGTTTCTTCTAGTTTAGCCTTTCCTTTTTTCCTATTTGTTGTTTTTGTTTATTAGTTGATTTCTTTCTTCTAATTTTTGCTCTGTGGCATGAATATAATTATTTATCATCAATATTTTACAAATAAGAGTTGAAAATATTTTCATTTCTTTTTAATACATGGAACTTAATAAAATAATATTTTTATAAGTAATTCATATATGTGAGAAACATTTTACAAATACGTGATTAAATTTTTTTATTATACAATGAATACTTTTTTAAATACTCGATGAACATATGTTTTCTTTTCAATACACTCAAACATAATTACACATGACACATTTTAAATATGTCACGAACACTTTTTAAATACGCAATGAATTCTTTTGGAATATATGATGACCATATTTGAAATATGAGGTGATCAGATTTTCAATACAGATGGAGATATTATACGTGCAAACATGTAGCTTTTTTCATTTACGCAAATACGTGCTCCATTTCAAACTTTTTTTTACATATGTAGAATGAAAAGTTCCAAGAAAAATGAGAATCCCAACGAAAACCCGACACAGGCCATATGGTTGCTGCATTGCATTCTCTACCAGTTAGTTAGGGAGGATTAGTGTGGTTATCGTACAGGTGGAGGTGAGAGGAAGGAAGATAACATGCGCCATTCGAGGAAGAAATTAAGGTTCTCTCTCACAGTCCTCATTTTTGTCACTCTCTACTGGGTTTGAGAAAACTCAAGAATTTAACCCCTTCAGCTTTGAGTTCACTAAGCATCATGGCTAGCAAATATGTTTCTCTCCAAAGAATATCAACCACATATTCATGCCTCCATCTTCCACCCGGATATTATGTGTTGGTTTAGTAAAAAGATCGATGTAGAAGGCTTCCCCATTACAACGAAGTAGGAGCAGCATGTCTTCACCAGACACCAAATTACCGAAAAGGGTGTACAAGTCCATATAACAGCAGCAAGCAACTCTTAGTGCCTCAACAATAAAGTGATGTGCCAAATGCACAACGTCCATATTTTGATGTATCCTTGTACCGAACCATCTTTTGAAGGCCACCATCTCTTGATCAAATGTGAATTTATAAAATTGTAGTGCAACCAAGCTATTCCAACGGTTGCCTCTCAGTGGCGCGTACAACCTCATGGTGGTGCCGGTCATGGGGAACCATATAATCCAAACCAAATATAGGACACTCCCGTGGCGGCAGCAGGCCACATATTTGTGTTTATAGTGACCACGAGGGAGAAATTTTGTAATGGGGATGAAGGGATCATTGCAGAACCAACTATGGAGAAGGCCGAGCATAGGTGGCATATTGTGGATGGCTCGATAGCGACCGCGAAAGCCATTGTCAGAGAGGAGGCATGATACTTCTCCAACATATCTATAATTTATGAAGCATTCATGCTATATTACTATGTGTTTTGAATGATTATGGGCTTTATTTCCCACTTCTATATTATATTTGGGACTAACCTATTAACCGGAGGCCCAGCCCAGATTTGTTGTTTTATGCCTATTTCAGTGTTTCGAGGAAAAGGAATATCAGACGGAGTCAAAACGGAACGAAATCAACTGGAGAAGTTATTTTTGGAAGGAAAGCCACCCGATGGACTTGGAGTGCACGTCAGGAGATACGGGAGGTGCTCACGAGGGTGGGGGGCGCCCCCCTGGGCGCGCCCCTGCCTCGTGGGACCCCCGTAGCTCCACCGACGTACCCTCTGCACCCATATATACCTACGTATCGTAAAACTTCCAGAACAGAACCTAGACCGGGAGTTCCGCCGCCGCAAGCCTCTGTAGCCACCAAAAACCAATCGGGACCCTGTTCCGACACCCTGCTGGAGGGGGGTCCCATCACCGGAGGCCATCTTCATCATCCCGGCGCTATCCATGACGAGGAGGGAGTAGTTCACCCTCGAGGCTGAGGGTATGTACCAGTAGCTATGTGTTTGATCTCTCTCTCTCTCTCTCTCTCTCTCTCTCTCGTGTTCTCTCTCGTGTTCCCTCTATTGCACGATCTTGATTTATCCCGAGCTTTACTATTGTAGTTGGATCTTATGATGTTTCTCCCCCTCTACTCTCTTGTGATGAATTGAGTTTCCCCTTTGAAGTTATCTTATCGGATTGAGCCTTTTATGAGAATACTTGATGTATGTCTTGCGATCCACTTGATGTATGTTTTGGTGATCAACTTGTGGGTTTCGTGACATTGAGAACCTATGAATAGGGGTTGGCACACGTTCTTGACTCTCTGGTAGTAGCTTTGGGGCACTCTTTGAAGTACTTTTATGTTGGTTGGATGAATCTGAGATGTGTAACACATATCGTATAATCATGCCCACGGATACTTGAGGTGACAATGGAGTATCTAGGTGACATTAGGGTTTAGGTTGATTTGTGTCTTAAGGTGTTATTCTAGTACAAACTCTTTTATAGATCGATCTGAAATAATAACTTTGAGGTGGTTTCATACCCTACCATAATCTCTATGTTTATTCTCCGTTATTAGTGGCTTTGGAGTGACTCTTTGTTGCATGTTGAGGGCTTGTTATATGATATATCTATGTTATTATTGTTGAGAGAACTTGCACTAGTGAAAGTATGAACCCTAGGCCTTGTTTCCTATCATTGCAATATTGTTTACGCTCACTTTTGTCATTAGTTACATTGGTGTTTTTATTATTTCAGATTACAAAAACATTTATCTACCATCTATTTTGCACTTGTATCACTATCTCTTCGTCGAACTAGTGCACCTATACAATTTACTATTGTATTGGGTGTGTTGGGGACACAAGAGACTCTTTGTTATTTGGTTGCAGGGTTGTTTGAGAGAGACCATCTTCATCCTACGCCTCCTACGGATTGATAAACCTTAGGTCATCCACTTGAGGGAAATTTGCTACTGTCCTACAAACCTGTGCACTTGTAGGCCCAACAACGTCTACAAGAAGAAGGTTGTGTAGTAGACATCAAGCTCTTTTCTGGCGCCGTTGCCGGGGAGGCTAGGTAAAGGGTACTCACACTTGGTCAACTAAGCTCTTATTTTGCGCGGTGAGTGCTTGAAGGTATATCTTTAGATCTTGCAATCGAATCTTTTTGTTTCTTGTTTTATCACTAGTTTAGTTTATAAAAGAAAACTACAAAAAAATGGAGTTAAGTTTGTCTCATATGCTTAACCTTTTTAATATCTTTCGTGAGTATAATGAAAAGGATAATTGTGCTCAAGTGCTAGAAGAAGAAATCTCTAAATTGTTTGGCACTAAATATTTGAATGATGAGCATGATTGCAATGTTGTTAGTATGAATTCCTTCAATATCCATGATGCTAATGATATGCAAAGCCACAAGCTTGGGGAAGCTATGTTTGATGAAGATGATATTTTTTGTCCCCCAAGCTTGGATGAGAAAATTTACTATGATGAAAGCATGCCTCCTATCTATGATGATTATTGTGATGACACATATGCTTTAAAGAATAATGATAACCATGAAACATGTCATCTTGATCTTAATTTTCAATCACATGATAGTTATTTTGTTGAGTTTGCTCCCACTACCATCCATGAGAAGAAATTTGCTTATGTTGAGAGTAGTAAATTTTTTATGCAAGTAGATCATGAAAAGAATGCTTTAGGTGCTGGTTATATTGTTGAATTCATTCATGATGCTACTGAAAATTATTATGAGAGAGGAACATATGCTTGTAAGAATTGCAATAATGTCAAGTTTCCTCTCTATGTGCTTAAATTCTTGAAGCTATGCTTGTGTTACCTTCCTATGCTAGTTGATTATTGTTCCCATAAGTTGTTTGCTCACAAAATCCCTATGCATAGGAAGTGGGTTAGGCTTAAATGTGCTAGTCATATGCTTCATGATGCTCCCGTTATGTTTCAATTCTTATCTTTTATGTGAGCATCATTGTCATCATCATGCCTAGCTAGAAAGGCATTAAAGAAAAGCGCTTGTTGGGAGACAACCCAATATTTACCCTTACTGTTTTTTTGTGTCCACATGATTAGGCTACTGTAGTAATCATGTTTTATAGCTTTTGTTTCAATAAAGTGCCAAGTAGAACCTTTGGGAAGACTTGGGTGAAGTTTATATGATCTTGCTGTAGAAAACAGAAACTTTTGCGCTCACGAGAATAGCTGCCATTTTTTACTAAAGACTGCTTTTAGGTTGATTCTTTTTGATGATGATTAATAGACAAATTACTAAGGTCCAGCAATTTATTTCATAATTTTTGGTGTTCCAGAAGTATAAGTTTGATACAGATTACTACAGACTGTTCTGTTTTTGACAGATTCTGTTTTCATTGTGTTGTTTGCTTATTTTGATGCATCTATGGCTAGTATTAAGTGGTATGAACCATAGAGATGTTATAATAAGGTAGATATTACACCAATAGGAATTTAGAATGAGTTCATTACAGTACCTAAGTGGTGGTTTTATTTTCTTATACTAACGGAGCCTACGAGTTTTGTTTTGAGTTTTGTGTGGTTGAAGTTTTCAAGTTTTGGGTAAAGATTCGATGGATTATGGAATAAGGAGTGGAAAGAGCCTAAGCTTGGGGATTCCCAAGGCACCCCAAGGTAATATTCAAGGACAACCAAGCAACTAATCTTGGGGATGCCCCGGATGGCATCCCCTCTTTCGTCTTCGTTCATCGGTAACTTTACTTGGAGCTATATTTTTATTCGCCACATGATATGTGTTTTGCTTGGAGTGTCATTTTATTTTGCTAGTTTTTGCCTGCTGTTAGTTAGAATAATGGTTTGCATCTTTAGTTTCAATAAAAAAGTCAAGGATAGCCTTTGCCATGCTTATTTTGCTAGTATACATGTTGCTGTTTGAAAACAAAAAGTTTACCGCTGTTGCAAAAATTCCCTAGAAAAGTCAGAGAATGTTATCACGTTGAATCTTTTTGCATATTAAACTCTGATAAAGTTATTACTGTGAGAATTTTAGTTCATGATTTTTGGAGTCAGGGAAGTATTGATACTCTTGCATTCTTTACAGATTGTACTGTTTTGGCAGATTGCTGTTATGTTGCATTGTTTGCATATGTTTGCTTGTTTAATGATTCTATTTGAGGATAGGAGTATTAAATATACAGAGGCATTTAGTATGCAATGTTGAATAATAATTTTAGTGATTTGTTACAGTAAAAGATGATATGGTTTTGCATTGGTTTATACTAACCTATCTCACGAGTTCTTGTTGAGTTTGTTGTGAATGTAGCTTTTCATAAAAAGAGAAACCATGATATGAAAGGAATTAAGGAGACAAAAAAGTTCAAGCTTGGGGATGCCCAAAGCACCTCAAGATAATATTTCAAGAAGTCTCAAGCATCTAAGCTTGGGGATGCCCCGGTAGGCATCCCACCTTTCTTCTTCAACAACTATCGGTTAGTATCGGTTGAGCCTAAGTTTTTGCTTCTTCGCATGATTTGTGCTATCCTTGCATTGTCATTTTATTTTGTTTTTCTTGATGCTTGAATACAATACCAAGATCTGAAATTCTTTTTTGAGAGAGAGTCTTCACATAGTTACATAATTATTTAGCTACTCATTGATCTTCACTTATATCTTTTTGGAGTAGTTTTTCATTTACTCGTGTGCTTCACTTATATCCTATGAGTAGATGGTTGAATGAGTTGAATGTCATAAATCTGAAATTATATATGTTTCATTTGCTTATCCCATGGGGAGTAATTACTTCACACCTAAGAAGTAGAGGTTGTAAATTAATTGGCGGTTAGCAAGCATTGTATTAGTCATTTGAACAATTCATGAAAGAATATTGAAGGAAGAGAGATTTCACATATAAATATATTATCATAGACATCTTTTATAATTGTGAGCACTCATTAAGTATGACATGCTAAAGAGTTGATGTTGGACAAGGAAGACAACGTAATGGGTTGTGTTTTCTCGCATCTCAGTTAAAGTATATTGTCATGGATCATTCAAACATGTTGAGCTTGCCTTTCTCCCCTTGCTAGCCTAAATTTCTGTACTAAGCGTGAATACTGCTTGTGCATCCAATATCCTTAAACCTAGTTTTTGCCATGAGTGTCCACCATACCTACCTATATGCGGTATTTACCTGCCATTCCATGTAAATTTGCATGTGCCAAACTCTAAACCTTCAAATTATAATCTGTTTTGTATGCCCGAATTGCTCATGTAGCAACTAGGGGCTGTCAGTGTCTTCCATGCTAGGTGGGTTATTCTCAAGAGGAGTGGACTCCGCTCCTCATTCACGAGAAAGTGGCGGTAACCGGGATGCCCAGTCCCATGATCAAAAAGATCAAAATCAAATCAAAATAATTAAACAAAACTCCCCCAGGATTGTTGTTAGTTGGAGGCACTCGTTGTTTCGAGCAAGCCATGGATTGATGCTTGTTGGTTGTTGGGGGAGTATAAACTTTTACCATTCTGTTTGGGAACCGCCTATAATGTATGTAGTATGGAAGATATTGGAAACTCTTGGTTGTTATGTTGACAATGAGATCATACCTCTCAAAATTATTTATCTCTATTTCAATATTGAGCTCTGGCACCTCTGCAAATCCCTGCTTCCCTCTGCGAAGGGCCTATCTTTTACTTTATGCAAGAGTCAAGGTGATCTTCACCTTTCCCTTTTTCATTTTATCCTTTGGCAAGCACTTCGTGGTGGGGTGATCCTGATATATATATCCAATTGGATGTACGTTAGCATGAACTATTATTGTTGACATCACCCAAAGGTGAATACGTTTGGAGGCAACATTACAAGCCCCAATCTTTCTCTGTGTATGATTAAAACTTCATAACCACAAGTATTGCGTGAGTGTTAGCAATTGTAGAAGACTATATGATAGTTGAGTATGTGGAGTTTGCTATTCCTGAAAATAAGATGAGTTGCAATTGTTTTGATGACTAAGAATGAAGTTTTCTAGTTTTCAAGAATGTTTACGGTCTATGCTTTGACATGTGAATTGCTTGTTACTAGTTCGTGAAAAGTTTTATGAGATGAACTACTGTTATGACATATTATCATGCTAGAAAAGGTGATTGAAATTATCATTGATCGAACTTGTGCACCTCTAGCATTTACACTTCATAAATTCTTTCTTTTATCATTTACCTACTCGAGGACGAGTAGGAATTAAGCTTGGGGATGCTGATACGTCTCCAACGTATCTATAATTTATGAAGCATTCATGCTATATTAATATGTGTTTTGAATGATTATGGGCTTTATCTCCCACTTTTATATTATTTTTGGGCCTAACCTATTAACTGGAGGCCCAGCCCAGATTTGTTGTTTTATGCCTATTTCAGTGTTTCGAGGAAAAGGAATATCAGACGGAGTCAAAACGGAACGAAATCAACTGGAGAAGTTATTTTTGGAAGGAAAGCCACCCGATGGACTTGGAGTGCACGTCGGGAGATACGGGAGGTGCTCACGAGGGTGGGGGGCGTGCCCCCCTGGGTGCGCCCCTTGCCACGTGGGACCCCCGTAGCTCCACCGACATACCCCCTGCACTCATGTATACCTACGTATCATAAAACTTCCAGAACAGAACCTAGATCGGGAGTTCCGCCGCCGCAAGCCTCTGTAGCCACCAAAAACCAATCGGGACACTGTTCCGGCACCGTGCCGGAGGGGGATCCCATCACCAGAGGCCATCTTCATCATCCCGGCGCTATCCATGACGAGGAGGGAGTAGTTCACCCTCGGGGCTGAGGGTATGTACTAGTAGCTATGTGTTTGATCTCTCTCTGTCGTGTTCTCTCTCATGTTCCCTCTATGGCACGATCTTGATGTATCCCGAGCTTTGCTATTATAGTTGGATCTTATGATGTTTCTCCCCCTCTACTCTCTTGTGATGAATTGAGTTTCCCCTTTGAAGTTATCTTATTGGATTGAGTCTTTTATGAGAACACTTGATGTATGTCTTGCGATCCACTTGATGTATGTTTAGGTTATCAACTTGCGGGTTTCTTGACATTGGGAACCTATGCATAGGGGTTGGCACATGTTCTTGACTCTCCGGTAGTAGCTTTGGGGCACTCTTTGAAGTACTTTTATGTTGGTTGGATGAATCTTAGATTGTGTGACGCATATCATATAATCATGCCCACGGATACTTGAGGTGACAATGGAGTATCTAGGTGACATTAGGGTTTTCGTTGATTTGTGTCTTAAGGTGTTATTCTAGTACAAACTCTTTTATAGATTGATCCGAAAGAATAACTTTGTAGCGACCAGACCTCAAACAGTCTGGTCTCTGTGCTCAGTGTCATCCCTGGATCAGTAATGCTGACACCACATAGTACTTGGAGGATTTATAACAGAGTAGCAATCACACACTTATTACATCGAATGTCTCAAGAGAGAACTTATTGAAATAAATATGGCTTAAGGCCATCTAAAAACGATAACAGCGGAAGTCTTGGAAGATAAGCGAGTCCATCAACTCCAACGGCATCACTGAGTATAGAACCACGACCTAAAAACATCTTACTCGTCGTTTGAAAAGTCTGCAACATGAAACGTTGCAGCCCGAAAACGGGTCAGCACATGGAATATGCTGGCAATGTAACACAGAGAGGATAACAATGGATTAAGCTATACTACATGCATATTTGGCTGGTGGAAAAGCTCTATGGTTACAGTTTTGCATAAAGCCAATTTTTCCCTACTTCAAAGGAATAAATTTATTTAACTATCATGGTGGTTGTTAAACATTGAGAAGGTTGACAGCATTCTCAATCCCAATTAAAAGTACTCATTAAACCCAACAACATTAAATTAGAGTAACATGATGAGATTCACATGATATCCAAGTTCTAGATACTCAAGATGTCCATAACCGGGGACACGGCTAATCATGATTAGTTTATACACTCTGCAGAGGTTTGCGCACTTTTCCCCACAAGACTCGATCGCCTCCGTTTGATTCCTCGCACTACATGGTGTTTGAGAAACGGATGACCGAGACATAGTCTTTTGGAAGCACTAGCACCTTACATGTGGGTAGACCGGTACACCTACTTTCCCCTACATCTGCTAGTCTACCCGTAAGAGTTCGCACAACTTAGTCAACTATGCCAGAGCCCATAATGGCTTGTGGCTGCACACGTAAGTTTCTAGTTTGAATAATCTCATGATCCCTTTGAGCCTGGGTGGCGGTCCGAAGAAATACAAGCAAGTCCTGATAGAAACCAGGTGCCTCAATCCACCCAGATGTGTGTTTAAGTTGCCACCTTAAGTAAACCATTGATTAACAATCTCACATCTGTCATGGATACACTCACCCAATCCACGTCTACTAGCATAGCATGGCATAATAAGTAAACGTAGAAGTAACTCCCAAAGGTTTGATAATAAAACAGGTAATAGGTACTACCTCAACTACTTCCCATCCCACAATTTAATTAGATCCTAATCATGCAATGTTTTAGGATTGATCTAATGCATAAAAACTGGGTAGTAGAAAAGGTATGATCAAAGTGTCACTTGCCTTGCTGATGATCCGCGAAACCTAGAGACTCGAAGTAACAGGCGGCGCACTCCGGGTATTCTATCGCAGACAAACAACAAGCATACAATAAGTACTCATCTAATGCACAGGTAAAACGCGAATAAATGATCTAACCAAAATGTTCAACTTAAGAACTCCGGTTTGCAAAAAGATTCAAATCGAACAAAGCAACGAAAGTCAAACAGCGAAAGAAAACAGTTGCGTTCTACTAATCTGGATCTAAGTCAAATTTTACAGAAGCAAAAACTTGTTTAAGTTGATTATTCGGAAAGAGGGTTTCGAGACGAAACTCCAGGCGCTTGAATCGCCTGATTCCGATAAATGAGCGAAAAGTTAAACTAAAACAAAAATCGGATCAGGAATCGCGATCAGAAAAATCACAGATTAAATCCGAGAAAACGAAAAACGACGAACGGGTTAACGAACGAACGTTTATTAACTAAACTAATCTGACGAATACGTTCGTTAAAACAAACGAACGAGCGAACGCTCGCTAATTGACTAAACCGAAAAATAAAAACCGATCTAATAAAAAAACCGAAACTAAAAAAATCGAAAAAATAAACCGATGGAAAACCGATCGATTTTCTAAGAAAACCGGAACGGAAGTCGAGGCAGCGACGAACCTCGGCGAGCATGCGGGCGGTGGGGTCGGCGGGGCGGCGGCGCGGGGCGGTGGCGGCTGGCGGCGGCGCCGG